>NW_026693660.1:3600000-4115748 GCF_021218885.2 Marmota monax
AACAGGGTCCCTTGGGTTTGTTTGTGTGGTGGAAGAAAGATTCCCCATGTGGAAAGTCCAAGAGACCTGGACTTAGGTGTTGCACAAGGTCACTTCCACAGTATTCTGTTGGCCAAACAAGTGACAAAGTCAGCTGTAGTTTAAGAGGTAAGGAAATAGACACTGATTCTTGATGAACTGAAAAACACCATGGCCATCTTCTACAAATGGGTTGATTGGATTGTGTGTCAGACCAAAGCCACCTTAGTCAGAAGGAAACAGAAGTATGTAATGAGCTAGAGTGGGTCAGCCTGCTGACGGTGCCAGTCTGCAGCAGGTGTATCAGTCTGCAGCATATGTGCAAATGATGGCCATGGGGTGGTACTGGCAGTCACCCCCTATTCTGTATTCTGGGATTATTTCTTCTTCCTTTTATGCAATGAAAGAAATAATAAATGCCATTGTTATTTATGTCTACTTGGCGGAATAAAAAGTAGACAACCCTATGTCTGTCCCTAATGTTTCTTGTGCTGTTTAACTGATCCATGAAATCAAGAAAAGAGCCTGGGAATCATTGGCTTGTTAAATTCAACAATTTCCAGAAGGGAAGAGGGATGACTCACCACTGACCTGGACAATCCAGGTAGGCTTCTCAGTGGAGGAGTAATCCCAACTGGGCTAAGAATGGCTAGCATTTTGCGGGGCATATTTTTATTTATTTGGGGGTGGGTACCAGGGATTGAACTCAGGGACACTCAACCACTGAGCCACATCCCTAGGCCATTTTTGTATTTTATTTCGAGTCAGGGTCTCACTGAGTTGCTTAGCACCTCACTGGTGCTAAGGCTGGCTTTGAACTTGAAATCCTCCTGCCTCAGTCTCCTGAGCCACTGGGATTACAGGTGTGTGCCACTGCACCTGACTACAAGGCATATTTTTAAAGTGTCCACTTAGGAATGTTTATGCTCTATTAGCAACACCTTGTCAGATCAGGTACTTGGCCCCATAACTTCAGAGCATTTAAGTCGAGAAACACCTTCAAAGGAAAAGTTATCTTGTATGATTTGCTTTACAAATTAAAAATCTGTTTTAATTTTACCAGAATCTAATCTAATTCATGAGATTGACTTATGCATTGTTGGCCCAACATTGCCTACAGAATAAAGCCCAAATTCCTTCCAGACATTGGAAGCCCTTCCAGATCAGACCCTCAGCCTCTGTACTCGCCCTTCCCTATGAACTCCCACTTTATCCAGGTCTAATATAATTGTGCTTGCATGAACCTGACCTCTTCTGACCTTGAGTTTCCCCTGCCCCTTCCCCAGTGTTCAGCTCCACTGCCCACTGCCTTCTCCAGGAAGCCTGTACTGCCTGATTTAGCCAGTGGTGGCTTGGCTGACTGTGCCACTCACTTAGTGTCTAGTTCTATTTTTGAGGGGTAGTAATTTTACCCATTGAGGCTGTCACTTCCTTGGTGGTGAAGTTCTTGTCTTCCAAGTCTCTGTGTTCCTTGCAGCATGTAGCACCTTGAAGACACTGGTGTGAGGTTTAAGAGCCAGTTAGTAGCTGGTGAGGTAGGCATGGGGTGCTCAGGGTGGTAAAGCAACAGAGCTGGCTCAGAGGGGACTTTTGCTCCGTCTGACAGGGACCAACACGGTGATCAGCTGTGTGTATCTACACTGCCTACTTCTTGGGGCTGATAGTGGATCCCACTGTACTCATGACCCAATGGGTTGTCCCCTGACCCCAGGTAGCTGAGCATTTTATTAAAGGTCTGAGAGAAGAAAGAGAGCTTATGAAAATCAGACATGCTTTCTGCTTGCCCTGAGTGGGAACTTTGCAGTGGAGGTGAGGTTGACAAGAATGAGGTTTAATGTGTGCGCCTCGTCACGCTGATTCTTCACAAAGAGGAGCTGGGAGCGTCACAGGTAATGGCCTTGTATTGGTTTCCTAGGGAAGCAATGTCAAAGTACCAAGAGTAGGGTGGCTCAAAGCAGCAATACTTCTGTTCTCTCATAGTCCTAGAGGCCAGCAGTTTGAAATCCAGGTGGGGGTAGGGCCATTCTGCAGTGGATAATCTGTTCTGTGCTTTTTATTTTTCTTCTTCAGCTATTGCCAGCCACCCTTGGCATTCCTTGTAGCTCATCAACCACTCAGATCTGCCTCTGACTTCACAAGTCTTCTCCATTTGTGTGTCTCTGTTTTCCAGAGAAAAGCACACCAGCATGTTGAATTAGGGGACCCCCTGTTCCAATATAACCTTATCTTAAATAATTGCATTTGCAATGACCCTATTTCCATATAAGATCACATTTTGAGGTTCTGGGAAGGACATGGAAGGGGGACACTCTTCAACTCAGTTCAGGCCTGAGCTCTGTGACAAACTGGCTGGGAAGGAGTCTATGTCCTCCTCAGCTAATAGAGTAAATTCTGGGACTCAGTATTTGTGCACCACCAGTGAGTACACACCAGGTTGATTTAGGGGGAAAGCACTAGGTTTGGAGTTAGGGAATTTAGGTATAAACCTTCTCTCTACCATTTACCAGCTGGCTCTGCTTAGGTTTCCTCATCTTTCACATGGGAAAGAAGACTCTTTCCTTCCTGCTAGGATTGAGGTGAAGAAAATCTGCTAATACACACAAAACCTCTTCATAACGCATGAGCAGCATGCACATGATGAACGATTGTGTGTCTTGTCCAGGAAGTGTCAAGTATGGAAATTAGCAAGAGGCACTGGGAACTATTTAATAGATCCCAGGCACATTGCTCACTTTCAAGAACTTCATGGTATTCCACGCACCAAGAGATCAGCCCATCTTAGGTAGTAGGGAAGAGTGGCTTCCATAGCCTGAGTGTTCTGGTCAAGTGTGGTGAGGGAGGAACCTTGCAGAGTCTAGCAGGAGGCTGTTCCTGAGATGAGGCTGTTCCTGTGAAGGCCTTAGATTTGAGTGGCATCTTAGGCCATTGAGTCTTGTGTAACAAAATACCATAGGGGGTAGGTTATAAGCCACAAAAATTTATTTCCCACAGTTATGAAAACTGGGAAGTCCAAGATTAAGGTGCTGGCAGACTCAGTGTCTGATGAGGATCTGCTTCCTAGATGGCTGTCTTTTCACTGTAACCTTACATGATGGACAAGGGTCAGCCAGCTCTCTGGGGTCTCTTTAATAAGACCACTAATCCCATCATGAGGACTCCCCTCCTCTGACCTAATCACTTCCCAAAGACCCAATTGCTTAATGCCACTAACTTGGGAGGTTAATATATCCACATATGAATTTTGGGTGTACACAAACATTCAGTTCCATAGGTCTGCTATATAAAATTTCAACCTATGCATTATCAGGAAAATATCTAATTTTTGCCATATTTTTATTGGTGCATTAAAGTCAATCACAATGGTGGGATTCATTGTTTCATATTCACTCACGTACACAATGTAATCTGGTTAATATCATTCCCCAGTAATTTCCCTTTCCCTCCTCTGCTCCCTACCCCGGTCCCTTTCCTCTATTATTTCTAACTGGGACCCAAAGACACTAAATGTCTCACCTGACTATCTGCAATTAGACAATGGAAAACCAATGCAGATGCCTTGATGCATGGTCCAAACTAGTTCCTGGAACTATTTGTAGGAAACTATAGATCTATGCACCCTTATCCTTGCCTTAGGTTTGATTTTCCTACTGGGAATATTCTCCCTGTCTGCCTATCCCAGGATAATAGGCAGGTATGAGATCCTTGCTTGCACATAGTAAGTGCTTAGTAAACATCATCCCCACCCCGCCTTTTAATTTGAGCATCCCTGATCTCTGTTGTTCAGTTGCCAATTGCTAAATACTCTCTGGGTCTTTTAGCAATCTGGCTGTACAGGTCTCATTTCCCCAGGAATATAGAAAGTTTTTCCCATGTGTTCCCTACACCCTTCAACACAAAGCAGAGAACATAGGGCACAGTCACCATCCGTGACTTTATACTTACCCAGCTTTGCACTTACCCAGCTCTCCCTTTGTTCTTGAGCTTCCCACCCTGGACACATCCACTGCTATTTCCATGTCACCATGCTCCAGATGCACATCACTCCTCTGTGGGCACCTTCAGCAAAGTTTTTGCCTCCCCCCAACACATACACACACACACACACACACACACAAACACACACACACACACTGACTGTCAGGCATGGTAAGTCCAAGTTGTTCTCCCACAGAGCACCTTTCAGAGGCAGAAGGGGATTCCTTCCTTGGAGAGGTTCCCATGAGTCCAGGAGGGTGGGGATATACTTGAGAATCAGAGAATCTTGTAGGTGGAAGGAACCAAGGAGAGCATTTAGATCTGTAGTACCCAGACCTGGGTGCTCTTCAAGCTAGGAAGCTTTCTAGAAATACAGATCCCTTTTTCCTCACCAGAAGATTCTGATTCATCACACTGGGATGGGGTCCCACAAGACTATTTTTAACCAATGGCCCAGGACATTTCTAGATAGTTGTCAGAGAACTCAAGTTTGGGATCCACTAGTACAATCATTTTGTGGATAAGGAAAAATTGATTCATAGAGGCTATTGGGTGACCCTAGGTCAATAGCTTGATACTGATGAGACCCAGATTTCTGAGGATGATGCTTTTACTACTACAGCTTGCTCACTGCCCTTGTTATGTTTCCAGAGGGAAAATAACGTTAAGTGGCAATGTGGAACCCAGCAATCCAAATGTGTTGCTATATGCTGCAAGGTCAGTGTAACATGATGGGTAGGACACCGATGTGGTGCCAGGCAGACCTCAGTTCCTGTAAATTGAGAATAATGGTTGTACCCACCTCCTAGAGATTGAGATAATGTATGTAAAGCACTGAGCTCAGGACCTGGCATGCAGCAAGAACTGGAGCCAAGAGCTTGGCCAGTTTGAGATGCCTTTAGGTCTAATGACTCCACTCACCCACCATCACTGCGGTGGAGGAGTCACACAGCAGGTTACTGTATACAATGGCCATTACACCTCTTTTCAGGAAAAAGTCTCTATTTAGGAATCATCAAATGGGGTCAATGCAGGGACCCTATGGCTACATGGCCTCTGGTCTGCCATATCCCAAGATCCCCATCCCCCTCTTACCTACCACAAAATTCATTTTCATCTGAGAAAGACAACTCAAGGCTCAGCCCACCCCTGCTGAGATCCCCAAAGGAAAAACCATGAATCACTTTTGCCAAAGTCCCCTTTTTAGGGCATGTCCCCAGTTTTTACTGCTCTCTGTTTTATATCATTATAATTGAACTGATCAGCAAGAAGAACAGGCCCATTTTTACAAGGGAAAGGAGACACCCACAAAAACCAAAATTATTACTGTTTACAGCTCACAGGAAACACTTTTTAAATTAGATCTGCCTTCAGTATAGGCGTCAGCCAGTTTCCGAGAAGAGCTCATGCCTGAGGAGCAGAGTCTGTATGAAGGGGAGGGGAGTTCGCCCTTTTTACGTGGAGATAGTCAGTGAGCAGGCCAGGAGCAGCTGCTGACCTGCTAGAATGAGAAGCGGAGGGAGGCTTGTTCAGAGCAGAGACTGTATCTGTGCATCATTAGCACCCTGGTACCCAAAAGGGTGCCACGTGAACCTTTAATGTCTAAGTAGCTTACCCACCATCTGGATGGCCGTCCTTGAAGACCTGTTCACAATGGTTTTTTTGTTTGTTTGTTTTATTGATTTTATTTTTTTAAATACACGACAGCTGAATGCATTACAATTCTTATTACACATTCAGAGTACGATTTTTCATATCTTTGTATATAGAGTATGTTTACTCCAATTCATGCCTTTATACATGTACTTGTTTTGGCATTACTATTTTTTTACACATATGTACCACAATTTTTCATATCTCTGTTTTTACATAAAGTATGTTGACACCCAATTCAAGTCCTCATACATGTACTTTAGATAATGATGTCCATCAAATTCCACCACCCTTGCTAATCACAGTGGTTTGAGAAAAGTGGCCCAAATGTTTTGGGGTTTAGTTTCTTCTGCTCCAGGATCCTAATTTTCCACCCTTTGCCTCTACTCTGATAACATCTTTGGGGATATGTGTCTATGGTCAACATCAGACTGAGACCAGAGCAGACAGGTATGGATCCCACTCTAGATGTCTCTGCCATCTTTTTTGACCTTAGGGAAGTCATTTCTCTTCTGCATGTTTCAGTCTTGACTGAGAAATCAGTACTTCTCACCTCTTGTTTCACATGTTTGAAATATTTCCCCCTTTCCCTTATTTGTATAGTGATAATTCATATTTATATAGCATTTTTGACTATTAAAAAGGGCCTCAACAAATATTATTTAAAGTCTTTATGTAAAAAAGTAATCTTTATGTAAAATCCATCACATCCTTATGACATAGGTTTTATCATCTCTATTTCACAGATATGGAAACCAAGGCTCCTAAAGCTAAGGTGATATGTCCAGCAGCCATTGGTAACAGCAGTAGATCAGGTCATTAGGACTCTATGTTGGATATTCTGTCACTTTTCTGGGTGTGCTGATACATAGGAGAAGTTCATGCCCTGCCCTCTACAAGGCATAATCTAATATATGCTCATAATAACATAATAAACTCCAGAACTGTTATGGTTTGGATGTAGGTGTTCCCCAAAAGCTCACATGTGAGACAATGCAAAAAGGTTCAGAGGAGAAGTGATTGGGTTGTGAAAGTCTTAATTAAGGATTAATTAAGCGAATTAATCCTTTGATAGGGATTAACTGAGTGGTAACTGAAGTGTTAGGGTGTGGCTGGAGGAGGTCGAATTAGGGGCGTGGCTTTGGGGTATATATTGGTATTTGGCAATGAGCCACTTCCCTCTGCCACACTCTTCTGCTATCATGTTCTGCCTCGGTCCCTGAGGAATGGAGCCTGCTGTCTATGAATTGAGTCGGAAATGTGAGCCCTCAAACTTTCTCTCTCTACAGTTGTTCTGATAGGGTCCTTTAGTCACAGCAGCAAAAAAAGCTGACTAAAACGAGCACACACAGAATATTATTCCAAACAGGTTCCTCCCAATACCTATCCCATCAGGAAAAGAAGTTAAGAGTTTAGCTAGAGGAGCTGTCACATATTCTGGATGGTAGATCAGAAAAGGCATATATGCAACCTTTTTTTTTTTTTTTGACACAATGATCTTTATTTTATTTTTATGTGGTGGTGCTGAGGATCAAACCCAGGGCCTTGTACATGCTAGGTGAGCACTCTACTGCTGAGCCACAATCCTAGCCCCGTAACCTTCTTTTTTAAAAAACAGTATGTACAAGAGGAAGTGAGGGGAAGGGGAAAAATAATATAAGGGGGACAAACGAATGTCAGTAGAGGGAGCAGAGAGAGAAGAGGGGAGGGGAGGGGAGGGGAGGGGAGGGGAGGGGGGATAGTAGAGGATAGGAAAGGCAGCAGAATACAACAGACACTTGTATGGCAATATGTAAATCAATGGATGTGTAACTGATGTGATTCTGCAATCTGTATATGGGGTAAAAATGGGAGCTCATAACCCACTTGAATCAAATTGTGAAATATGATATATCAAGAACTATGTAATGTTTTGAACAGCCAACAATAAAAAATTAAAAAAATAAAATAAAATAAAATAAAAATAAAAAACAGTATGTAAATAAGCATCACCACCATGTCACTTATATTATGCAAGTCCTTCCCCATCCTTGTGCCTTACTGTCCTCATCTAGGAACCTAAGGCATTGGACCCCATGGACTTCCAGGTTCTTACCAGCTCTGGCCTCGTACCCAGATTCCTGTGACCCACAAAGCCTGTGTTTTGTAGCCTTCTGGGTAAAATATCAGGGAAGAACTGGGACATTAGGAGGACAAATAAAATGGACACAGAGGCTGGGGACAGGAGGTGTGTTCCTTTAGAGCATTCCCTGCCCCTGAGTCAACTGCACTAGAGGACCCTTGCTGCCTGAAACAAGGCTCTTGCTTGACTGAATGTGACGTACACACTAATGTCTCTGTGCCATATGGGTAGTGTGTCCAGGCTGCTATTGGTGGACATTTCATTTCTTTGCCTGTTGTTTCTAAGGAACCTGGATAGATGGTGCCACTGTGCCTGTCAGTATGGGAGACAGGCTGAGGAGCTGGGGTGAAAGACATTCAGAAGCTGAAGAGGTTCTGGCCTGGCATCCCCCTGTGTACAGAGTTGGAGGTACCCCTGCACAGGGGTGTAACTTCTTGTGGGGGGCCTCCCAAACCAGGAGCAAATTTAGGCCTGGGAAATCCCAGGAGGCTAGGGGAGGGGAGGATTGATCAAGATACCAGAAGCCCTGCCCTGCCCTGCCCTGGATCCTGGCCTGCCTTGATAAATAGCCCCTTTTCACCTCCATCCATTCATTCATCCATTCATTTGTTTCACTCTCATTCACAAATGTGAGGATACCTCATGACATCATGAGACCTTGGAGGAAACTACCGGAGGCTTCAGCCCCTAAACCAACACCTGCAGGTGACTCAGCAGTCTCCACCTCCCTCCCCTGTGCTCAGGGCCACAGCCTTCAGACTCAGCCCTTCCAATTGTTGGAGGACTCCAACTCCAGACAGTTCCCCCTTTGAGACACAATCGGCTTCTCTCTAATTTCCACTGATCAGTCCTACTTCTTTCTTGCTGCCTCCTGGACCCGCACAGATTAAGTCTGATCCTTTCAAAAGACAACTCTTGAGTCCACTGTTTCCCCTGTGACATGTGTGACATTTTCAGGTAATGGACAGATAAATATTTTTAATAGCTATATTTTACTTTCACCTTTATCACAGAAAGCCATTGATGTGGTGCTTCTGATGAAAAGTTTCTTTTCTAATGTTTATGTAAGATAAGTGAGTTGATATAAAAGGAATTAAGTAAACAACACTACACACAATGGGCATGGCAAAAATTATTGGTCTTGAGAGATGCTGTATTGGGCACCTTCCCACCAGTGTCCTCTTCCTGGGCCCTTTTCCTCTTTTCCCATCACTGCACTCTTATTTGGCCATGGATGTCACATAATCATCACTGCTTCATCTGTACAGACTGTTTCTCAAACCCTGACCTTCAGCCCTGTCCTGCCATCATCTCTAATCACCTGCATTCATTTCCTTTTGGGTATTATTGCTTTTCTTCTCATGTGCTGTCTCCATCATGTCCAGAACGAACATCTCAGATTCCATGAAATTCTAGAACCACTGGAGGTGAGGAAGGAGACATTTCTTTGGTATTTGCTGCATACATTTCCCCCTCTGTCCTTAAAGATTCTCTGTAGAAAGTCGATGGTATTTCCATTTTATGTCCAAAAAATTGGAGGTATACAAACTTTAAAAACGTGTCCAAAGTGCAGTAGTTGTAGATCTAAAATTGAGAACTCATGATTGCCTCCTGGTACCATGTAGTTACCACCACACAGTTTTTTTAGCTGGATGCAGGAAGGACAGTGGAGGTTTCTGCTTAAACTTCCAATTTGGTGGATAAAGGAACCGAGTCCAGTGAGCTGGTGAGACATGTGCCCAGCAGGCTGAGGCCCACTCGCCAGCTCCTACCATGGATCGTTGCTGTGTACAGAGTGCCCATTCTTCCAGCCATTCAGAATGAAGTCCTAATACCATGTTCCACAGTCCCCACTTGCCCCACCTCGAGTCATAACATTTTCTGACTCTGTCATTGTCTATTTTCTCCTCCTCTCTGGTCCAAATATCATTGCCTCATTCCTGGACCACTGGGGTGGTCTCTCTATTTAAAGGTTGCTTCTCATATTTATCTTTCTGAAACACAGCTTGGCATCTATCACTCTCTGATCACAAACCGTCATCAGTCCAAGTCACCCTGGCTCTTAAATCCTAGGTGCAACATCCTAGGATGAAATATGGACTCTTTATCCTGTCACTCAAGACTTGCTTTAATTTAAACCTTACCTGTCCATCCAGCTTTACCTCTGGCAGTGTAAACTCTGGTTGAAATGTTCTACTCCTCATTTCTCCTAGGAAACCTTATTTTCCATATGGAGATTCCCTCACCTGGCCAAGGTGCAGGAAGGCAGTCTCCCTGCCCCCCACCCCCAATCACCGGCCCCTGGCAGTTGCCCTGTCTCCAAATCCTTTGACTTTTTGGCATCTGCAGCACTTATTGTCGAGGAGCACATGGGACCCTGGGCTGTAATTTCTTTGCATGATGCACATCCACCCTGCCCACTTGCCTGTACTGTGAGACCCTGGAGAGTAGAGGCATCATCTTATACCCTTTAGGGTTTTTAAATTGACACATAATATCTGTATGTATTTATGGGGTATAATACCATATTTTGATACATTTATATAGTATATAATGATTAAATCAAGTAATTAGCATTTCTATCTCCTGAAGGTTGATAACCTTCAAACTCTTCTACTTATTTTGAAGTATATCAGATTGTTGAAAACCATAGTTGACTGTGCTGTAGAACACAAGAAATAATTTCTGATCTGGCTGTATGTTGGTACCCATTATCCGACCTTCCTTGTTCCCCTCCCGCTTCCTAGTCTTTCATGACTCTTCTAGCCTCTTCCATGAGATCATCTTTCTTAACCTCCATGTATGAGTGAGACATGCAGTGTCTGTGACCACAGTTCATTTCAGTGCCCTTTTTGTGTGTGTGTGTGGGGGGCTCCTTCAGTACATGTTCTCCATGCTGATGATGCCACAATGTCCCAGTGGGTGCTCCTGGTCTTAATTTTCAGGGTGGGGGCATTGGTAAGAGTGCTGATGAAGGACACTGTGCCCTGGAGTCACACACCTGTGTGACACAGCCTGGCAAACGAAAGCACATTGTCCACCATAAAGAGCTGTGGGCGCACGAAAGAGGCCAAGGCCTGGAAATCAACCTTGGTGACTCTCAGTATCCTGCCAATGACACACTGGAGGATCCTGTGAGTCCCTGGCACTGAGCCAGTCACCTGGGAACAGATTAAAATTGCAACATCGTTTCTGCCCTCAGTGTATGCAGATTCCTGGAGGACGAGGGGTCTGGGACAAGAGCTACACTTGGAGAACTTATCAAACATGCCATAGTGCCACCTTATCCTTCGGCTCCTCGGTCCTGTGCTGTAAGGAGAGGCTAAGCATAGAATTACGTGGGCTAGCCTCTGATAGGGATTTGGGCTGATCTCTCTAGATCCAGTCTGAGACCATAATCTGAAATAAGCATCTCATGCCCGGGCTGCAAGCTAACTGGGAGACAGAGAGGCATTTGTCTTCCAGTGTTTACAAGCTCTTGCCTTTTCCGGCTGGGTGAGACTGAGCTTAGTTTAATGTGCCCCAATAGCTGATAAGGGGTGGCGGCCCTAAACAGCTGTGGGATAAAGATGTGAAAGGAGGAGTGGCACACGAAGATAGCAAGTGGAGCCCGTTGATAAGGATGCTTCCTGATGCCAGCGCTAGAAAACTCAACTTGAAATGGTTTTGACAATAAGGACATTGTGTCTCAAAGATAGAAGGAAGGAAGCCCCAAATTAAGGTGGCATCAACCCAATTAATTTACTGGTTTAACAACTTTACTCAGATCCAAGGTCTCTCCACATTTTCTCTTTGCCACCGTTAGCTTGTAGCTCGTGTCCTCAGCTCGTAGTCCTCATGGTCTCAGGTGTCACCGTACCAGATTTCATACACAGAATGAGTGTGTCAAACTGAAGAAGGGCTTGGAGTACCTTCCTGCTTGTATGCCTCTCTCTCTCTGTTTTGGAATCAATGAGGAAATTTCCCTTCATGCTGTATCAGTAGGCTTGGGTCACATGCCACTTCTGAAGCCAGTGGATGGTTGTGAGGAAGGGGAATACCTTCTAGTAGGTTAGAAGAGTGGGTGGTTTACAGCCAGCCATGCCCTGCACAGGGTGGTGACCAGGTTTGGTCAGCAGTGGGCAGAGTCTGTGGGTTCCATACAGCAGTCAGCACATGAATCCTACAGCCACATGTCCAAATGTACAGATTCAGAGTGCCCCAGGCCAGGTCGGGCTCTGAGGGTCAAAGACTTGCTACACTTAGAGAACTTACCAAACTCAGCTAATAATACTGAGCTTCACATAAAAACCAGGCATTTGGTGTAGCCCCAACAAAGCCCCAGAAAGGTGAACTAGCAGAGTCTAGATTTTTCTATAACCACAAAAAATGGAAAAGACATTAAATGGGGAGTGTGAGCTGTACCGTTTTCTAGCTGGATGGCTTTGTAGAAGACTTCATAATCTCTTTGATAGATTTGCTCATGTTCTTACATAATGAGATAATATTTTGTAAACATCATGCAACTACTGTTAGGATTAAAACTTATGTGCAGGCTCAGACTGTTGTTAATGGCAGCTAGGATGGAGGGGGTGGTGGTGATGATTGTGGCTATGATGGTGGTGGTGGTGATGGTAGTGGAAATAGTGATGGTGATGGAAGTGGTGGTGGGGATGGGGATGGAGATGGTGTGATGGTGGTGGTGATGGTGTAGTGATAGGGATGTGGTCATAGTTATGGTGGTGATAGTGATTGTGAGGAAGAAATGGAAGGAAGACGAGTTAAAGGAGGAGAAAAGTACTGGCCTTTCCTTCTTCACAGTGGGTCATAAGGATGGGTCATAGGTCATAATGGATGAAAGAAAGACCTTATAAACTGTAAAGTTCAGCCATACGAGTTAGCACTGTGGTGATTATCATGTCATTTAGCAAACCTCCTAAGCACACTGCCCATTTCCCTTCACCCTCATTCTCCATAGCTGAAATAAGTCACCTCAAGAGACATTGGTTTGGCACAGATCCAGGGAAAGTATGTGTCACTGTAGGGCCAGGGGCTTCTGAAGCCACAACAGAACCTATTCCTGTAGATCAAAGGGCTAAGGAGGGAGCTGGACATGACTGTCCAGCAGACAGGATACAGGGAGAGTTTTTGTTTTGTTTTTAAGTGGCTTTGATAATAGAAAGCAGATGTGGGGCCTTAAGTCTCTGGTTTTTGCTGAAGTGAAGAGGATCCAAAGAAGACAGTGAATGTGCCACTGATGTGAGGACAGCTGATGTGGCCAGGGAGGGAGAGGACACAGAGAGAGGCAACTGGGCCAGTGCTGCTGGCCACTCAGCTGTCCAGCAGGGACCCTGTGGGAGCAGGCAGAGCTGGGACCTGGGAGGAGGACACAAAGCCCCAGGGGTGAAAGAATGTGTCCACTCCACAAAGGTGTGTTGCACACCTAGTGTGCGCAGCTCCTATAGGTACAGATGCCAGGGCTGTAGCAATGACAGCAGCTGCTGTTTGAGTGACAGCTCTGTGACTTTAATTCTCAAAATGACCCAAGGTAGGCATAACTGTTCCCAGTTCACTGGTGAAGAAACCAAAGTTTAGAAAGATTATGTAGCTTGTCATAGGAAAAGTCTGATCCCAGATGTGTGTGACTCCAGAGCCCTTTTTTCCTCAACAATTTGCCTTTCATTTAAAGATACCGTTTAGCCAAAGGTGATAAAGACACCTGCTTCTGCCCTGCAGGTGCTCTGTCCCTGTATGGGGGAGGAACATGGGAGCCACGCATACCATAATGCATGCTATAATGGTAACATGAACAAGGGCACTAAGACCATGAAGAGGGACTGATTCCATTCCTTCAGGGTCCAGGGAGGCAGGTAGGGGTTGAGAGGTCCACCTTGGGCTGCATCTTGGGATGAGACGGAGTTTGCCAGGTGGAGGACAGAGCAGGGATGGCAGGGGCAGGGAGAAGGGCATGGTGAGACTTTGGTATGGCTGGAGTGTGGACTGGTGGCCAAAGGTGCAGCTGGGGGTCATGTCATGACAGATCTTGGCACCATGCTAAGGAGGCTAGATTTTGTTTTAAGGGCAGAGGGGAGCCATAGAAGGCTTTGGAGCAGTAGATCCCCCTGGGTGTCCAGGAAGCAGTTGGTAAGCTGCTTGAACACCCAGACAACCCATGATGGTGCCAGATTGGGAATGGACAGTGGGATGAGGCAGAAAGATGGTTATGTTTCCCTGGGCCAGGTGTTAATTGGGCTCCTTAAAAGAACTCAAGCAGTTAGTAGAGAGTTTGAGGCCACTGCTGTACCTTCCTCTCATTTGGGAAATTACCTACTAGCCCACAGGTCACTAAGCATATGCCCATTGTCCCCAGGAGTAATTCCGCCCTGATTGGTAATATCTCTCACCCTCTCCACTCCATTACCCCCAAAGAAAATGTAATATCTTTTTTTTTAACCTCAGAGAGGAAGGCATGGTGGCCATTCTGTGAAAATCAGAGCTCCCCAATGACAGATAGGCAGCTCATAAAGACATGACGGACCTGAGATAGAGGAGGTCAAGGGGAGAAGGGAGGAGGCTGGCCTGTGTGACATTCAGGCTTCCTTTCATCTCGGGCTGCAGTTTGGTGGAGGTTGATTGTTCAAATGCTGGCTTCAAGCAGAGGAATGAAACAGGCTGTGTCTGCCCTCTAGGGTTTATAGTTACACAAACACAGGCTCAGAGGAGGCCGTGGGGGTGTGTGGAGCAGTGACCTCGTCTCCAGGAGCTGCCTGCGGGAGGTCAGCACAGGCCAGGGTGGAGGACCGTGAAGGCCTAAGGGGAGCAAGCTGGGCTGACACCCTGAGGTCTGGTGTCAGTCTGTCCAGAGCACCTGTGCCACCTGCCATGCTGGGGCAGCTGAGGCAAGGCCGGCCTCTAGGGAAGAAAACATAAATGCAGGAAACTGATAAATGAGGAAGTCACTTCAACTTAGCATCACGGGCAAGCACAGAGAAATAGACCGTGGTTTTGTTTTTCACGGAGCGACTGTAAAGCCAGTGACTCCAGCTTGCTTTTCAACTCACCCAACTGCAATTGCTACTTGCCCTCATTAAATAGGTGAATTGTTCTTTTTGAGGCTGCTTTGCTCTTGGGCCATTAAATGGTTTTCCGTGTCCCTTCATCCTTTGCAAAAATGTCCTGAATAGAAAGCCAGAGCATTTGAACCACCAGTCCCCTTCTAAATAAAGCTTCTGTTTGAGGCCTTCGGGATGGACCTGCCTCCCATCTCCCACCTCCCTGCTCAGCTCCCATCTTCCCAATGCTGGTGCCCAGGCATCTGTCCCGGTCCTCCTACCAAAGACTGCACTGTTCAACTTTCTGATGAATTAGCCTTGTTTTAGCTGATCCAGGTTGGAACTTGACCCGCTAGGGGCTAGAAAACCTTTAAGACCCCCAAGAATGCTTTTTAAAAAAATTGTGATAGAGTATAAATAACATAAAATTTGCAATTCTAGCCATTTTTAGGGGATAATTCAGTAGTGTTAGTTACAGTCACAATTTTGTACAGCCATCACCTCTGTCCCCATCCCAAACTAAAATTCTGTATACCCATTAAGCAGTGTCTTCCCATTCCTCCTTCCTCCTAGCTCCTAGTGACCTCTTTTCTACTTTCTGTCTCTTTGAATTTATGTATTCTAGGTATTTTATACAAGGGGAGTCATACAGTATTTGTTCTTTTGCGACTGACTTCTTCCACTTAGCATGATGTTTCCATGGTTCCTTTATGCCATAGCATGTGTGGGAAAGTCATTCCTTTTTAAGGTTAAATAATATTCCTTTGTGTGTATATTCCCTATTTAGTTTATCCATTGCTTGGTAGATGGAAGTCTGCTTCCTGGCTGAGTCTCAAGTACCAGTGGAGACCCCAAGGGTGGGATGCCCTATCTAGTGATGTCTATTGAAAACCTTAACCCAGAGCTTCCTCAGTCCATAGACAGGGACAGCTGCACTGTAGCAAAAGACACACCAGATCTGTCATTAAGAAACCTAGGTGCCCATGCCCTGAGCAAGAGGTGCAGCCCCTATCTTCTGCACAATGAGGAGGTGGGGTTGTGTGTCTCTGATTTTACAGCTTTGAACATTCTACACATCTGTCAGTCTCCTGAGAGAGCACTGCTGCAATGTGGCCTGGGGCTGAGCAGACTCTCAGGAAGTATTTGTGATGCAGGATGAATGCACGAGAGGACCGGAGAGCGAGGAGCTAAGGTCTCTTAGCTGGAGAAGAGACTGGAGACTGTAGTTAGAGGTCAGGTTGAACAGTACTTACGTTATGAAGCAATCTGGAAAACAATGTGCTGTGTGAAGTATTGTTATTGTGTCTATTGTCTTTTCCCTTGTACCTCGATAAAATCGTGTAAATGAGCTTCTCATCAATTCTGTTTGATGCAGAATTCTTGGTAGCCTCAATAAATACATAAATTCAAGTAGGTACACAGGCTCTCTGGGTATGAATTCTCACACCTTGGCTCTTTCCCAGCGCAAGCCTAAAGCCTTGTAGTGCTCAGCACAGGAAGATGGGCATTTCACAGCTTTACAGTATTTGTAGCTGTGCTGCCGAAACGCACCCATATGGAGAGACACATCAGTCCCTCCCTGGTTGTCTTTGTCCTAAAAGATCTAGCCTAACCTAACTTCTGCTCATAAGGAATTTGTGTTCCCCTAAAGCACCATTATTAATAATTTTTAGATGATGGGTATTTTTATTATAATGTTTATTTGCACTTATGGTGAGTCCCAGAACAAGAGGGAGAGAAAGTGAGAAAGAGCTCTTAGCTCCATTCCATGTCCTGGGATCTAGCTGTACCTTTGCCACATCTGCACACAGGCTGGTGAGCAGCATCCTCACTTGCCAAAGCATTTCAGAGGTGTTTCAGAAGTCATCTATAAGTTGGATCACTTTGTTGTTCCAAGTTATCAGAAAAACTACAAAAGCAGTGATCCCTCTTCTCGAGTAAAATTGTATGCAGAATCCAGCAGGTAAAGTTAACAAAAGTCTTCCAGAGTGGTTGGTAAAGGCAGCCACTGCTTGTGTGTGTGTGTGTGTGTCTGTGTGTCTGTGTGTGTGTATTCTATGTTCATATTCCATCATATTAGCTCTCTGGACTCTATTCAGCTGGTTAGGACTCCTGGACAACTCAACCCAATGTGGGTTAACGTGGCAATGCTCTGGCTCAAGAAGGGATGAGGCGTCAAAGCCCTATTTTTTCAGCCTTCTCCTCACCTGTTCCAAAAACATGCTAGGAGCCTAGGTCTGTGAGTGTTCGCGCGCACGCGTGTGTGTGTGTACACACAGATATGTAATTTTAAAAATTTTGTGTACATATGAGGAAACAGACCCAGAGAAATAAAATGACTTGGCCTAAGCCACACATACCAGTTGGTGGTGAATTAAGATTATTGAGTATTACCATCAAAACATTGTCCATCAAAATCTCTGTCCCCTAGGAGCTTGTAAACAGTTGACCAGGTGGGACATGTGTGCATGGGAGGATAAATGGAAAGCTAAGACAGTGCATGCTCATCCATGTCGAGCTCCATGAGCCTTTGGAAGGCATTGTCTTCCTGGACTGAGGCTCCTCTCCACCCAGTTTCTGAGCTCTTTATCTCAGCTCTCCAGCACCCAGCAACATACATAAGCACATTTGTGAATGTTTGAGTGAATTTTTGATTGAGTGATTCACTGATGTGTGGGGTGGATCCTTCTGGATCGCTATGTGTTATTTACCAGGGTGTGGAACAGATGTCACATGGCATGGATTAAGGAACAGTCTTCATTGGGAAAACTTATGTAGGCCAAAGTTAATTAAGAGAAGTCACATATCCCCCAATCCCCTTATCTCACAAAGTTATGTGGCAGGTCCAGGATGCTGCTGAGTCTGCATCCCAGTGGAGGGTCCCCTCCTCCCCTACGGTGCTGTCTTTTTAAAGGACACATAAGCAAGGGAAAGTAGTCTTGTCAATGAGGGAATAAACAGAATGCTTGGTGCCGGGCAGTCTGGATTGGGGGTGCCTGCTGTTTATAGGAAGTTGTCTGGGAATGCCAGCTTCCTAGCATGTAGGGCCCTTGGAGTCTTTGGAATATTGGTGTTCTCCTGGAGGGGGAGGAAGGACTCTGAGCTTGGGTGCTGTCTCTCCCAAAAAGTTCATTTCTAGGCCACCCAAAGAGAACTCCATGTCACTTTCTGACAATTCACTTAGTTGTTCCATCCTGGTCTTGAATAACGGAGTAGATGGATGGATGAGTGGATTGGTGAATGATTAGATGGATGGATGAATGGGTGGGTGGGTGGGTGAATGGGTAGGTGGATGGGTGGATGGGTGGACAGCACAGGGAGTCGGCTCGCTCATGGGGGTGGGGGCAAGACGACTGGGGCTGAGTGGCTGTTTGATAGCTCCTCCCTCTCTCGCCTTCTACAAGTATCCTCAGCTTGCAGCCGCCCTTCTGTAAGATGTCTTCCCTGTTAACATGGCCTAATGTATGCTCTAACACAGTATCACCTAATTTGAAAAGGCTGATGCTTCCACACATCATAGATTGTTCCTGGGTCACAACCACCAAGGCAGCTACATCCGCAGACCTACTGTAGGGTACTAAAAGGGGAGGAGTAAAAGATGAGTCTTCTAGATGATGACTGAATCTGAACCCTCCGCTCCTTTCCTGATACTGCCTGATGGAGGCCTTTGTCAGCACCTGTGCTGGTGGCTTCCCTCAGATTTTGAGTTGCCTCAGAAACACCTGGAATCATCTATAATACATATTGCTATGCTTCATGGCCAGGAGATCTATTTACTAGGTCTGAATGGGGCCCAGAAGTCTGCAGTTTTTAGTGTAGTGTCTTCAAATTGCATCATTCAGAGCTGGGCACAGTGAGGCCAGAGCTCATTAAATGTCTAGGAGATGAGAAAGAGTGACTGGGGCAGAGGGTACCTGTCCCTGCAGAATTACCCATCAGACTCCCAAGTGCCCCAGATTTAGAGCACCCTGCCAGCCAGCTTGGCAGGAGAGGTGGGCCTTTGTAGGCAATGCCCCTTTCCAGAATGTGCATGGACCTGGATGTCTTTAGTGAGGTCCCTCTGACCTGGCAGAAGAGGGGGGCCTGGTGATTCCGAGTTTAGTGTCTCCTGGGGACAGTGGATGGGCAAGCCCTGCTTTGGAAAACCTGCACCTGAATGCACATGGACAAGTATTTGGTGGCTCCAGTGAGATTGGGGCTGAAGCTCTTGCAGAGAAGAGCAGTGGAGCATGAAGGCATCCAGGCAGCCTTTACCTGGTGGGGGCCATTAAGGCTCTGTGCTGGGGGCTGAGGAGAAGGGAGCAATTAATGGTGAGGGAAGTGAGGGAATCAGCACAGGGAGTCGGCTCGCTCTAATTGAGTCAATGAGTTTGCCCTGTGGACTGTGGCGCCCAGGGATAGGAACTGCATCCTTAAATGCAAAGCCCTTCTTCAGGGTAGCAGGGAGAGAAAAGATAACCCTCTGCTCCTTGAGAAAAGAACTGGCCTTTTCTATTCATCACCCACCCTGGTGACTGCTTCCACTCTCAGATGGCTGGTTTCTTCTGCAGACCTGGTCTGTGTCTCTGGACAGAGTCTCATCTGCTCACAGAAGAGATCTCAAATTTCTGTATCCATGTATATGAACAGGTTGTCTTCTGGCTGCTGTGACGAGACCTTCAGTGTCTTGATTTCTTTGTGGCTGGCTGTATTGCGGCTGTTATGGAGGGTACTCAGCTGGTACCCTCCCAGAACCGTGTCTGTGACCTTCACTATTTTTTACTGCAGAATTGAGGCATTTGAAAATCATGGGGTTCTGCTCCAGCCCTTTTCTCAGCATCCTTCTCCTCTCTCTTGGTGTTTTTTCCCTTTAGATCAAGACATTTTGACTTTTCTTCAAAGAGGGTACAATAAAATGTTAATTGGTTTAATACAATGTTTAGAAAACAATGTGAATTTGTATACCACCCTAATATTTATGATTTAACAGAGAACTTTGAACACACACACATACACACACACACACACACGCCCTTTAATCCGTAGTGGATTGGAGCTCTTATGGTTGAAGAAGTTGTGGGTTTCCTAATTTGGCTTGGAGGTCCACTCCTTAGTATTCCTTATGTCTACCACAGAGGAGGAAGCCTTCTCTTCCATCTGCCATCATGTGTTCTTTGTTTGTTTGTTTGTTTGTTTGTTTATAATTGGAGCTGGACTGCATGCCTTTATTCTATGTGTTAATTTTTTTACGTGGCGATAAGGATGAAACCCAGTGCCTTGCATGTGCTAGGCAAATGATCTGCCACTGAGCCACAGCCCTTGTTGTGTGTTCTTAACAATGGGATTACATTCTGAGAAATGTGACATTAGGTGATTTCAGTGACATCATGGAGTGTACTTACACAAACTAAGATAGCTATGATGTCACTAAGTGATAAAGTCTTGTGGAATTTCCATTGTATTTGCAGTCTGTGGATGACTGACGTGCCATCATGTGGTACTTGACCCTACGTGTGAAATCTGCTGGTTCAGAACTTTCCACATCCCTAATCTAATGATTTATTTTTTCTCTTTTTTTCTGTTTTTGTTTCCTAGGAACGAGTGGAATATCTCTTTCTCATAATTTTTACTGTGGAAGCATTTTTAAAAGTAATCGCCTATGGTCTTCTCTTTCACCCCAACGCTTACCTCCGCAACGGTTGGAATTTACTAGATTTTATAATTGTGGTTGTAGGGTAAGTACATCTGTCTTTCTCCTTTCCTTGCCTTACCCATGCACACCTCTTTCTCCCTCTCCTCGTATCTCTTTTTGATTTAGTCAAAACTGTACTAGACTTCAGGCAATGAAAGGATGTTAACAATCACTTTGAGTTCAGACTTTTTCTGAAGGGAGAAGAGCTATTACCTAACAGCACCACTCCCACATGCATCAGCATGCACACACACACACACACACACACAGGCAGATATATACACATATGCACACATGCATGCACACAGATATGTACACAAACACACACATACGCACACTTGAATTTGTGTGCTCTTAATGGCACCAGGCTCCTCTGTGCAGATGAAGCAGTTCCTCTGCTTAACGACTTTTCTCTCCCCCTCCAACCACATCTGAGCCAGCAGTTCTTCTGACCAGCTTTCCCACTGTATCACTGAGCAGATTTAGTCAGGTTGCCTGGGAGTATCCAGCCCACCCGTGTGGCATGATGTGGGGACGCCTGCCGAGGCTATGCCTTTGGTCCACAGATTGCTCATGTATACCATCCTGTCCCCAGCTCCACAGGCCCTGCTCTGTGGCCCCAAGAAACCAGATTGCTTGAGACAACCGAGTGAGAAAGAAACAGAACTCTGAAAGGCCGAGGTGGTGGGTAACTCCACCCGGCCTGAGCTGAGGTACCTTCCTCCAGATACTGTTCCATGTTAGGATGAGGCACAATTGATAGTGGCTTAAAAAAAAAAAAAATCCCATTTTGTCCCATTTTGGAAGTGACATTTTCCTTATCAAGAAATTTCCTTTCAAGATTCTCGATGACGTATTTGTTCCTCACAGGCCTGCGTGCACTGTATGAAATGGAGTACCTTAGGACACAGTAGATGAAGTTCCAATGACTCCTGTGTTTTGTTGATAACGGGGGCCACCTGTCCAGCAGCTTCTCTTCAACAACAAGCTCGCAATTCCAAGCTAACCTTGTGTTACTTGGCACCTGGCAAATGCTTCCATGGTGGCCACCCTGCATGATTCCGGGTCCCCACAGGATTCAGTATGAAGAGCAGGATGTCAGGAGGCTGTTATACCAGGAGGCTATTTTTGGTGACTCCCTTTGTGCTATCCCAGCACACACCTGAGCCACTGCGGGCTTCAACAGAGCACTCGCCATTCATTATCTCGGGGGAGCGCCTGGTCTTTATGGCAGGAAATAACACAGGAGCAAATCAAGATTATTTACAAGTTATTTCCTTGTCCTTGGCCATCTGGCTGGCTCATAATAGTTGTTTGGAACGTGTTAGGCTTTTTCCTGTGTTGTCTCATGTTGCCTGGCCAATGAATGACGCATTTTGGCCACATGAACATCAGGGGTATTTGGGTGTCACGAGGAGTACAAAAGTTATTAGCCATTAATAGGTCTGGCTGCAGGGACCCGGGGTAAGGACACAGTTACATGAGAGGTTTTGCCACTGCCGTTCATGCCAGAATAAACAGAGTGGCTAAAGAAAAGTCTTGAATGAACTCAGCAAATAAACCCTAGCAAAAGTCCTAAAGGTGGGTTGTTCCCTGAACCCCTAAATCCTTTTTAAATTCAGCCTGTTTCTCAAGGCCTCAGTCTCCTGGTAACCTGTGACACATGCAAAGACAGAAGCCTCAGGAATGAGAGTTGACGCTTCTGGGACCAGTGGAGAGATGGGTTGACTTGCAGGACAAGTTTTTAGGCAGAGATGCTCCGTGTTTATGAAAAGGGCTGAATTTGACTAGATATACCCTGCCCCATTCATGACCTTACTTACCTGAAGCTTGAGAAAAGGAGACCAAAAAAAAGGGGAGACCTCAAATAGGAGTCCTGGAAAGGCAGGACCATGCCTTCCCGCTCAGGAGAACATGCATGGCTGGCCTACACTGCATGTTTGCAGTTTTATTTGGCCCTTTCTTCATCCCTTAGACTGTTGGTCCTCCCCACCTTGACAGGAGGCACACTTTTCATTGGACTGGTCCAGAGACTAGTCACTTCTCCCTGGGGTTTTGGCCATGAGGCTGATGGAGAGAGGGAGGCATCCAGATTTGGCTCTCTTCTGAAAGATGCCTGTGTTTAATGTTTTAAACCACAGAGGTTATGAGGCCAACACTTGCTCAGCTTGTAGTTCACCATGACCTTTGGGGTGTTTTCTCCCTTCATCTCACACTTGGCCATATTTAGCAACTAGTTTATCTTTTCCAGGAGCCTTGGTCCTAGGTGCTCTCCACCCAGTCTAAATCTCAGCTCATCCTTCCAACTAGAGAAATGATCCTCCATCCCCAGAGGGTGTAGCTCACCCCTTCTCTCCAGATGTGACTTTTTTCCTGCCCCCTTTACAGTATTAAATGAACCCCCCTCTGCTTTCCTGAGTCTCTTGGGAAATCTCTGCTCTCCTGGGCCCCCTCCCTCTGTAGCTAGTTAACCGAAGGTTTCTTCTAGCCTCCTATAAATCAGAGAAGAGTTCAGGGCTGTCAGTCTGCCTTGGGGTATATCCCTCTTGTCTCTACGTTCCCATTCTGGGGGCATGTCACAGGAGTCATTTCCTGCCCAGAGCCAGGGAGTCTCCTTGGTGCAGTGGGGAGATGGGACCAATGAGTGAATGTGGAGGGGACTTAGAGGGCCTCTGTAATCTACCTGCCCTGAACTCAAGAACCAAGGACTCCTCAGTAGGTCCCTCACTCAGGAGATCCTACCCCACCACAAAGCCTTTAGTTACATCCCTGTCTCCCTCACAGCATGGCCTTGCCTTTCTGATTCTTTGGGTCCTATGGAGCCTCCTTGTCCTCCTCTCTTAAAGTTCCAGCAGCTGGTTGCAGAACTGCCCATCACCTCCCGAGAAACCCCCAGCCAAGCATCCACATCAGGACCCACCCCAGGTCCAGCAGGCACAAAGCAGTGGTTTTGCCCTTACAACATCTAACTGAGGAGAAGCTCACCCAGCAGTCCCCACCAAAACACTTCCTGTACCCATTTCTAAATTATCTATCCTTCAAAATTAAAAGACAACACTTAATGAAAGAGTTTCAAGCTCGGGTAGGGGTTAATAGAGAAGAAAGCTGTCTCATTTCTGCTTCCTTCACTGAATAATATTTTGTGAACATCTTGTATTCCAATAAGCATATTGCTTTCTTCCAGGAAATACTGGGAACAAAATCTGGTTTGGATTTGGAATGTTGTTTGACCAGCTTGCAAGCTGGTCTCCATTTCCTCAGGTTTTAGTGATCTAGATTTCAGTGGAAAGAACACTTCCCTTGTAGAGAAAGGAATCCACTCCCCTGATCCTTGGCAACTTCTGCCTGGAACTCAAGACATAGGAATCCAACTAACATAGGAAACCATCACATTGCCAAACTAAGTCACAGAATCAAAGAGTTAAGAGACTTGAGAGCTGGGTGTGGTGGTGCATGCTTATAATTCCAGCAGCTCAGGAGGCTGAGATAGGAGGATCGCAAGTTCAAAGTCAGCCTCAGCAATGGCGAGGTGCTAAAGCACCTCAGTGAGACCCTGTCTCTAAATAAAATACAAAATAGGGCTGGGGATGTGGCTCAGTGGTTGAGTGCCTCTGAGTTCAATCCCTGGTACCAAAAAGAAAAAGAAAAAACAGAGAGAGAGAGAGAGAGAGAGAGAGAGACACTTCAGATGTGGTCTGGCTATGATTTTCGTAACTTTATTTTTCTCAGTGCTGGGGATTGCACTCAGGGCTTTCCATATGCTAGACAAGTGCTCTACCACCGATCTACATCCCCAGCCTGTATTTCCCCTTCTCTCTGGTGATGCTGGGGATTGAACTCAGAGCCTGTGCATGCTAGGCAAAACTTCTTTTAGGTGCAAAACACATTGTTCAAAGTTTCACTCAGGCCAAGTACATAAAACAGATAAAAGGGGGCTAGGGACACAGCCCAGTGGCAGAGTCCTTCTCTAATAAGCTCAAGGCCCTGGTTTGATTCCTAGCACTGGGGGGGGGGGTGGGGCGGGAAACAGAAAGGAAGCCACTGTTAAGTCTGGGATAGTGGTACTAGAACCCCGGACATTCAATTCTGACCTCACTGCCCAAGAAGTCCCTTAAAGCCGTACTCTAAACCACCCCAGCATTGCCTGGCAGTGCCTGGCTCTGACTTCTGCCAGTCCAGCCTTCAGCTGCACCTGGACCCTGTTCATAGGCCCAGTTTCCTGGAGCAGGAGCTCAAGAAGCAAAGTTGCCCCAGGCCGTTGTTCAGATGTGCTATGGCGGGCCCTGTTCTAAGACTTGGGCTTCCTTGTTGGCCACAGGTCCCCCTAATGCAGAAACAACCCAGGACACATTCTGACAATGACTTATTGAGTCATTTCTAGGCATAAAGGACAGAAATCGCTGATGCTGCCCTTTTCCCTATTTTTCTTGGTTACCACCCAAAGCCCAGAATGCCCGGGTCATCCTTCGTCACATTGAGTCCCTTTGCCATCTGATTATGTGAACCTGGGGTCTAACCTTCCCTCTCGCCACCTCACTCCTGAACCCTTTGCAGTGTGCCCTCTGGTCCCCATAGTCATCATCTATTCAGGGCAGCTTGTCTGTAAAGGGCCAGATGCTGTCTTCAGCTTTGTGACCCATGCAGCCCCTGGTCAAGAGTCTGTGGCTGTAGAGGAAAAGAGCAATATGGAAATGAGTGGGTGTAACTGAAGCCCAGTGAAACTTTGCGGGCAGGTGGCCACACTCCTGCCCTACATCCTCAGCTGTGTTTCTGGTCACTACCTTCCCTTTCTGGCTCTCCCCCAAGCATGCTGCTTCCCTGCACCCTCTCAGGGGGTAGCGCCACTCTCTTCCAGATGCCTCATTCCAGTGGAGGTGGAGAGTGGGAGGGGCCCTGCCTTCTCTTCCTTTCTGTTTTCAGACCTCCCCCGTTCCCCCTTCCTGAAACCCTCCAGTGTGGCTATTCTGTCATCAGACCCTGTGCTTCCTACTCCTTATTGCATACCTTTGAGTCACTCTTCCATGCACCTGGAGGACGTTCACTCTGGGCTCACTCCAGCTCTCTCCAACACTCACTACTCTGCCATCTTGCCCTCTTGTTCCTTGCTGCCTTCTCTGGGGATTCTGACCTCCATCCTGTCTCAGCTGCCCATTCCCAGGGTTATAGCCAGTCCCCCTGCCATAACTGATAACTGCACCCTCCCCATTAGCTCAAATCCAGCATCCTGCTCTCACCAGCACCGCCTACTTTGTCAGCATGCTCTCTTACACCCCGACTCCGTCAATCCACTCTCTGTTCCCCTCCCTCTCTTGTCCTTTCCACCAGTGTAGATGCCACACTCCATTGTTAACAACCACCCACTGGCATTTACACTCGGTTTTTTGCTCCCCTGGAAAAACACCAGCCCTAATCAAGTCCAATGAGATGGAGATCTACATGGTACCTGGAAAGGGCTGAGAAAAGTCAGCTAAGTCTTGCTTCCCTCTCATGACCAGCAACCTCAAGCCAGCCCCTGGTGACACCCAGCAACCCAACCACATGTCCCTACCTTACCCCCTTTTCTGCTCTCCTGATTATTTCCCATCTTTGCCTCTCTCTTCAAACTCCCAGTACCCCCGCCCCTTTCACATTTTCAGCTGATGACTTTAGTACCTCCTTCCCTAAGAATACAGAAACAAGCAGGAGAAAACTTTCTTATGTTCCCACAGTCACATCTGTCCTCTTCCAATGTGCCTTCCTACCTGGCCCATGATCAACCGCTCTTCCCCATCCATAGATTTCCTTCTGACTCTTGAAGGACATGAATCCTTCCAGTAATCATTCCTCTCACTTCTGTACCATCAACTTTCCTCATGGTGTATAAAAATGCTGTGGTGTCTCCCATCAAAACCTCTTGACTCCACAGCCACTTGTGGTGACCACCTTTTATATTCTGTCCACTTTTATAGCAAAAATGCTAAAAAGAGTTGTCTATATACCACATTTTCTTTATCCATTCATTGGTTGAAGTTCATTTACGTTGGTTCCATTGCTGTAAACATTCATGTGGTTGTATCACTGTAGTATGCTGATTTTAAGTCCTTTGGTTATAGACCCAAGAGTAGGATACTAGATCAAATGGTGGTTCCATTCCAAGTTTTCTGAGGAATCTCCATACTGTTTTCCAGAGTGGTTGCACCAATTTGCAGTCCCACCAGCAATGTATGAGTGTACCTTTTCCCCACATCCTCACCAATATTCATTGTTATTTGTATTCTTGATAATTATACATACACAAGGAATGTTACTCAGCCATAAAGAAGAATGAAATTATGGCATTTGCTGATAAATGGATGGAGCTAGAGACTATCATGCTAAATGAAATAAGCCAATCCCCCAAACACAAAGGCCACACAATGATGGGGTGGGGAGAGTAGAAGTTCCCAGGATTAGACAAAGGAAAATGAAGGGAAGGGAGAGGGGATGGGATTAGGAAAGACAGTAAAATGAATTGAACATAGCTATCCTATTTCATATATGAATACATTACCAGTGTAATTCAACATCACAAGAATGGCATCCTAATTAGGATAAATTATACTCCATGCACATACAACATGTCAAAATACACTCTGCTGTCATGTATATCTAAAAGAACAAATGTGAAACTTTTTTTTTTAAAAAAAGAATTGTCTGTATGGTAGCCACACGTGGCCTTTCTGCACTTGAGATGTGGCTAATTTGATATGAAATATTCTTTAAGTATAAAACATACAGCATATTTCAAATATTTAGTACAAAACAACGAATAGCAAATATTTACAGAATGATATGTTTATTTATTACATTTTTACATGATAATATTGGGCCAGATAAATTATACTGTCACGGTTCATTTCACCTGTTTTTTTGCTTTTTTTAATGTGGCTATTAGAACAGCTAAATTAAACACAGGCTCCCATTTGTGGCTTGCATTATATTTCTATTAGATGGGGCTCTCTCTTCTCACTGTTTCCACCTTCCCCCATTTGCTCATGGACTTACCTATTAACCTTTTACCCCATCACTCTGCTAAAACAGATGTTTCTAGATGTCCGAGGTCCTCATTTCGCTAACCCAGTGGCCAGTTGCTCATGGTGGTATCTGCAGCACTAAGGCAGGTACTCATCACCTTCTCACTACCACTTCCTTTGTGGGCACCATTCTCTCCACTCTCCTATCCCGCAAGCCACTCCCATCAGTCTCTTTTGTTGGTTTCTCCTGTTTTGACCTTTCAGTCTTGAAGGACCCCACAGCTCAGTCCTTTTACACTTTCGCCTCTGCGCTAGCCTCCTAGGTGATCATATGATTTGACTTTAAATACAATGCATATATCTACCAAATTTTTTCTTCAGCCTGGACCTTCAGACACATTAACCCAAGTCACAGTACTCATTCAGATGTCCAATCAATGGCTCAAGCATCAGCAAGTTAGCAGTAGAATCCTGGATATCCATTCTGCCATATCTAATCCTTCCTGCTCAAGACAAAAATATTGGAGTCATCTTTCATTCCTCTCTTTCCTCACACCTCACAGCCAATCCCATTACTTGATCTTAAAATGAACATAGAACTCAACTCCTTCTCATTGCCTCTGACACCACTGCCAGGTCTAAGCCCCCAACGTGTCCCACCTGGGCTATTGCAACAGAATGGTGCCTGTCACATAGTAGTTGTTCATATTTATTGGAGGAATAACTGTAAAGGACAGACACACAGCGTTAGAAAGGAATTCTCTGTGTCTCCATTATGTGTGGATTGTTCCCACTTGAAATTTTTCATTTAACCATTCAGGTATCCATTCGATCAACATATATCTCCTGAGCAACCATTATGTGCCAGTACAAAATAGATTCCTATGGAATTATTTATTTGTACCCAGAAATAAATCAAAGAGAGGGGGTTTCCAGGAGCTAGGGGGTGGGAAGGGAAGGTATGTGGCTGTTGGCACTCATGGGAGGTGGAACTAGGATGTCGTAGAGGGGGCAGAGGGCATCCCAGAAGAGACAGCCAGTGTCACCGGCCTTACACATCTGTCCAGCACTCCCAGCTTGAACAAAGCCAGATGTGTTCTCAAGGCAAACTTTCTGTCCCTCACCTTGTTACGCCCTCTCTAGGCTGTGGTGACACTCTTGGAGAGAATGCCAACTTCCAGCCATCCATGGGCCTTCCCATGAACACACCTAGCTGTGTGCACGGCCTGCTAGTCCCAGCTTGTTCAGAGATTGGAACCCCAGCAGGTCAATGAAACCTGGTCCTGACAGCTCTGCTCTCTTTCCTCTCCTCTAGGCTTTTTAGTGCAATTTTAGAACAAGCAACCAAAGCAGATGGGGCCAATGCTCTCGGAGGGAAAGGGGCTGGATTTGACGTGAAGGCGCTGCGGGCTTTCCGTGTGCTGCGTCCCCTGAGGCTGGTGTCTGGAGTCCCAAGTAAGTAAAGCCGTTATTCCTGTTCACTGTGTTACCTTGTACCCAGCTTCCACTTCCTTTTGCTGCACTGCCAGGAGCACTCCACAAAGGAACCTGATTTCCTATAAATGGAGGATGTTCTTACAAAGGAGTCCCTTGTTTTAAAGAATCCAAGTTCTGATGCAAGTACCTCCATATGCATGTGGTCCCAGCTCCTATAAACACCTGGGAAAAAGTTCACAATGGACACATAGCCAAAGGAAGACTGCTGACACAGAGCACAACCCCACGGTCATCTGAGCAGACCCCACAAGGCCCTGAGCTGGGAATTTAAATATATTGGCTGCAGAGGAGCCAGGAGAGGGGTATTTATTGCAGCCAATGAGATCATCTGTACTTTCTGTATTTTTCCAGAGAACCTCAGGAGAGCATTGCTGGGTGTTCTAAAAGCTCTCTCTTGCCATTTCTCCCAGCACTGTCTTCCCCTCCTTCTTTCATGTCAAATCGGGAATACCAGGCTTCAGGAGCCTGCTGTCATTGTGGATCCTATCATTGTAAGAACTAATTTTTCCCAAGAAGAGTATTCAGCTTCTTAAAATACTGTCCACCAAGAGGTTGGCCACATTGACAAGTTCCCTTCTATCCCCTATGGATGTACCCCAAAGTGCAACTTTGGGGACCTGAATCAGCTCCAGTATACCCCAGCCCCTGTGCTCCCGGGAAGTATTCTGGGCTTATTTTCTGAGACTTTACACTTTCATGTCAGCACCTTCAGGCCATGACTCATGACACAGGAGACACCTAAGCTTGGGCTGGAACCAGACCAGCTTGGAGATGGGGGCAAGAAACAGGAAAGCAAAGAGGTCCCCTGAAGGAACCACCTTTCCTCCCTGTGCCACACACTGAGCACCTGTGACATGTGTGCTGCTTGATGATATCTCATAGTTGTAGAAATTTCACCACAGAAATGTGAAGGACCCTTTATCAACCTGTCCATTCCTTTTTGTACATTCTTAGAATAGTGAAAAAATCTTACCATAACTTTAAGTAGCAGCTGAGCCAGGACAAGACCACGTCTCCTGACTTCTAGTCCCAACTCATTTTCCTATCATACTTCAGTACCTTCTGTGAAGGATGACAGGGTATGCAATCCTTGATTGTCTTCATTTTACACATACCTTCTGTCTCTTCAATTATACTAAAGGCCCCTTGAAGCCCAGGATTATGCCTTAAATTGTCTCTGATTGCTGCAGTCTTGCCTAGATAGGTCTCTAGGCAAGGTAGGGAAATTTACTGAATAATTAAAGCAGGAGGCTGACTGTTTTCATTGCAGAACTCCCTGGGTAAAGACTGTGGATCATCTTAAGTTCAAAAGCAACATAGAGATAAGCCTCACAAGAACAATCATAGTAGATTTTCTCTACTTGGATATGACCATCTTAGGAACAGAAACAATATATATGAACATATATATGATGGCCAACACCCAACTTTACTTTCTTGAAGTCTAAGTGATTGGATTTCTTGGTCAATCATCCATAACTCAGTAGACTGACATCAGGATGTGCAAGGGGAGGGTGAGAGTGACTTGGAGCATAACTTTAAGGAGCTTATGATGATACGCCAATGTGTCAGCAATAGGAACTATGAATTAATCCCAAACTTCAGACAATGGAGCTATCGTGGACATAATAAATCTTATCTTATTATGCAAGTGCTTATTAGGGGCCTTCAGCTTCACAGCCTCGTGTTGGGTGTTGGGGCATCCCATAAAGACACCTGTGGACTTGCATCTGAGGAATTTGAGAGTCTAATAAGAGAACACCAGTCAGCTGTTGCTGCGGGAACAAATGATCTCAAACTCTCGGTGACCTGCAACCAGACATTCATACCTGGCTCATGGTACACAAGGATGTTGTTCAGCTGCAGTTCTTTTGAATTCAGCTGGGCTCTGGGCTGGACCAGGTTCTGCATGTCATCTAATTCCAGAATACAGAGAATGGTGGCCAGAGAAGCCACCATGTAACTCATGTTGTCCTCAGGACAGAGACAGATGCTCACTACAGGAGGCATAGAGCAACACCACACAAAGAATTTCAGACTCATGCTCACATGTGGCTGATATCACAGCTGCTCACACTGCATTGGCTAAAGCAGGTCATATTATCCCCAATATAATGGAACTAAGAAGTATAGTCAGCTCTCCACATCCACCATCCCATACCTAAGGATACAACCAACCGTTGATCAAAAATACCTTAAAAAATGTGTCTATCCTGAATATGTGCAGACTTGTTGTCTTGTCATTATTCCCTTAACAATAAACATTAGTGTAACAACTATTTGTGGAACAATTACATTCTATTTGGTATTATAAGTAATCTATGATATGATTTAAAGTATACAGGAGGATGCATAGATTATATACGAACATTGTGCCATATATATATATTTTTAAATATATATATATTTTAAACCCTGAGTATCCTGGGATTTTGGTATTTACAAGAGGTTCCAGAACCAATTCTCCCTGGATATTGAGGAACAATTGTATACTGTCCCTATAAAGAAGCATGGACAAATAATTGTGAACAAATAGTACAATCTGCCACAAAGAAATTGAAGGGATTATTATCAACAGAAATAGTTACAGTAATTACTGTAGTACAGAGATTCTTAATTAGAGATGCACATGGTTGAGAGCTACTCAGTGCATTAGAAGGGAGGGTTAGATTAGTTTGGGTAGCTAAGGTTCCACTACAGAAGAAACTTCCTAAAGAAAGTGCCTTGACTTCATCCTCACTTAAATAATGGTAGAACTATATTATAGTCAGTAAGTGGTAACATTCCTCAGAATTCTCATGGAGAAGATATAGACATAACAGAGAACCTCAAATAGAGAGGCTAATCTTATTTGCTAATGCAGTTCAAGATGATATTTTCATCCTTAAACTGAGATGGTTTTGCAGCAGTGGGGAGCCTAGCTGGTAGCTCCATGCTTATGCATGAGACCAAACACTTTGTCTTGATTTTATGGATCACCAATAAAAAGATAACGGCTCTTCTTTGAGCACTTTTTTGATACCAGAGATTGAACTCGGGCACTTGACCACTGAGCCACATCCCCAGCCCTATTTTGCATTTTATTTAGAAACAGGGTCTCACTGAGTTGCTAAGCGCCTCACCATTGCTGAGGCTGGCTGTGAACTCGTGATCCTCCTGCCTCAGCCTCCTGAGCTGCTGGTATTACAGGCATGTGCCACCACAACTGGCTTTTATCCAGCTTTTTCCCTTTCTCATGGGAATGACATCTATGCAGCTTTTTGCAAGAGTGAAGGGTGCAGATTGAGGTGGCGAAGGGGACTGAACCAGTTAGGTGGATATCACCTACAGAAATGTCAGGAGTATCTCCTACAAATATGAACCTAGATGAACACCTTCTTCTTCTATTTCTCCTAGGCTGAGGTTATTTCCTTTTTGAGGAGTTTTAGCAAACTCCCGCAAAAGAGTCGCCTCTCCCTGTTGTCCCCAGTACTTGTCCTGTCATTCTCTCTTGAATGTTCTCCAGTCAGGCTTTCGCTCCCACTGCTGCACCAAAGCACCCCTTGTCAAGACCACCCGTGATCTCCACGTTACTGCACCCAGTGGCCAGTTCTCCAGTGCCATTGCATTCGATCTGTCTGTAGCATGAATCTAGCTGCTGAAGTCAACTGTCCCTTGTTGGTAAACCACTATCATCACTTGGCTTCTGCGACACTATTCGTGTTTAGCTCTGTCCTTAATTCACTTGGTGAATTCCACTTCTTGGAATCCTTGCTGAGTCTCCTCTTCATCTTCTCACCTTCTTAACACTGGAGAGCTCAGGGATAGATCCTTGCACTCTTTTTTATCTACACTCATTTCCTAGCTATCATGTCTCATTCAGCCTCACGGCATTAAATATCACCTGTTTATCTTCCAACAATGACCAACTGTATGTTGCCATCCCAGACCTCTCCCCTAAACTCAAGACTTGTATATCAATAGTTTGCTCCATTCCTTTTATCAAATATCTAAGAAGTATCTTGACCTAAGCATCCCCATATTGGTACTTTCCATCTTCCCAAATTCTTTCCCATGTCAGTAAATGTTAACTCACCCTTCCAGCTTCTCAGGCCAAACATCTATGACTGGTTTCTTTTTCTCACTTCCTGCATTCAATCCATTAGAAAATGATATCAGCTTTACCTTCAAATTATGTCATTAATCTGATGGTTTCTTCCCACCCCCACATTCACTCCATTGACAGTCGCCATCATCTCTCGCCTGGGTTATTACTGTAGCCTCTTAACAGGATTCTCTCCTTCCACCCCTTCCCTGTCACAACCCAAGCTTCACACAGCAACAAAAATGAACCTTTTAAAATCCAAGTCGCATCATGTCAGTGCCCTGCTCAGAACCCTCCCAGGCTTCCCTGAATCCCTGAATGAAAGCCAAAATCCCACAGGCCCTGGATCTCATCTCTCTCCTCTCTGACCTCACATCCTTCCACTCTTCCCTTCTCTCCCTCTTCCTCAGCCCCAGTGAACTCTTTACTGTTCCTCCAACACTCTAGCCCCGTCTTTGAAGGACCTTTGCACATGCTGCTCCTTCCTTCTGGAATCCCTTTACACGGCCATTCAATTGTGTGCCTGCTCACCTCCTCAGTCTCTGCTGGGATATCAGCTCCCTCCTCGGGTACCATCACCACCTTATTCCAGTCACCCCCTTCCCATTTCCTATGCCTCTTCTCTGCTCTGTTTTACCCATCTCACTTGTCATCATGCGTCATACTCTGCATTTTCTGGTTCATTTGTTTATTACTTCTTGCCTAACTAAAATGTAACCTCCATGGGGAAGCAGTTCAGGGTTGCTTGTTCACAGCTGTGTCTCTGGTATCTACAATGGAAGAAAAATATTTGTCGAATGAATGGACATCATCACATGAGCACTCAAAGCTGTGGGGCATCACTACCCACAGCGTTACTGAGAGCTACCCAGCTCACCAAAATGGTGCTAATGCTAAAGACTGTTTATGTTTATGTGCTTTCTTTAGCCTTTCCAAAGCCTTTACTTCTTTTAAATTTGATCTTCATGACAATTGTGTGCTGTGTAGAACTAAACATAAGTGATATATAGATATGCATGGTGTTACTTCTAGTAACAAAGGTTAATTGAGCGGTTTTTGAGATTCACAACTCTGAACCAAGTGTGTTAGGGGCCCACAAAGCTCCTGCTATTTTTAAATATCCATATATGTCTAAAAGCCACTGGAGTCTACAATCACAGGTTATGCAGGGAGAGTTGACAGTGAGAGTACAGATCCATGACTCACTCATCAATTTGTTCAACAAGATCTACTGAGCACCTAGCTGGTTTAAGGGTTGGCTAGCCATCATCCATTATCTCAGGTACAGAAGTGAGTCAGAGGCTAACTGTTTTCAAAAAGCTTGAAATGAAGTCGGGAAAATATTTATAAAAATGATATATAGAATAAAAATTTGCGATGCCAAAACAATGTTTAGGTATGATGTGAAGAGTTCTGCAAAGTTTGGAGATGCCATACTTTGGGGAGAAGGGATAGGGAATCAGGAAAGCCTTCCTGAAGAAGGTGGCATTTGGAATGGATCAGGTGCATCTCAAAGGATAAGCAAGAAGAGACATTCCAGAAGATTCTGAAATGAAAGGACAATGGATGTGGCCCTGGAAACATATACAGTAAGATCATAGGTTGAGGGGTTGATTACACTATGGATCAAACAGTCTCTGCAACGAAATTGTGTCATTGAAAGATGTGGTCATTGTGGTTCATAGAGATGCCTCCATAATCAAGGAAACCAGTTCCCCACTGCTTCCTGAGGCATCCACTTCCCCACATCAGAAGTGCTGTGAAGCATGCATATTGTATCCAAGGATAAGCCATATGGAACAATAAGCGTTACACAACAAACATGAACAATAAATATGGAAAGTTGTGATTAAATGTTTGCAATGTATGTGCAAGGAGCACACTTGTTTGCAGAACAATAAGCAAAGGGTCATTTCCTCCTTTCCATATAATCCCATATGTCCTCCCAGAGAAGACCTTTCAAGGGAGGATTGCATAAAAGGAACAGACAGAGGGAATCGAGACAATCTCTGTTAGATTTCTGAGGCCTTTAACAAAGACCCAGAGTAGATCAGGCTTGATCTGCTGGGGAAGGGGATTGAATAGCCACCTCTATGCTAAACCAGCACTGCCCCCCACCTTTCACCAAGAATGTTTATTGAACACTTTCTGTGAGCAAAGCACTAAGCTAGGCACTGGGACACAGAGGTGGATGGACACACTGCCCATCTGTCCTGATGCATGAATACTTTAAAGACTTTTCATGGGAGACATTTTTCCTAATATGTGAATTTTTCTAAGATTAGCTTTTCAGGATGAAATTTACTTCTAGAAGTGTGCAGAATAGAAAACAGCTTGTTAAACACAGGTGAGATGAAGCATGAAGACCATGTGAAGAGGGGTCAGATTCTCCCTGTTTTCCTTGCTTACTTTAGATAGGTTTCCTGGAGATAAATCAGCACCAATTAGTCCACAAGTTTCTGTGGAGTGGATTCCATATAGATCCATGAGGAACACTTAAGACACAGTCTTTTGAAATGAGCTCTTGAATCAGACTGCCTGGCTTTGGCCACTTACTCAAACTGTGACTTTGAGGAGCTTACTAAACCTCTCTGTGCCTTAGTCTCCTCATCTGTAAAACAGAAATAATAATATAACCTATTTCATATGGTGTTGAAAAGACCAATGAGTTAATGCCTACAAAGTACTTGAACAGGGCCTTGCTTATAGGAAGTGCTCTGCAAAATTGTAGCTTTTATGATATATATATATATATAATATATACAATTAGAAATACATGATAAGATTACCTTCAAGAGAAAAAAAATATATTTAAAAAAATAAGGAATATTCAATAGTTAAAGAGCAACCTGAGGCCAAAAAATGGCAGAGACTTGTGTATGATTACTTGACTTGCATACTGTAGATAATAAAGAGGATCCTAGGGGAGAGTTTACCAGGAACTGTGACAAGCTGAGTAAGTTTTATGAAGAGGAAAGGACCCTGCGGGGTCAAGGAGGCCAGCCCGGCCAGCCCAGGGGTCTGTGCATGGACCAGTCCTACCACCAGAAAGGAAGCAGTGAGAAGCTGGTGAGAAAGTGAGCAGGAGCAGACAGAGGAGGGTGCTGGGTGCCACAGGCAGTTCTCCAGAGAGTGCCGCTGTAGAAACATTCAAAAGACTGCACTGCAGAGAGAAGCTCAACGAGTCGGAAATCTACCAGGGTGTCAGAGCTGACAACGGATCCTGAATTCACAAAGGTTCATGAGCCCATGCTGGACTCAGCTGTCTGCGGTCAGAGCTGGGATCACGGCCATACCATGCTCCATGCCCCCAACTCCACCCCACCAGCATGGTCTCCATCCCAGAGGCCACATCTGGGGCATCCTGTGCTCTGCTGAGAGCTCTCCCAGATGATCTTATACTGCATGACACTAAGAATTCTTTTCTTACTATTGTTGATTGAATGAGTCTCTTATAGTTTGGATCTTAAATATTCCCCAAAGGCCCCTATGTTGAAGGCTTGGTTCCTAGCCGGTGGCACTGTTGGGAGGAGATCAGACCTTTAGGAGGTGGTGCCTAGTGGGAGGAAGTTAGGTCATCGGGGGGCATGCCCTTAAAGGGGACATTGGGATCCCCTGTCCCTTCCTCTCTGTTTTTCCTGGACCATACCCTCTGTCATGATGTTCTACCTCACCACAGGCCCCAAAGCAATGGTGCCAAGTAGCCACGGACTGAAACCTCCAGAAGTGTGAACCAAAACTTAATCTTTCCTCCTTTAAGTTGATTATCTCAGGCAGTTTGTCACAGCAATGGAAACCCAACTAACAAAATCCTTGGCCTAAAGATGCCTGCTACAAAAGTTAAAAACTTACCTGCATGCCCAAATTCCCAGGTAAGCCACACTTATCCTGAGGTACGTTTCCAGTTTTCCACCCAAAATGGGTTCTTCCCTTCTGGGAATTAGTAACTGTGAAACTAGCCACCCTGATTAGCAAACGTTACCAGTTAATCAGACCCATATTAGAGCTACTAAAAACAACTTTGCTGTTTCCACACTTTGATGGTTCAGAGGCAGCCATGCCATCCTGCCTGGCATTTGCTCTTTGTCAGTTGAGCCACAGTGGATCTGCAATCACCATTGCTGCTCCCAGCCAGGGGAATGGTGCACCCACTCTCCTAGTGAGGAGGAAGGCCCAGCCTGGACGTGATCCTGACAAAAAGCAGGTGCATTTATATTTAAAGACACCTTAGTTCTGCAGATTTTATGAGGGAACGTCATGAAGTTCAGCCCCTGAAATTGACATATTGCAGGAAAACAAGTTCCACAGAAGATTCCCGAGTTAGAGCAGAGGCTCAAATCCACGTTGCTTTACCTGCCATCCCTTGTCCTTTCCACTGCCTCTGTCATCGCCTGGGACTTCGCTTTAATCCCAGTTAATGTGATAGAATCCCACAAGTGCCAACACAATACAGGTGGTGCCTTCAAGCATGGGCAGTGGACAGAGAATCTGCACTCTCTCACCCAGCTAGCTCTGTGCCTCAGGCAGGTTGATTCTCCCTCTGGACCTCCATCCTGCATCTGCAACTGGAAGAACTTGGACTGGCCTATGGGTCTCCTTCCTCCTCCCATGAGACAGGTCTGCACCATCCCATCTCCTCTGCCCCTGCAGGACTCCCTGCCTCCCTACCCTCTGTTCCCCCCACCACTTTCACACGGGCACTTGGGCAGGCGGGTGGGTTTCTAGCTTTTGTAGCAGGATCTTTAGGCCAAGGATTCTGTTAGCCAGGTTTCCATTGCTATGGTGAAAGTGGGACTAGACCCTAATTTTCCTCTCACTTTCTATTTTGCATCCTCTGGCTTTTTGTTCTCTTTGTCCTAAAAGTGTCCTACATATCATAGGGCCTTAAACCAAAATGACAGGGGGACACTTAACAAAGCTACTTGCAAGGGCAAGTGTGTGTATGGAGCGCCACCCATCAGTGGCTCCTCATTCTGCTTCTCAGACAACCAGAGTCCCCCTCGTCCCTCTGCCTACCCTACTCAGAAATCCTTTCTGTACCATCTTCCTGTCCACTTTCTCTACCACTTCTTTCCTGGAACAGAAAGTAACAGAAACTTGTCCCTGGCATTCATCTCAAAGTCCTCCCCCTGAGTTAGAATTCTGAGCAACAAGTAACTGTAGACATTTAGTCCAACCAAGTGCCCATTGTACAGGTGAGAACACAGCAGCCAGTGAGCAGGCAGACAGGACTCTCGGTGCAGCAGAGGAGGATTCTGCCAGTGATCACAGCGGGTCCCCCAGTTTTGAACAGTCTTTGGAGATCATGGAGCCCCTGACCCACTTGGTGAACAGCCCCCCAGGAGTAAAGCAAACACAGGAAATGTCACAGTTCCCTCCTACCTTGCCCCTTGAGCCAGACACAACTGGTGTTCCCAAGGCAGGTCAGAGCCCTCTGGAGGACAGTTGTAAGCAGTGTGCCCTCTTAACACTCCAAATGGGCTGGCTTCCCAGAGGATGCAAAACAGAAAACTGATGTGCCCAGCTGGCTGGCCTGCTTTGCTGTGAGGAGTCTGACGTCGTCTCCCTGATGTTGGCCTGGCTTGCCTATCAAAACAGAGCAGAATTTGGAATAGGGTCCCACACACGAAAGCCCCAGTACCCCAGGCGGCTTGGAGTGGATGCTCACCCATTCTTTACTATATCACCTGGCATTCACCAGACAGTGGCTTCTGGTCTTTCACTGCAGATAGCTCTGACAAGGCAGCTGCTCTTCCTGTCCCTTGCAAGGCTCCCCTGCAGCAGGACTGCTGCACTAGGAGTTCAGGGGTACAGCTATGGTCCCAGCCCTGCTGTCAACTTGTCTGTTTCCCTGCTTCCTGTCTTGCCTCAGTTTCTCTTTCTACAAAGTGGGATCAATAATCTCACCATGGATAAAGGCGAGAGTTTTACTTGTAAAGTCCCTTGGCCTTCTAACAACAAAGACTCTTAAATCCACCTCTTGAAGGAGACTAGGGATTCTGATGAGCCACGCATCAGGTAGTAAAAATAGAAAGATGACCCAAAGGCAGCCAAGTAAGTTAATTTGCACAAGATGCATATTTCAAAAGTTCCAGTCTCTGTTGTCATGGAGTTTTACTGAGAAGTAAATCAATAACAGTATGTGACCGAACTGGGAAAATCTCTATTATCTGGTGCTCTAGATACATAGGGTAAAAAATAACAATAACAAAGAATGCATCCCATCTTAGAGTAAGGTCTCCTATTTACTAACGTGCACAGACATTCCCCTAGTGATGAAATTGTCCCTTTTTGATTTGAGAACAAAATGTAGGTGGTGATAAACATTAGGGCTTCCGCCAACGGGAAGCAATATACGGTACCCGGGCAAAGTGTTCAGACTCCAAGAGCCTGATTAGCTGATTAACCAGCCCAGTGGTGCGGGAAGACAGGGACATTATCCTTAATTTATACACAGGCAAGTACAGCCCCAAGTGCTTCTCCCAAAGCAATGCACAGAGATGAATTCAGACTATTCCCCAGTGAGGAAGAACTCAGTTCAGGACTTGGGTCTCATGAAGGGAGCACAGCTTCCCCAGGAGAAAAGAATCATGTTGTTGCCTGTGTCACAGGATACCCTGTCTGTCTTTAGAGGCTGGGGGGACTTGGTAGTTGGGGCCTTGCTTTCTTTGTGTTTCAAGGGTTTGTGGGCCTCTTTTGTGGTAGAGGTTGATGAGAAATGGCATTATCACCACCTTGAGATTTGTGATGACGTGGAGGCATTGCTGGTCTGCAGGTGAGGACAGCAAGTATGTCTGACCTGCTCTGTGACCTTGTTGTTTAGCCTCTGACCTTCAGTTTTCTTTCCTGTGAAATGAGAGTGTTGAACTGCATTAGCCCTAAACCTCTGGAGCATTCTGTGCTTCAGGGATGATCGAGAACAGCAGTAAACTGAGAATTTCTTTTTTAGTTACTAAGTCCAGACCTGGAGTATTCATTGCCAGGGTGTGAACTTGGGCCAATCCTTTCAGTCTCTCTATTCAGTGGCAATCTGACAGTCCAGAGGTGGGAGAATGTCATAGGATGAGTCAGCAGACATTTATTAAGTACTGACCATGAGCCGAGGACCAGGGCAGGTGGTGTAAAATCACAAAGCCAGGCGAGCTTCTTAAACTCAGAAAGCTCCATGATTGATTCTCTTTTGTGCCCAGCCCTTTCCTGGAGATCCTCAAACATGAAAGAAAAGCCAATAGCATGGTGACAATAACCTAATTAAAAATAATGGTCATAATAAAGGACACTTAGGCTTGTAAGTGCTTTCTAAATGCTAGAAAGAAAAATGAGGGGAGAATGAAATAAAGATACAGTGAGGTCAGTGTTCCATGAAGTGATCAATGCATGGAACATGAGCCCTATGAACCTGTTCTTCTTGGTGTATTCTCTTATGACAGAGTTAGTGGTTTAGAACATAGATGGTGGAGTACCAATGCCTAGGTTTGGGTTCCCAGAGGCACCCTGATTAGCTGTGTGACTCAGTTTCCTGATGTAGGGGTTAAAATTGCAGTAAATATTGGTAAAGGGTTTAGAGTTGTACTCAACACATAGGAAGCATTCAGCAAATATTAGCTATTAGTATTCTTATGGTCTGGTTTCCTGTCTGCATACCTCAGACTCTAACTTACCAAAGGAGACATAGGATTTTCTATGCTTCACTTCTAAAATAACTTTTGTGTTAGCTTTCCATTCATGTACAAATACCTAAGATAATCAACTTATAAAGAGTGGAGGTTTATTTCTGCTCATGGTTTCAGAGATTCCAGTCTATTCCCGTAGGCCTGGTGCCTTTGGGCCTATGGTAAAGCAGCACATCATGGTGCGAAGTACATGGTGGAGCAGAACTGGTCATCTCATGGTCAGAAACAGAGTGGAAACAGACTGCAGTCCCATAATCCCCTTCAATAACTCCCCCAATGACCTGAAGACCTCCCACGAGGCCCCTCCTCTAAAGCTTCCATCTTTAGATCTCTCAGCACCAAGGTGGGGACAAAGCTTTTAACACATGGACCTTTGGAGGGCATTCAAGATCTAGGCCAAAGAAACTGTATTGAAGTATAATTTATATTCAATAAAATTCACACATTTTAAATGTATATTTGCAAATGTAATACCTGACACTCTCATAATAGTTTCATTTCATTAATCAACTCCTGTCCTCATGATTCTTACACATCTTTTACTTATAAAAGTAAAAAACCACAAACCCTACCCTATAATATTATCATATTCACTTTAAACAATCAATTGTCTTTTCAGTAAATTATGAGAAATAAAGAAAATCTAGTCTTCTACATGTGCCTATTTATTTACCATGTTTGGTTCATTCCTTTCTGTAAATACAAGCTCCTGTTGATATCATTTCCATTCCTGCTAAAGAATATCCTATAACATTTTTATAATGCAGGCTGACGAATTATCTCCTTTTATTTATCTAGAAATGTCTTTATCTTGTCCTCTTTCTGAAGATTTGCTGAATGTGGAATTCTTGGTTGACAGGGCTCTTTTCCCAGTAACTTTAAATATGTTGTCCTATTTGCCCCTGACCCCAATCATCTCTGATGAGAAGTTATTGATATTCTTTCCAATGAACATTTTTCCCCTCTGACTCCTTTTAAGATATTCTATCTTTGGTTTTTAGAAGCTTGACTCTAATGTGCTTCATTGTGGTTTTCATTGTATTGTCCTGCTTTGAGTTTGCTGAGCATCTCAGATTCTCCCATAAATTGGGGTTTTCATCAGGTTTAGAAAGTTTTTAGCCATTATTTCTTCAAAAAAATTTCTTCTGTTCAAATCTCCCTTTTCTCCTTATGGGATTCTGGTGGCCCCTCTGTTTGGTCATTTGATATCATCTCATTGGTCCATGAGGCTTTGTTTGGTTTTCTCCAGTCTTTTCTTTTGTATTCCACAGATTGGATCATTTCTGTTGTTTGCTCATTTTTTCCTCTGCCATCTCTATCTTTGTTGAACCTATTTGGTGAAGTTTTCATTTCAGTTACTTTTCAATTATAGAATTGCCATTTGGTTCTCTATTATAGTTTCTGTTTATCTGTGGAATTCCCCTGTTCCCTCTTTAAAAACATCTACTCATTTATTTCATAGGACATGTTTTCCTTTAATTTAAACACACACACATGCACACACACACACACACACACACACACACATAGAGCAGCTGTTTTAAAATCTTTGTTAAGTCCAATGTCTGAATGATCCTATTTTCTATTTCCTATTGATTGCTTTTTTATTGAATATGTATCAAACTTTCCCATTTATTTATATATCTAGTAATTTTTTGTGAATATTAGAATCTAGAGACTCTGGATTCTATATCATCTTCCTAAGAGTGTTAATTCTTCAGCAGGCATTAAAATGGCTGGATGATCACCATGAATTTGTGTGGGCTTGGTTGTTTGCTTGTTGGTGCTGACCAGTTGAAAGACCAAACTGTTTAATCTCCAAATTTCCTTTCCCCTTCAGATCTTGTCAGGAATTGGTTTTAGGCTTTGCCGGGACTAGAGTACGTCTCACTACAAGATAAAGTTCTTACTCCTAAGGCATGCCCTTTATGGGACCTGAGTTGGTTGCTCAAGTTGTTAATGAGATATTAACTATCTAGCCTTATCAACAGGAGACAGGTAGGTCACTCTGCAGACAGCTGGTCTCTAGAAACTTCACTCCAAGAAACTCTATGTCCAGGATCTGACCCTAAAAAGTTTTTACTAGCAGAGATTTACAACCCTTTAGAATATGTCTATGTATTAAAAGACCCAGTCCTCTAGTTCTGGGGGTGAAGGTGGTAAGAAAAACTACAATGAAGGACTTCCCTATGTGGATCTCTCTACTATGTCAGGGCCAGAACTCCAACCTCCTGACACTCCTTTTTCCCCAGCACTGAACAACCTAAAGTCTCTCTTTGCTACTCTGAATCCCATAATATCTGCTGTCTGACACACTTCAGTGTGTAGACATGTACTACCTAGTCCTAAGCCATGGATACTCAAGTGACACTACAAAAATTTCTTAGGACCCTTATCTACCTAGCCATTTCTCTCTGATGTCCCACCACACTACATCAGCTGTCAAATTCTGATCTAAAGTCTTCTCACATGAGTGGGACTGCAGGGGTCTGTTTGGACTATCTATTGCTCTGTGTGTGGCAGTCAGGAAATTGTTTCCTGTCAGAGAACCAGAAAGATTATTGTGCTCACCCCATGAGTTTCAATTCTCTTAGGGATTACAGTCCTGTGCTGCTTTGTGTTCACTTTACAAAAACAGTTGCCTCTTCTATTTTTGTCCAGTTTTTAAAATGCTTATGGTGAAAGGGCTTGTCTGGTAACTCTTACTCCAAAATGGCTGGAAGTTGAAGTATACTTGATTTTTAAATCAGCAGATGTAAGTTAATTCCCATACATTATATAAGTTATATATTATATATTACATAACATGGTATATTATACATATATTGTATAATATTACATGATTTATTATATAAGATATATTAATTTATTTGTCACACATTTACTGAGGACTTTCTGTGTGTAAAAGAACAGAAGTAGTTGGAGGAAGGAAAGGTATTAGAATCTTAAGATATTTGGGAAAATAATCACCCAGAAAACTTTAGAGCTAGAGTAATCTTTCTCATACAATGTTCTCATTTTAAAACTATTGAAGCCTAGAACCAAACGGTGATGTGATTTGTCAGGGTCACACAGATATTAGTAAAAGAAGAGGAAATGGCTTGGCATTTTTCCTACTAAATTTAAAATATAATTTTTTTTCAAACCAAACATAATGTTTGAGGATTTCCTCCTCTTTAGCAACTTTAATCAGGGCCAAAGTCCTTATTGATGTATTGGTGACTTGTGAAAGAATGAGGAAATAAGTAAGTTTGAGATCCTATGATCATTTTATTTGGGTTGTACAGGAAGATTAACTCTTGGTGTAGAGTGACCATAAGTTGGCAGCAATGAGCAAGCTTGGTTCCTTCTTACATTAGTCCTGAGGACATCCAGAGAAGAGAAATCTGTGAGTTGCCTGGGGATAAAGGTATTTACTGGAAACCTAGAGATAACAGGGCTATCCTAGTAACTCAACTTGTTACCTCTGTAGTGAATCAATTTCATTTGTTACCAAAACTGTAGAGAAATTTTGTACTTTTTCTAAAAACTGTACCTTTTATGCATTCTTGAAAAAAGAAGTAAGAATCCATGATGAATAACACAACCCAGCCATCAGGTCCTTTTATATAACTTTATCAATAGGAGACGGGTAGGTCATTCTGCAGACAGCTGGTCTCTAGAAACTTCACTCCAAGAAGCTCTATGTCCAGGGTCTAACCCTGAGAGAATTTTACTGGCGGAGATTTACAACCCTGTAGAATATGTCTGTGTATTAAAAGACCCAGTCCTCTAGTTCTGGGGGTGAAGGTGGTAAGAAAAACTACAATGAGGGGACTTGCCTATGTGGTTTCTCTCCTAAGAAGTGTAGGATACTTTGCTTTCAAAAACATCAGATGAGGTAATTTGGATCAACCATCCTGCTGAGGACAATTAGAAATGCTGGGAAAATATGTTCTAAATCTTCTTTTTTGAAATGTGGAAGAGATGCCTGACAGAAATATTAATCCTCCCTGGAGAAAGATAACATCATCAAAGTTGTCAAATTATTTTGAAAAACAGTTTTGTGAAAATAAGGTTTCACTTGTTATACAAAAATAACTGGGCACATAAGGAGGCAAAATAAATGAATGGAAATGGACAGAAACTATAGACAATAGAAACAGATCCACAGGGGACCCAGATACTGGAATTAATCAGATATGGACTAAATAAATAACTATTTTTTTTTGTATTTAAAGAGATCAAAGACAAGGTTGAATTTTCTAGAGAAAGAGAAGAAGACATGGAAAGGAACCAAATATAAATTTTAGAAATGAGGACTCCAATGGCTAAAATGAAAAATGCAGTGAAAGAATTTAAAAGAAGACAGCACAGCTGAAAACAAAATTATTGAACTGTAGAGAGGCCAGGGGAAAAAAAACACTAGGATTCAAGCACAGAGATTCAAAAGAAAGGGAAATATATAAAAGACTGTGAAAGATTGGGGGAATAAATGGATACTGAATTTTATGAAATGATTTTTCTATAATTATGGATAGATTCATGATTTTTTATTAATGTGCTAAATTACATTTTGACTTGTTATGTAAGTATGAATGGGGCTTCTATAGAGCTAGTGATGGTCTATATCTTGCCCTGAATGATAGTTACTTGGCTATTTGTTTTGTGATAAATCAAGACTGTAACACGTGCATCTTATGCAATGCTCTGTATGTATGTTATATTTCACAAATTTTTTTTCCCAAAAGACCCAGGCATCTACATCATTGGCATGTGTCAAAAGAGATCAGCTTCTATTATTCCTGTAGCTGAAAGACACAGAGTTTGTCAATAATAGGGAAGCAGCATAAAGGGATAGACAATCATGGTTCAGTTACTTCCAATGAATTAAAGTTGTCCCAAGAGATAAATGTTGAGGATTGTGCGGCCCCATTTTGGGACCAGAGAAACAACGGCCATGATCAATAGCAACATCTTCCCTGTTACAGAGTCAAGAGGCAGGGGCATAGGTTTGGTGTATGCCGTTTTTGTCTGTATAGTTGTTAAGAAGTGGAAGTTTGCTTTTAAAGTCTTGGCTTCAGTTCCACCGTTTGCTAGTTGTATAGTCTCAGACAAGTTATCTGTTTTGCCTAAGTCTAAATTCAGGTATATGTATAAAGAATTCAATGAAATGGTGTATGTTAACATGCTTAATTAGCACAGTGCCCCACATGTGCCGAGTCCTTGAGAAGTGGTACCTAACTTTATCATTGTTGTTTACTTCAAGTCAGTTTAATTCTGCCACATTTAATTTTCTTCTAACATCAGATTTTTATGCTTTTTCTCTGAGCCTCTCTTTCCAACCCATATTGCTAATACTGAACAAAAAAATAATTCAACCTGAAGGTGGATACTTTAATTTACTCTTAATTTTTAAAATTTATTAGGCAGCTGAGTATCCACCATCCATTCCTTAGGACAACAACTCGCCTTTAGTGTTCATCAAACTACTTGTGGGTTGCAAAAATGTATTAATATGGAAGATTTATATTAAAAATAAATGAAATTCTCTAATGAATAAGGAATTCAAATAAGAACATGCAAAAATCATAAAACTTGAGACTGCAGAAGGCAAGAATCTTTCCCCTTTTAATAGGAGGACTCTTTTTTATTTAAACAAAAAATGTGTCAGGCATCCCAAAGCTCACTGTGACAAGCTTACTTCTTAGCCCGAGGGAGAGCTGCCTCCCTTCTTAGTTTTAGACCTATTTTCTTTCAATAACCATTAGGCTTGTGAGACCATTAAAAGTGCCTATTGCTCCATTATCCAAATGAAGCCACAGAATGTAATCTGTGAGATTCATCATGTCTCCTTTTTCTAGCTAGTGCAAACTGGTTCAAGTAGGTCAGAAGTAAGGGTAGGCCAATAGTTGCAGCCTGATGATGATGATGGTGGTGGTGATGATGATGATTGTTACAACCACAAATGCTGATAGGAGCGTTGACTTTCATACTCAGTCAGGTAAGCCCTTGGGAGGTGAGGACCTAGACTTGGCTAGTGAGTTAGAGTCAGGGTATTTATCTGTTCACCCTCCTTGGAGGAGACCTGTTGGTTCACAAAGTTTAGAATCCCTCCCAATAGGGTAACGTTTCCTGGCTCATTAGGATGATACTGGTGGTGGTGGCATATAGAAGCCAAAGATATGCACTCAAGCTCATTGTCCTGTCTGCCAGGTGGCTTGAGTTTGCCCACCTGGTGGGCTCTCCACCCTTCCCCACCAATCTGCTTTCTAGCTGGGGGAGCTTGCCCTATGGACTATGTCAAAAGGCTGCCTTGCCCTCCAGCTTTTAAATGGGTTCAGTTGGTGGAGAGCCCATGAGGAGCTCCCCAGGAGGGAGGTGGGGGAGGACAGGGATGTTGGGTACCCAGATCCTTCCCTGCTGTTGTCTTGTGTTGGTATCCTCACAATCTCTCCAGAAGGTCCTCTCATCCCTTCTCCTGCATGGTGAGAGATCACTCTTATTGACACCTCTAGGACATTATACTCTTGCTCCTTTATGGTTCTTCTTACCCCCATTCCTTCATATAAACCACCAAGTACCTTGAATGTCTTAATTTTAGTATATTGCTGGTTTCTTGATGGAACCTACTATTGTGATGATATTAGAAAACTGCTTTCATTCTTTCTGCAAGTAAATTTTGACTATCTGCCATGTGAAGATCATGTATAAGGGGATTTTTGAGTCTACTCTCTATGAAGACAACTACTGCAGGTTCTTATCTCTGCAGTGTGATGAAAGCAGCATTTAAGGATGAGCAATGGGGTAATGGTGCAGAAGGGTGGGAGACAAGGGAATAGAACACAAGACACCCCACCTGCTCACCAGGCAGGAGAGGTAAGGACCACAATAGCTGCAGGGGATGCAGCTGATAATGATGGATGGCAATGCTTGCATTTGTTGAAGAAGCAAGCAAGAGGGATTACAAGTTTTCATTCTTATGGGGATTGGTTTTAGGGAGAAGGAGATGGGTTGAAGTTGAAATTTCTTGCATATGATGAGATGGTGGAACTACCTGATTGAAATATCAAGTAGGCTCATGGAGGAGTATGGCTTGAACTTAGAAGAGAGGGCAAAGAAAATGTTAGTGCAGATTTGGAGTTGTCCACTGGTAGTAATGATTGAACTTTTAGGAGGGAGTGAAGTGAATGAATTTCCTGAGAGAGAGCGAGTGAGAGAGAGTGCACTGATTTGGAGAGTAGCACAAGAGGTGGAAGACTAACCAAATAAAAAGAGAAATTACCCCTATGGACACAACTCACATGTCCATTCCTCAGGGACCTGTTGTTTTGTTTTCCCAGGATAAATTAACTTCTCTCTCCTTTATGCTTCTGCAGTTCTTTGGGCATAATTCTCAGGAATATAATTCCCTGATTTTGTGATTAGCTGTTTACACATCTGCCTCCCGTCTCGCTGAAAGTTTTTCATGGGTAGGGACTGCATCTTTTTTGTCTCTGTAGTATTCCCCTGACTAATAGAGGTCCAGAAGGGAGGGAAGAAAGAAGGAGGAAAGAATTAATTATGAGGGTGAAAGAGAACTAAAATTGTACATTGTCACAGAGACAAGAAGAGAGTTTCAAAAAGAAAGAGAGTAATCAAGAACGTCAAATAGGTCAAGAAAAAGGATGGCGGAGGCAAAGGCATGGATTGGCCAGTGAGAGGTCATAAGTAACCTTGAGGATGCAAGCTTGCTAAGTGTGGTAATGATGGAGGCCACACTGTCAAAGAGAAAATTCATGCTTAGCTGCTCATACCTATAAAGCTAGCTGCAGCATTGGATCCCTGTTGTCAGTCTCCTCCATAACTCTGCTGAATAGCTTTTATTGCTGCTGGAAGGAGCAACACCATTATACATCACTTATGCTCGCTGGTGGTGCAGCATAGGTATATGTCTCCCTGCCTTGTCCTCTGCAGTGATCATATGTTCATAAAAATTAATACATAAATAAATAAATTGGAAAATAACCCTATAGTACAGTCGTGCCAGTTAGCATGTGGCATTTTTCTGCATCCAACTTTGGCCTCACATTCTTTACTGATTAGAAATATCTGAGTGACATGACCAGGATCATACCATGACCATGAAAATCCAGTAACTGCTTAAGAGTGGCTGGGATCCAAGCAAGGTTGACTAGGTTCTCTGGGGGTCTTGCTTCTCAAAGTGGTGGGTGGATCAGCAGCATTGTATCATCTGGGACCTGGTTAGAAATACAGACTCACATCCTGCCCCAGATGAATTGAATTAGTCTTCATTTTAACAGGATCCTGGGTGATCAGTGTGCATATTTACCTTAAGGGTTCCAACTGAGATTCTGGACATACTTGTGACAATAATAGCCATCACCCACATGTAATTTACTATGGGTCAGACTTTATATGAATGAACATGTGGAAATCTCATAGTAATTTTATGCAGCAGGTACTGTTATCGTCCCTATGTTTTAAGATGAGGTCAAATAACTTGTCCAAGGACACATGGCCAAAAAGTGTAGAGCTGGGACTCAATGATATACAATGGGGTCATTTGGCTTCAGGGGTCTTCTTCTTTAACTACTGCTCTGCCCTTTCTCTCTCACCTCTCAGAGCAATTGGCAGGGTGCTTCATAGGTGCTCATTGTGCTCACAGGTGGGGACAGCAGAGCTGTCTATGGAAACCTGGAGAAAGGCAACCCTGACACTAGGGAGGAGTTTCTGCAGTGAAGAGCTACCTGTTTTTTTCCATTAAGGAAGAGAGTTCTCCTCCAATAGTATTTTCTGAGAAAGGATGCAACTGATGATGGAAAGTCTTATTTGAGACTCCTCTTCTGGGAGAGGTTGGTGTTTTACCTACACTTCCTTGAAGTCTAGATCCCAAGTCCAAGGTGACTAAGGTCCAGGGACAGTGTGGGTTTGATGGACATGGTAAAGACAGCACCTTTTACCTGAGCCTCTGTTTTAAGGAAGATCTGTTCCTTCTGGATGACATACAATACTGAGCTTAAGGACACATAAGAATTTGCTCACTACCTAATGACTCTCATTTTGTTTGAGTTTGGTTAAAATTTTGTTGGAAAATATGGAAGGCATAACTTGCTTTGGTGGGGACAACCTCTCACCAGTCATCATTCAGCTAATCAGAGCTCTGATTAAAGAGTATGGTTTTCTGTTCCATTCTATGAGGGTCTGATAGCCACTTATATCAAGGAGATGTTTTCTAAAAGTCCAGGGAAAACCCTAGGGTAGGACAGGTCCTGGCTCATCCCCTAGTCCTAGACACGGGGATGTGTCATCTTCATGCTGGCCCTGAGCCACAGAAGGGTCCTGAGTTAGCAGCTTCCCTGGACACTCCTGACTTTGTCTTGATGGGGTTACCACATTTAGAAGAATGTTCTTTGCATTCAGGGTTCACTGGACATTTCTTTTCACTTGGGCTTTCTATACTGGGTATATCTACATGGTGCCACAATGCTGTTTTTAGTTGGATTTAGTTTGCCGGAAGCTTGTGGTAAAGGTTGCCCTAAAAATGCCAGCAGAGAAGTGGCGGACTTTTAGCCTCTCTGTTTTTCTTCCTATGCTCCCTCTGTGGCCCAAAACAGGAATTACTTTCTCTATTTTAAAATGAGGATGTTGTTGGGAGGACCTTTGTCATGTGCTTCCTGAATTGGTTCCCTGAAAGTGCAAGTGATTTCTGTTTCCTCTGACTTCAAACAGAAACACTGACCTGCTCTTCCAAGTCTCCACCCAGTAATTCCCTTTAAGAGCAGAAACACAAGGCTGAGTGATGCCTTCCCCAGCCATCCAGGTAGCCTTGCTCACCTGGGATTCCCAGACACCTATGCAGGAACCCATCCACTTGCATTTACCTGACCTCTTCTTCATTTATCCTTCTGTTAAAGTTTCACTTCCTGAAAGAGACTTCCTCTACCACTCTGCAAAAGGAAAACCTTCATGATACCCTATTCTGTTCTTTAAAGACTCCTACACAGTTTGTAATTATATATTGATTGTGTGATTATTCAATTAATGTTTGGCTTCAATTATGAGCTCTATGAGGGGAAGGGCTATGAGTCTCCTATTCACCAGTGTCCCCTGTCCCTAGCACTCTGGGTGGCCCATAGAATGTAGCTCAGTAAATACTCTTTGTATGAGTGAAAATTATGACATTGATGGTGATCCCAAAGTCTTCTTCCTCTTCTGACCAGCATTGTGTCTATCCATGAGAAAACTTGAACCTACCACCACTCTAAATATCAGATTTCTCTTTCTTAGTTTAGTAATTCTCAGCATTGTTTCCTGTGGATTCCATCACCAAGCCTCCTTGAACATTTGGTTTCCTAAGGCTGGGCTGGAACTATCAAGTCTGAATACTTAGGGATAGGAAATATTCGTTCCTACCACCAAACGAAACAGTCATGAGTCAACATGGAGTCCAGGCAATGAATTCAAGCAACATTGGCAGAGATCTTTTATGTGGGGGTCTTCCATTATTTCTCCCTTTCCCCCCTCCCATTTGATCTCAGGGTGACTTGAAATATGAATTCAAAAGAGGGAAGTGTGGGTGTAGAGTTTACATGGAAAGGACATGTAAGCCAGCTCTTGCATCTAGTTCTGGAGCAAGTGGCACCTGTGCACATTACCTCTCAACTCCTGTTTGTTTTCGTTTTTCCTCTTTTCTCGACTCTTGCTTTTAAAGTCATTTTCAAACTTCTTGATATGGCCCCAGGAGCCTTGAGCAGAACAATTTATCACCAAGGCAAGGCTTAGTAATAGATTCTCTATTACAAAACAAAAGAGCATGTGATCTGTCCTCAGCCTTGTATGCATCAGTGAACTGTACAGACTGTTAGAGTCTATAGCAGGTTGTGGAGGCACCAACTCTAGCCAACCTGAACATCTGCAGGCTAACCTCAGCACCACTTTAATGAAAGGTTTCAGTTTTCTCTTTTATAGTTGATGGTTTCTCTTGATCTCTTAAGGAAAGATCATATATACACAGATATATAAGCAGATAATTTCAACCTTTCCTAATGTGGAATTTTCATGTTGGACTCCAGAGAGAATGTAGGCATCTCTCTGTCCAGAGCTTCATAGTTACATAAGAGGAAGACAAAGAAAAGCCACTTATGCTAGCTAAATCCATCACTGTCCTCTTCCTAATCCCAGCATTTAATGGTTTCATTTTCCAAAGCCCTGTCTCTCTGAAAAGTCTTCCTTGCATCCAGGTATTTGGGGACTCTTTCTATCCACAGAGAATAGGTCACCTGACATGAACTGCATATTAAACATTGGATTTCTAGATCATATGTTGTTTGATCTTGTGTGGATCTGTATTTGCTAATTTTTCCAGTAATGATTTTCATATTAAGTATTCTATCCTGTTGTCCCCATGAGTACACATATATTTGTCAGATCTTAGATCCTGATTTAGGGCTAGGAAAATAGACTAATCCTACACGTGGTCCAATGATGATCTTGTGTTCAGGGGTATTTTATAGCAGTTGCTGCACCAAGTTACCTAGGGCCCATGTTCTTCCACCAGCATGAGCAGCCAGTCCAAAAGAAGGGCTCAGCAGTTGCTTATCAGCCATGAGCATGGGCTATCTGGGAAGAACACCTTGGTTGAGAAGTGTCACTGTGATTTCCAAATTAGAATATGAGCTGGGGAGCTGTTTCTGAGACGGCTGTGAGCCAGTCCTGAGAAGAAGCTAGTAAACATCCAGTCCCTGAGAGCCAAACTCTTAAGAAGGAATGGAAAGAAGGGATTTTGGCTCCATGCTTTCATGCAACAGCCTGGCTTCTGCCATCCCAGGAGAAGGCAAGCAGAATCTAGGAATGCTTTCTGGACCAGGCTTGGAAACTTCTGGGCTCTCTGGAAAGCAGGGACTTCACACTACTCTCCCTCATCTTCCCAGTAGATGCTAGAAGCACACGTTACTGCTTTATGGACAGAGATACTGAAGGGGCACAGGGAGGTAGCACAGTAGTGAAGCCTACAGGCTCCAGAGCCAGGTCACTTGACACTGAGGCCCATGCCACCACTCATGAGCTGTGACCCGTGGGCAGGTCATTTCTTCTCTCTGGACTCATTTTTCTCACCTTTCAACTGTGGTTAATAACAGCACCTACACCATACAGTTGTTGCCAAGAAGAAATGGAGCAATCTAAGTAGAGCATCAAGAACTGCACCTGCCCATGGTGAGTCTTCAGAACACAAAAGCTAACAAGGTTATAGGACTTCACTGTCCCATAGCCATCCTCTACCCAATGCCTGAATCCCCACTATGGCCCTTCCCCAGGAGCTCTCCAGTCAGGGTACGAATACCCCTGAAGATGAGGAACCCACTACCTCAGGCTTCCTTCAGGTAGGTTTGTTTCTTGGACAGCATTTATTTGTGTTGATTTAAATCATTCCTGGATAGTTTCTAGTTGATTCTAGTTCCATTTCTGTGGTTGTGGAGAAATCAGTGAAACCACCCCTTTCTCAATAAAGCAGTTTAAAATCATATGAAAATTTTGTTGGCAACACCCTCTCTGCTGATATCCTCTTCCTTTCCATGAGTCTTAACCTTTTCCTAACAAAACACCTTCAGTTTCTTCTAATGATCATGGAATGACATGGCCTGCAACTCCTTCATCATTGTGGTTTCTGTCTTCCAAAAGCATCCATGTTTACTGGTGTGACTTAGCTTCATGTGCATTGGGTCCCTGCTGTGTGCCTGAGATCAGAGATGAGGAGACACGACAAGACTCAAGGAGCTCTCAGGCAGGCAGGGCACAGCATTCCAGGCAGGCAGGAGAGCATGCACCAAGGTACGGAGGCTGGAAGCCAGAGACCTCCAGATGGTCGAGCGCATTGCTGGAGTGTAAGGTGGAAACTGGGACTGGTAGGAGATCAAATCTGGGAAGGAGGAGGTGAGTTTGACCTGTAGGTGATGAGGAATCACTGGAACACTTTCAAAAGTGACACTTTCCAAATTGTTTCTTTTAGGAAAAGCACTCTAACTCCAGCATGAAGACAGGGCAAACATGAAAATAGGGAGGCTGTTTAACTGAATGACAAGCACCAAGAGGATGGGGGGGGGGCGGGGAAGGGGAGGGAGTCATGGGCCCAAAGTATATACCAAAAGGCTCACAGTGGTGGGACAGTGCGTGACTGCTTCTTCCCCACTGTGTTTTCTAATTTCTCCTTAGTAAGTATTTTCTATTTCTATATAATTAGCATGCATTATTTATGTAGTAAAAAAATAATTTATGCATGTCTAAAGATAGTACAAAATCAAACTCGCAGAATTTGGTAACTGACTGGAGGGAGGGATCTGAGGAATTTGTTTTCTGGCCTGTTGCTCAGGTAGTTGGTGTAGCCACCAACCCAGATGGAGACTTAAGGAACAGAACACTGTGTAGGAACTCGGTGGCATCAATGATAGCTGTAATGAAGCCCACAGCTGCTTTGAATCCCATTTGGCCTGTTTGAAGGCTGCTCAAAGCCTCTGTCCTCCTCTGCAGGCTCAACACTCACCTGTCCACTCTACACTAACCTGTAAAGCAGAACTTCATTGCGGCAAAGCCCACTCATGCTCCATAGTAGCAATAGCGTTTATTTGAATAAGTTTTGTCACTTCTTCAGTAAATATTCACTGAGTGCTCTGCACCCAGCCACCTTAATGATAAAACCATGAGAAGAGCAGGCACAGTCATCATCTTCACGAAACTCAGCCTCATGTGAGAGATAAGATATAAATGTTTTAAATTCACTTTAATAAACATACCATTTCAAACCAAGGCGAGTGCTCCAAAGAAATGGAAATGAGTCCAAGAAGACACAGAACAAACTCCTATCTGGTCTGGGAGTTTAAGGAAGGATCCCTGGGGAAGGAGGTGGTTGGACTGAGAGCTGAAGGATGTAGAAGAAGGAATAGGCCAAGGTGTCCCAGGCAGAGGGAACAGCGTGTGTGGTGGCCTTGTGCAGGGAGTACACATTGACATCACTTCACCAGGAGGTGGCATTCTGAGAAATGTGACCTTAGGCAATTTCTTCTACATGTGAACGTCCTAGAGTGCACTTACACAAACCTAGATGGCACGGGTTGGTCAGTGGATGTAGCCTCTCAGCTACTGCCAGGATCACACAGCATACTATTTACAGTGAACTTTCTTTATAAATAGGAGTAGACCCTAAAATAACAATAAAAAGTATAGTTAAGTACATACATAAACCAGACATGTAGCCATTTATCATTATCAGGTATTATGTACTGCACATAATTGTATGTGCTTTAGCTTTACGTGACTCCAATCACCACAGACACATGAGTAATGGCTTGTGCTACAATGTTACGACAGCCACAGTGTCATTAGGCAAGAGGAATTTCTCAGCTCCATTTTAATCCTTTGGGACCACCATTGTATATGAGGCCCATCATTATCTAAAATATCATTCTGTGGCTATAGAGACACAAAATGACTGTAGAGCATATTTGCAGCTAAAACAAAAATAAAAAACAAAAAACAAAAATCAACGCTGTTTTACTGGAACCCAGAGAGAGGAGCAGGGACTGGGAATGTAGAAAGGTGGGTGGGGAGGTGGGTGGGGCCAGGGCCCTATAGGACCTTGTGGGGCACAAGAGAACCCTGATCTTCATCCTAAGAGCAAAGGAAGACATTAGAGATTTCGGAAGCCTGAGGTGGCCATTGGACCAAAGCCTCTGGCTGCAGCCTGGAGGGGACCTCCTTGCCCACGGCGACTTTGTCTACTACTTTGCCTACCATTTCTTGCCCTTTCAGGCTTAGCACGTGTGTTAATCAATTTCTGTCACAAAAATGCATGAGATAAATGACTTAAAAGGGGGAAAGGTTTATTTTTGCTCAGTTTCAGTCCATGGTCAGTTGGCTCCATTGTTGTGGGCTTTTGGTGAGGGACAGCATCATGGTGGGGGCAGGTGTAGTGGAGCAAAGCTACTCACCTCATGGCAGCCAGGAGCAGAGAAGCAGAGAGGCCAAGGACAAGATATACCCTTCCAGGAGACACCCCCAGTGACCCACTTCCTCCAACTAAATTCCATCTCCTAGTGTTTCCACCACCTACCAATAAAGCCATCAGCTACTGATAAGGTCAGACCCCTCATGATCCAATCACTTCACAAGGGCCCCACCTCTGAATATTGTTGCACTGCGGACCAAGCCTTTGGGGGACATTCGAGATCCAATCCATAATAGCACTGAAGCCCAGATAAAACACTTCCCTCGTGGCCTGGGCTTCAGGATGTGGGGGTTTCCCTCCCCCTGCTGTGAGTAGCGTTTAGAAGTCTCTACCCCCAGCAGCCACCTCTCAAAGTTGCTTTGCAGCTCAACTTTCTTCATGGCTTCGCATACTTTAACACTAATGTGTGTACAACTTGCTAATTAATGGAATCATTTGGATCCGAAAACATCTTGTTCTAATGGGAGGCTGCAAAGCACTCTCATTAATTCACAGGTAAAATTATTCCAGCTTTTCTCTTTTTATTTTTTTCCCCTCTCCCCAGCTTGGCTTAATAGCTAGGGAGAATTCTTCTAATTAGCTTTGAGAAAACCACTCCACCAGAGCTCAAAGCACTAGTGACTGCCTCAGGGTCAGAGGGAGGGTGACACAGACTTGGTTTACCCAGTGAAGAGGGCAGTGGGTGGAATCGCCAGACCCTGAGAAGTGGAGTAATACCTCCATGGCTGGCATGAGAGAACACTGGGGAGGTAAGGACACTAAAGTGACTCCTGTTTGGGATTCAGAGGTGTGCATACTCTTGTACGTGTGTCAGAGGAGACTCACAAGGTGACTTTCTGTACAACTGGCCTATGGAAGGAAGGGGAAGCTGCCTTCTCCACCCTTCTCCTTGGGTCTTGAAGATTTGGTGCAGTTGCTGTGGGCATAAAGCTCTTGAGTGACTATGTTTGGGTGTAATCTGGGGTGACCTCCTGGTAACCACCTCCCCACCATTGGCAAATGAAGCTTGCAGCACCCCCTTTAAATGATTAGCACTACAAATGATCAAGCCTGTAAGTAAGGGGGTCCTCCTTCCCCCTAGACCAAAGAACAAACCTACAGACCTTGAGGACACTGATAAGACCCAGATGTTCTATGGGGTTTTTTGTGTGTTTCCCACTCTCCCAGATTCTGGATAGTTTTTAGATTTTTTTTAAAACTATGGTAGTAAGTAATAACAAAGTTTATCATCTTAACTATTTTTAATTGCACAGGTTCAGTGGCACTAAATCTGTTCACACTGTTGTGCAACCACCATTTTCAACCATTTCCAGAACTTTTTTTTTATTCTCCCAAACTAAAACTCTATGCCTTTCTAAATAAGAAGTCCTTTCTGTGGGTCATTCGAAAGGAAAGTATAATGTTCTGCTAGCTCCCTCTGAGAACTCAGCCTGTTAGGATATCCTAGTGGAGAGTGGTTTGTCAACTCACTCAGTTCAGAGAAGGTACCTTCCAAGCTGTTTCCCCAGTCCTGTCTCAGAGGTCTCACCATCCCGATGTACCCTGGTGGTGAGTCACTTTCAGCAATGGAAGCCCTACCCTCCTGGATACCTGTCAACCAGGCTGATCTGTGGTTTATAGCAGATGGGTCACCCATAGGCTCTGGTAATCCCATCATGAAGAAACCTTGAGAGATAAATAAGTCCTTCATGGCCAAAGTGAGTCCTCACTGTACTGAACTCTGCTCTGAGAGAGAAAGGTGCTAGGTTGTCTCTAAGATGGGATATAGCAGATTTGATAGTTATGGATGAAAATAATGTGTTCTTCCCCTTGGAGGTACAGCCTCTGCCAGTCCTTTTATTTGGACATGCCTCCAAGACACATTTGGAGTTAGGCCAACCTGGATTTAGATCCCCATTCTGTGGCTCATTGACTATATGACCTTGAGCCTCTGTTTCCTCATCTAAAAAAAAAAATAGGGCTCACGATACCCCACTCTCCAAGCTGCTAAGAAGATTGCGTGAGATCTTGCCTGTGTGGCATCCGAGGGAGCACCAGGCTCCGTCAGTGGAGGCCGGCACACTCAGGGTTGTCACAGTGGATGATCCTGCCGTTACAGGTCTGCAGGTGGTCCTGAACTCCATCATCAAGGCCATGGTGCCCTTGCTGCACATTGCCCTGCTCGTGCTGTTTGTCATCATCATCTACGCCATCATCGGCCTGGAGCTCTTCATGGGGAAGATGCATAAGACGTGCTATAACCAGGAGGGCATAGCAGGTAAGAGCAGGGTGCCAGGTGACAGGTTCCTAAGAGGCTGTTGGTTTTCTCTTAGCTGTTTACTGTGTGGTTGGAAGCACTGCTGTCACCTGTCGAGCCAAGCTGCCGGAGGTTCCTTCATTCAAAGGCCCATGTCCCAGCCATGCTAAGAGAGAAGCAGTGATCCTTATTCTTTTCCTCTTATGTTCAATTTCTGTTTTCACTGAAAGAGATCTGTTAAAACAGCCAAATGCAAGCTTTGTCCAGCACATGTTTGAATGACTATTCAATTTGAGAAACACAGACTTAAGAACTTAGCATTGGTCAATTTTTCACTTTTGAAGCTGATTCTGAATAATTTAAGAATCAGTATTAACCTCTGTGTCTCTGCTGCATCTACATGTCAGTGTGACTCCTCATCAAAGGCCTTTCTTGGAAGCCAGTAACACCCTCAGCCAACACACTCACCCTTCACAGCCCTGAGGTCTTTTCACCCTCTTAGGGCTGATCCTGGCTTTTCTGCAATTAATGTTTCCTTCTCCTTTTATGGGCAAAAGCCCCTGAGCCCCACACCAGGGTGAATGAGAGGGCAGGCATAGAATCACACTCCCTTACCAGCAGCCAAATTTCTATTCCTCAAGGAGGAAGTTTAGCTCTACCTCTTGGCTATCAATCCTTTCCTTCCAGAGACTCCTCTCTTTGTATTCCTTCCATAAATCAAATATATTTAACAAGCAATGCTGGTTCATTAAGCACTTCCCTGAGTGGCACCAAAGTTTTGGCTCATGGGATATGCTACAAACTTCTATCTTACGTTTCTAACATCTCAGCTTGACCTTTTAAACAATATTTAAACAGAAATTGACAAGGCTTTAAACAGACATATAAAGCAGTTTAACACAAAGACCTTGTTGAAAAAAATATTCCCCACCCCAAAGTGGTGAGCAGTACTAAGTTGATATGAGTTTTTTCAAGCAATAAGATATGTCATCTTAGTGTTTGGCATCTTGGTGGAGAGAGGAGGGCATCTGTCTGGATTATTAAGGGATACCTCCTTCCTCTGTACCTAAGCTGCTTCTCATTCCCTTTTAGCCCAGGCATTAAATTAAATTTTGCCTCTCTTGCATTGGGGAGTGAGGTTGGATAGCATATATACAACCAACAGTGAAATGGATAAATCATGATTCAGAATCCAAGATAGGTTACTTGGCATGAATGATCTGGTTCGATTGGATGGATATTTGCAATGACCTAGGTCATTATCACATGGTCACAGTGCCCCCCTAAAACAAACAAACAAAAACCCTACTATAAATCTACAGTCACATAATCACTCAATTGCTTGTACTTTTTTAATGGAGAATCTGTTTAAGAGGAGGCTATTCACTCCTGAGATAATTTCCAAATTACTTGGGTCATCATTGTGTAAAATAAATTATCATGATTTAAAATATGTAATTTTTTAAAATTGGAAAAAAGACAGCTCTTGCCTCTCTTGCCTCTAGCTAAAATTCTGAGACTTTCAGCCTTGCTTAGAGAAATACAAAGCATAATGGATAATATTTCCCCTTTAATTCTAATTTTTCCTTTTATTCAGCTTAATCTATAGCTAGCCCTGAACCAATAAATTTATATTAATGGTGTGGCTTTGTTAGAGCTCCATTCTCAACCTCCTTAAGAGCTGATTGAAGTATGTCTAGAGTTTATGCAGTTGTATTGAAATGATCCATGACCTGTTTGACCCAAACTCCTCAGGCAGTCACAGAGATGTGGAGTCTCAAAGACTCCTCATCGGTTTGGCAGTGACTAGCAGTGGGGCTTTCACCAAATGAAATGGGGAAACATGAATGGCGAAATTCTGCCGAAGAGCCCAAGATGGTAACGATGCCATGCCATCAAATGTCTGTTCACCAGTAAGCCAAGAAGAACTGCTCCAAAATCTGCCCATCATTTCTGTCATCCTAATGGGAAAATTGCAAAAGCATGTTTTCTACTGGTGGCAAGGATCTTGCAAGGGCCTCTTAGAATCGGCAGCCTGAATTATGGTTGGAAGCCATCAGGCTTTGTTATCAGGCCCCAGCAGCAAAAGCAAGAAAATGGTGGGTATTACAGACAAAGAGCACACAGGATGGGCACCTCTCCCCTAGGACACAGCCACAGGGTCCACTGAAAAGGCCACCTGAAGTGCTGAAAGCATTAATGGCCTCCTGTGGTCTTAAGATGAAGACAGACCTGGCTTTACCAATTGGACTGGCCAATTTAGGATCATATTGTTCTTGATAGTAAACAGAACCAGATAAAGTACCTGAGAAGTTTCCTGCTTCCTACCATAAGACTCATCAGATTATTCATGTGGGTAGGTTTTATCAAGTTCAGAAGAGAAGTGGGCTTCCATTGTGTGAACATGGGCCAGTGCATGACAACAAGAGAAGTCCTCGAAGGAGAGGCACCACGTGGGGCTCCACCAGAAGGTGACCTCACTCCTCTGTGTGGAGCCAGACTCCCTGCTGGGAAAGGGGTCAAGGGCACTCAGCTGCAGAAGCCTGTTCTTCCACATTCTCTGCAGTCATCTCACCCACCTCCTCCTTCCAATACTTGCCATCTGATGACACTCCAGGGACCCACTTCATTGCTCCCAACAGGACATGATACCGCTGCTGTTAGGGCCTCATGTACCCAGACAGCAACTAATCCCATTGAGGAGGAAAAAAAATGATACAGAAATCTGGACATACTCAACACAGCCATGGAGTAGAAGACCTTAAACTTGCAATCTTTGAAACCAATCCGAATGGGTTTTGGAGAGTTTTGAAAACCTTTAGAACTAGTGGTCTTTCCCATCCCACCTCCACTTTTTATTTTGGACTTTCAATTGAGTCGCCATATTTTCTGTATATTTAGATTTTACAAAAGTTCTATGTGAATCCTTGTTCTAATTTTTAATGGAATTTCCATCAAATCCTTTTTTTTACACTTTGATATTATTTCACAGACTGTGAAATTTATGTAGTTCTAGATTTTAGAATGCTTTGTACTTTGAGCCATACTATGAAATCCATACAAGAGAGATCTGGAGCCATCCAGGTGAACCACTGTTCTGCCTCTTGGCTGCCTGTCCGTGGACAGCCTCCAGTGGAGATGGTCTCAGAAGAGGCAGTTTTCCCCTAATCCCTGCGGCATCTGCAAGGCGCCTTCTTGGTTCCTCAACAGATACAGCACCATATGCCAATACCTTTTGTTTCTGGTTGTTCCATCTGTCTGATGGTTCTCAGAGCCAGGTCACTCTGAATAGCTCTCCCAAGCACAGTAATTACCCCCGGGACTGGCAACAGAATTGGTTGGCTAAAACCTAGCAATGAAATCACCTTCATTCTATTCACTCCGTAAAGTCAGGACCTCAAAAAAAGTAATTGTTTTTGTCTTTGGTGAATTCTCCATGGAACCCTTAACTGGAGCTCTCCTAGGATTTCAGTTCTTGTTGGTGTTACCTGCATTTCTAAAATTTCTCCTAGTCCTTGTCTCCATTATTTAAAAAAAAAAAAAAAAAAAAAAAAACACTTAATTTGGAGTTTCTAGAATGACCTTGCCTTTCTTCATTTGTTTTGAAACAGAGCTGGACTTGCTTTGTCTGCATCCCCCTCCCCCCACTCATGTTCCCACTTTTGCAACACGTTTCCCATTTAAGCTCCTTTCCCCTCACCCTGGAGTACATGTTGCAGGACCTGCTGATTTATGTGTGTTCACATTTTTCGAGTGTTCCCTTTAGTGCTTTTTATAAATTCCTATTTTTACCGGATCATCATTGCTTCTTAATTGTTCTCCAATCTTTTTTATTGTTGTTCAAGACAGATTTAAAATAGCGGAGAGGCACTTGAGCCTGTGGATGATAATATTTCTGAGTCTCATCCCTTTCTCTTTTATTAATGAGATCACTCTCCCTTGATGCCATTTTCTTTGTAACATGTATCTGTAAAAATCCCCAAACATGTTTTCCTTCCTTGAGGACACTCGGAGCTCGCTTTGGCAGCCTCCCCTTTTGCCTTATTTCTGCTGTTTTAGGAAGGGAGGTTACAGGGAAAGCTGTCAGATCAGCCGTCACAATGTGAAGATCAACAGCATCTTCACGCCCCAAAAAAGCAAAACAGAGGAAAAGAGATGCAGGTTTTCCCTTTATTTTTTTCACCCTCTTTTTTTTTTTTTTTTTTGGTCCCATCTCTCATATCATTCCAGCACTTTACCACGTGGCTGAACACATCATTCTAGAAAGCTATTTCTAGAATGAGTGAGAACCAAACAGAATTTATGATATGTTTGGTTCTTGGTCTTCCAGTCTCTCAACTCTGAATTTTTTTAGGTGCTCTGCTATTTTTAATGTATTATTTAGGTTTGGGATTCACTTTTTAGTTTCTCTCCTGCCCCAATCTCTATAAAGATTTCACAGTATCAAAATTCATACAAAAAAAAATTGTAGCTAAAGGGGAGTTCAGTTCAGCTCCCTTAATATTTGGAGCCCTCCTGGGAGCCAGACCCTGGAATAAGGGAATGGTGTGGATGCCGATCTCAAACAGCTCAGAGATCCTTATTGCAGACCCATCACCTTGGTCATTGAACAAAGGACCCACATGCAAGTTTGGGCACCAGGCCACAAATAAGCCAGGAAGCAGCATTACTCAGAATGGCCCAAACCTGGAATGAATCCAAATGTCCGCCAAATGAATCCAAATGTCCGCCAACCGGTGAATGGATCAACGTACAGTAAAACACACTGCTCAGCAATAAAGAGGAACATACTACACTGAACGAGGCAACGAGAGGGACGAACCCAAAAATATGATGCTGAGCGAAAAAGAGGAGCACAAAAAGCCACATAATGTATGGTTTTATTTATGTGAAATTTCGAGAAGACACAAAGCTTTGGAGACAGAAAGCAGATGAGGTTGTTAGAGGCTGGGGTCAGGCAAGGCCTGACTGTGACAGTGCACTGGGGAGGGGTGATGGAGCTGTTAAAATGGATTGTGGTGTTGGTTGCAAAATCATGAAGATGCACTAAAAATAATTGTGATGTACATTTACATTGATGAATTCCAAGGCATGTAAATTATACTTCAGTAAAGCTCTGTGTGGTTGTGCGTGGCGTAGAAGAGGTGAGGACTGGGAGAAGGAAGAGGAAACCGAGCACCCAGGACAGCCACCAGGGAGACACCAGACATATATTTTCAACCATCACACTCAACTCCATTCTCCTAAGAATTATTCCCGAAGGATTACTATTTCTGACTTCCTCTTGAAAGTGAACAGTTTCAAATTAGAAGCCACAAACAGAAATAGCGAGCCAACCAATCATCTTCCAAGCAGAGCCTGTGTCCCACAGGCAAATTAATCACGCTTGCCATTGTTTTGATCCTTACAAAAAAAGAAAAGATCCTGGGTGACCTCTTGTCTCTAAATGAAGAACTACAAGCAAATTTTCTCTCTGTGGTTGTATTTTCACTGCTGTGAATTCTTTGTAAGAACTGAGGTCGCTTCTCTTTGACATTGTCATCACTTTCCACAGGTACAAGAGCCTCGATTTCACAAACTGCTGGGAATTTCCCACTCTCACCTTTCACAGGGGTCAAGGCTACCTTAGTATTTTACTGTAATTTAGACCCATCAAGTCTTAAAGTTACCAGTGATTTGCACACTGAAATTATAAATTGCATCTTAACTCATGAATTTGCTAGTAGCTCTTCCCAGCACTGTCTTTCTCCACAGATGACATGTCATATTTTGTCCTGGAAAAGTCCTGTCCACACCTAGGAAGTCTTTTTTTTTTTTTTTTAGAGAGAGAGAGAGAGAGAATTTCTTTTTAATATTTATTTTTTAGTTCTCGGCGGACACAACATCTTTGTTTGTATGTGGTGCTGAGGATCGAACCCGGGCCGCACGCATACCAGGCGAGCACGCTACCGCTTGAGCCACATCCCCAGCCCCCTAAGAAGTCTTCATCCTGTCACCCACCACCACTCTGTCTTTATTAGGGATCAGGAAATGATTCACCTCTTCTGAAAGGTGTTAATGCTGGAGAGAAAAGGACAGCACTGCAATGTCCCACCTGACATGCACAAGACACAGTCAGCAGTGGGTGCCTCCCCCCTACCATCAGCCCACGTTTCGTCCGTCCTCAGCAGGCTTCCCGCTGAAGTAACTTGAATCCTGGTGATGCACCATGTCATATGAAATGGACTAGTGTAATCACAAAGCATTACTGGCTGGGATCCGTTAACTCACCATGTGAAGGAACCTTCTAGCCTTGACTTGGAAGGAAGGAAGGGAAAGGGGGAAGAAGAGAGACGTTCTGTCATTTTTCAGAACAATTTCCACTTCAAATGGTTGCATCATCATTACCTTTTTGTCTGCCACTTGACTATGGTGCCAAGTCATTACAACAGAATGGGCAATAGTCCTACTATCCTTGAAATCAATTGCCAAGGTTAAAATACCGTTTTTCCAACACTTAGTTGAAAGTACTGACCTTCTAAGTTGGTGGCAGACTCAAATGAATACCTAGATCTTTATGTTTGATTCATATATGAGGCAGGGGGCTCATTCAGACTGGTTCTGCATGATCCAGTGGTTATCCCCTCAACCTTGTCCTTTCACTTTTCTCTCTAATGCCTTTGCTTCTTTCTCTGCCCACTTCTTTCCCTCCCTTCACTCTTTTCCCCTGACCTTGGAGATGTTCCAGCAGAAGAGGATCCTTCCCCCTGTGCTTTGGAGACAGGCCATGGGCGGCAGTGTCAGAATGGCACTGTGTGCAAGCCCGGGTGGGATGGTCCCAAGCATGGCATCACCAACTTCGACAATTTCGCCTTCGCCATGTTGACAGTGTTCCAGTGCATCACCATGGAGGGCTGGACAGACGTGCTGTATTGGGTACGTACCTGGAAGTGGGCACTCAGGGCAGGGAGTACAGAGGTGTGGGCCTGATCTCCACATCTCCCTTTCTCTCCTCCCTGTGATACTAGGGTCATGCACTCATCTTGAGGGAATGGTTGGTGAGTATCCTTGAGTTCTTCCAGGTCTTACCTGAGAAACGAAGCATGAAATGCCAATCTAAATAGTCTCCTATCCCTGCCCATCAGCCTTAGAGAAACACCATCTTTAGTTTATCTAGTTGTATTGTAGAACACTGATGTGTAGTGGATGCTCTGTGAATGAGCTGGCCATGCCTGGCACAGAGATTCTGTCTAATTCCTCTTCCCATTGTGGAGTCCCTTCTTCTATTATTCTTTTTCCCCCCTCCTTCTCTAAAAGAGAGCAACAGGGCACAATGACGAATTCTTAGGGAGAAAATGACGGCCCTTTTTTCTCTTTAGGAGAAAAATCGGCCCTGATCTTCCAAAAAAGAAATCCTATAAAGAAGCCATTTCTACTGAATTGGGTAGCATTATGGCATTATTTCTCATTAGTAGCATTATTTCTCATTAGTCTTACCTTAACATGTTAGGATAGTTCATTAGAAAAATAAACTGTCACTGTTTTCACAGTTAACAGAGCACTCTACTGGTTGTGTGCTGCATATTTAGAAATCCCACTTCTTGAGTGCCAACCAATCCATAATATATTTTCTTTTACTTTAAATATGCTCCTCTTATTATCCAGCAGCTGTCACTACTTTGCCAACGTTCAAGCCCTTGAAGTGCCAGATTTGTATATAGTCTATCCAATCGGCAAATACATACACTGTATTTGAGCTGTCTCCATTCTGGCAGAGTCAAGTCCATTATTTGTAAAACCTCCAGAAAATATATTCTTTGTAGTGTCTCCTGCTTCAGCATGAGAAATGATTTGCCAGGATCCAGTGTTGTTCTCCAGAATTTTGGGCGAATAAAGCGGTTGCCAGTCTTGAAAATATCATCTCTCCCAGAGTTTCGCAAATAGTCAAATCTATTTGGCCATCGTGAAAACAATCTAAGAGGCTGCGTAGGGAACAGTGTCTACAAACTAAAGCAGAGAAGAGTGAGAGGGAAGCAAATGCCTTCCCCATCAGCAGAGCTGCCAGATAGAAAGGAAATAATGCCAAGAGAGGTGTTGACTTCTTACAGAATCAGAAGGAAGAGTTGTATAACAGTACAGAGATGTGATGCACAGTATCACATCTTCTAAAGTTTTTTTTTTATAAGCACCGTGTCCTATTGATTCAAAACCTCTCTTCCTGAGTTTTTACATTATAGTCAACATGCCAAAGCCCAGTGTTGCTATGAAATTTGTACCTCTCTGTCAATGACTACTGGAAACTTGCCTGAGTCCCTTGTTCCCAGCAAACATTTATTGAATGTCCTTACATGCCAGCGATGCTCCTAGGTAGTGAAGATTCAGTCATAAATATGATCCAGTTGTCTAAAAAACAGACTAAATTCTAAACTGAATAATGGTGCACAGAAGGAGAATGTACCATGGCAAAGTGGTTGCTTTGTGATACTTTGAACAGAAGACAGTGGTGGTATTGCCTCTGCTTCAAACTAAAATTAAACCCGGAAAATATTTTTCAGGTTGATGTTCAATGAGAACTTGGGTTTGTACGATTTGGAAGATAAAGAATTTGAACTTATTACACTTAGGCAAATTTATTATACTTAGCAAAGCAGATCAAATTCCCAAGTGGCTCTAACCGGTCCTTCTACCCTGGGTGAGTCCCTCGGGCAACCCAGGGATGAAAGATCCTCCTGCACATAGGGAATTTCCACATATGGGCCGTGGACTATATGACTGCGTGGGCTTTGGCGCCTCCTCCCATGAGCTTCAAACCCATGCCTTCAGTTGCTATGGAAAAGCCTCTCATGGCACCAAATTGAGGACAGGGTGGCAGGGGGTGGGTGGGTGCTGGGTGGGGGGAATAGGTATAATTTACTTGGCTGATGGCCCTGACGTATTTTCGTGATCTTCCCTCTCCCCCATCACAAGTCATTGATACCCCACCAACCAGATGTGACCCAAAGAAATACTGTCACAGTGACAGCCAGAGAGGGGAATAGGAAGAGGCACACAACCGCAACTACCAATTTTCGGCAGCTGTGTTGTGCTTTCTCCCCTGGGGTGTGTGTGATAGAGCTCAGGCTGGGAATGGAAAAAGTGTTCGAGGTGAAAGAATGATCCCCGGGCTCATGGGACATGCCTCGCTCTGATTTTCCCAGCTCCTTTACAAAGTTGCCATATTATGTGTGTGTATCTGTACACAAACACACACACCCCTGAAGCTGAAGCAGAGTCCCTACTTGATTATTCATGATGGAGGCACCTCCCAGCCCAATGCTCCTGCTGTCAGACAACTTCTCTAATTGCTTTGACCTTTCTGTGGCTATTTCTTCTCCCCACAACCTTTCTTTCTCTTCTGCATTCCTTCTCCTTGCCTCTATGCCATATCTTTAACTTGCAATCTCTCAATCTCAGTATATTTTAACACCAAATATAGAGCTTTCTTAATATACAAATACCAGAACTACCTCCAAGCCATTGAATTAGAAGTTCCTAAGTTAGGACCCCAGTATCTGCATTCTGGGAAAAAAAAACTCTCCAGGCCATTCGGATGCCTGAGCTGGAGTTGAAACTCCTAGAAATCTCCCTTATTAAATGTACATATGGCTGCTTTGAAGCCACTGGATTTGAACCAGTCTAGGGACATATAGTTTTCATGGAGAATGGGGAAATAGTCTTCCCTTGTAAAGAATGTACAAGTCTAGAGAACATGGAAAGGAGTACTCAAGATTTCAAGTACAGCAGTAAATGGGAACCCTGGTAGTGGGTTCATTCTAAACTAACCAACAGCCGGATAGATATTTCTGGGGAAAAGAAAAAGTCATTAAAGCATTAAAGAAGTAATTAAGCCAGGTGCAGTGGTGCACATCCGTAATCCCACCTACTGGGAATGCAGAGGCAAGAGGATCACAAGTTCAAGACCAGCCTGGGAAACTTAGTAAGATTTTGTCTGAAAACAGAAAGTCAAAAGGGCTGGGAACACAAGTTAGTGGTTGAGTGCTTTTCTACTGTGCGTGAGGCCCTGGGTTCAACCTCCATTCTGCCCTCTTAAGGAGGAAGAAGAAGGAAGAGAAGCAGCAGCAGCAGCAATTGATTGAGTCACCATATGTAGCCTCTTATAGAGGGGACCTTGAACATCTCCAGTAACACATGACAGACACCTGCCTCCTATTGTGGATGATACTGAGTCTGTAGCTCTTTTCCACTGACACTAATTATTGTATTGTATTCTCATGATTTTGAAGAGTCGGTGGACCAAAAATAGCATCAAAGTTGGTCACATAATACTTAAACATCTCCTCATCTATGAAAGCCGGTGGCCATTGGGTTGAGACCTGACAAGCTGAACAATTGGCTTACATCATTTCTTTTACCTAGTGTCCTATTCTCTCTCTACAGATGACAGGGAAAGGACAGGGCATAGGATTTAGAAACTAGACCAAAACTTAGATTTGGGTGGAGTTTTCTTGGGAAACGACCTCTTAAGCCAAGACCCCTCCATTTACTCTCAGAATTTCCAAGTCTCTCAAAAACTAGGACCTGGGTAGGAGGAGGAGGGGATGTGCTCAGATTAAAAACACCACCTTTCTTCTGAAGGAGAAATGAAGCTCCAAGAGAGAAAATATAATAATAGAATAAGATTACCATTGGTTTCCATTTCTACTTTCAGGTTTTTTTTTTTAAACTAAACATCCCTATCTATCTGCATATAATTCAAGACTGTTTGTCTTATATGGTTTAGGCAGGTGCTTTCCAAAAGATATCAGAGGCTACTGAGTCAAACTGATCTGCCAGACTCTCTGTAGGATTCTCAAATATGGTCTGATAAATAGCATCAGTCTGAAACTCTGAGCATTATCTCTCTCAAATTGTAGCCAGATCATAACCAAGTAGCATAACATCAATCAATCAATCAAATATCTTTATGCCCAACACTTGATACAGCCCCATGCTCCTGGAAATAGAAAACAATGGTCACCAACCTGGAGTTTGCAACTCCCAGTGAAGGTGGCATGTGAAACTCAGGGAAAAGGGAGGCAGCTGTGAAAGCAGGCGTCACATGAGGTGCATGTCTCCACTCTGCAGGAATCTAGATGCCTGAATATTCATCAAGAGAATTCCGTACGCTTCCGCTCACCCACCTTCTGATCTAGGGACACCAAGAATATTGTGCAGCCCTGTAGACACCTTTGGTCTGTGCCTTCCTAGACTCACACCCCTTTCTGCTCTGTGGGTCACCCTCTTCCTGACACCACCCATTGTTTCCTCAGTGACTTCTCCATAATCAGTTCTTCCACTAATCTTTTAAAAATGAAAAGTTGAGCTTTAAAATAAGTTTAGAAAGAATTCTTATTGAGAAGCTGTAGAAAGGAAAGATTTTTTTTAGAATCACAAAATAATGTCTTTGATAGCCCCAGATTGGGGTTCATTTTGATTTGGCCATCCAGAAACCTTGAGAAACAAACTCTAATGATTTAATTTTTTATAAATCGAGTTTTCTTCTCCCACGTAAATGAGGCTTCTACGTGTGCTCAGAGACAGGAATTTTCAGTGAACAACAATAAAAAGGAACAGGGGTAGAAGCAAACCTGATGAAACCTGTTTTCCCAGTCAGTTGTCAATTCCACACTTCATTTTGCCGTCCCCTTTACATGTCTAGACATGCAGAGAACATACTCCTTCGAAGTTCACACACACACACACACACACAGCCACTAATTCCCTTAATTATGACAAAAGTCTTTTTCATCTAAGCAGGTTGAATTTGGGTGTTTTATCCTATTTATTCCACTCCACCTTGCTTTAAAAAGTCCACCATCTTTCACTGTAGAATATAGAACACGCGTCTAAAGATGTCACAAAAGCTTAAGGGGCAGAGCTGAATTCTGCTGATGAGCCAATAGCCATTCTACGGGAATTACTGAGAGAAAATCCTCAGCTCTTGGGCTCCTCATGGGAGTGGAAGAAGAGACTCTGTAGTCTTCAACTTTTAATCTCAGAGTATCACCCATTTAGTACCTGTGCTGATTTAAACAGAGAATCCACTAGCTCAACAATAAATTGATGATTCATAAACACATAAAGAAAGAGAATTAGCACCTCTTTTATTTTTTAATTAATTCATTCATTTATTGAGTATATTTCACTCATTTCATTGGTTTTAGATGAATAAGCTTCAATATTCAATAATTCAATTTAGCAACATTATTGAGCATTTACTATATTCCCAGGGCTGAGTGAGCATAAGGCAAAGTGTGGTATGCAGAAGAATACGGCCTGCCTTCCAGGAGTTTGGGATCTAACTGAAGCGGTACAGAACACGTGAAGGAGTGGGGCTTAGTGATAAGAAGTGCAGAGAGCTGTGCAGGGACACAGAATGCTCTGGGGGGAGTGGGATTCTACTGATCCCGAGGCTGTATGAGGAATGAGAGCAGGTGCCTATGGCTAGGGGAAGGAAGCCTTCACAGTTTGGGGCACTAAAGTAACCTGTGCTTTAGATTCTCATCAGACCCAAGAAACGGCTGGGCCACCCCAAAGTGTTCTCAACCATGACGTCTGCAGGCTGCTGAGGTGCAGCTGGAGGTATCAGCCTGGGCCCCTCGGCCTGCTGTAAGCATCTCTGGCTGTGAGCCAGCTATGCCTTGGACAGGTGCTCAGACCAAGGCCACCATGCTCCCTGGCTCCTGACCTCCCTCACAGCATCACTGCATGAGCCCATCTGATTTCAGGGATTTTTTTTTTTAAATACACGGAGGAATTTGATTTGTTGGCTTGCCTTGGTGTTAGAAGTCTGTTGTTTTCTTAAGAAGCCCACATAAGTGAGGCTTCTACTTGTGCTCAGAGACAGGAATTTTCTGAACAACAATAAAAAGGTACAGGGGTAGAAGGGAGTGAGATGAAACCTGTTTTCCCACTTACTGCTCACTCAGTGACCCACCGGGTAGACACTCACATTCCAGTGACACGGATCATGAAGAGTCACCGACATAGGGAGCATTGCCCTGGGCTGACTGGCCTTCACTGTCAGCAAATCGTGTCCTCTAATGACACTCCGTGGAAAGCACTGTGACTTTTATGGGCTTGTACCTCCTGCCTTTTGACAGAAAATGGCCTCTCTTGGCACTTGCTGCAACTATTTAGTCTTTTTGGATCTATGATGCCTGTACCAAGAACATTATAGGAGAAGGAACAAATGACATGGAGACCCACGGAGATCAGCTAGGATCAGGAAAGGTCCCAAGGGAACAAGCCAGAGAGGTGCTATTCCTCGTGTTTTTATTTTTTGGGGGAAAATAAATGATAGATTAAAAGATTTAAGGTTGTGGACTCCTACGAGGAATTAGGTACTGGTTTCAGAAGGGTTTTTGGTATTTTTCATTCAGCATTCCCTTTATTCTTTCCATAGACTGAGAATAGCAGGGCCATGTGTTTTAGCAAAAGCAGGGGTCATCCTGTTAGTTCTTGGACCTGGGGCCCCCGAACTGCAGATGGTGGACATCAAGATGCCTCCCTGTGGTGCCTCCTTGGGGAAATCACACGGCTCCTTTGTTAGAGACCTAAGAAACATCCAGCTTAATGGTTTGAGAAGACCTATCTGTTTTCACTTCTAAATAAGGGTGTCAGCAATCTGGGTCGTTTTTTAAAATATGACTTTCTTTATTCTCCCCCTTCTTAATAGTGCATTCCAGCTGATTTAAGACATGAGTCTTATCACTCCAGGCATCGTCCTACTTCAAAGCCACCCAGCACTGTGTGCTCTCTACCCAGCCTGCCCCCCAAAAGTAGGTGGCCCAGAATAAGGAGGAGAAAGAAAAAAGGGAGCACTCTCCCCTCACACTGGAGCACCAGAGATACGCCTTCTGGGCAGCCAAGTGTTGCTCATCCAGGGAGCGGTGGGGTTCTTAGGACCACCTTGGAAGCTCCTCCATCTCTCTACTGTCCCCCTCTCAGCCCTCACCTGCTAGTCCCCACCTTGAACCTCTAAAGTAACTATCCCACAGCCAAAGAAGGCATGTAGGACTACAGGGAAGGTGGAGAGCATGGGTTTCCTCCTTACAGCCCTGGCCATCTGTGGGATGACAAACTTCAGGTCCAGAGTTCCATCTACTGGAGGTCCATAATGACACTGCAGCCTTGTGTGTGACACATAGGAAAGGATGCCCATAGTAATCAAGGGCCCAAGACAATCTCCAAGCCTTGTGGGTTTGTGTGGCCTGGGGGCTGTTTTTGGTGAAGTAAAATGTTCACCAAGTTTAGGGGGGTATGAGGCACCAGTGAGGAGAGATTTCATTCTGGGGAGGCTGGGGGATTGCCAACCAGTCCTCCCTCCCACTCACCATCTGCCCAGGCTCTGGAGGCAGCTCTGGGAGGGTGAACTGTGATGAGCACACCATCTCCTCCTGGGACTGGCTGCTCCCGCCTGTCCTGTGCCAGCAGGTGGGGGATAGGGGGCGTGTGATCCAGGGATAGGGAAAGGGAACCTGTTCAAAACAGACCTCTGCCACCATGGACTCCGTGGCTCACACGAAGAGAAAGCTTTCCTTTGGAGTTCGGATGAAATAAGCCCATTGATCATTAGAGCAAGTCAGTAACATGGGGCGCAGGCATGGGCCTCAGGGGCTCAGTGCCTCTTGAGACTATGTGCAGAAAGCTGCATGGATGGGCACATTTTTTGGTGACAGTTCATAGTTTTCATCAGTGTTTCCTGACCTCCTACTTTCCCCCAAATTAAAGAAGCACTAATTTAGAGGAAAGGTAAGAACTGCTTTGACCTTTATTAGCAGGATATAACAACCTGAGAAAGGAAAAGCCACAAGGACACTCCTGACTTGAGAAGTCCTTCTTTGGCCGATGCCTGGGATCCCATCTCGGGCCATCTTCAAATCTGTAGCAGAACCCACACCTTACACGTTGTAGTCACTCAGTGACTTGGTGAACAAACATGGATTTGAATGTGACTGCTCCTGAGAGTAGGCAAAGGGTCTGCTCACGTTGCCATAGTAGAGAGACGTGCATACTCCAGTATTGCAAGACCACCGTGGCGGCGTCTTGTAGCTCCCACACCTTTCTCTCCCTATTCTCACTTCACCCATCCTTCCTCAGCTTGTGTTGTGTGATGTTGTTTTTCTTCTGCTCAGGTCTGGTTTCCTTTGCATTCTTGGTTCAGACATGCCTTCTGGCCAAAGGAAGGCTCCCAGGCTCCCTGTGACGGGACAGAGTCCCCCTACACACACACACACACCCAGCCCCACCAAAGACCTTCTGCCCTGCTTCTCCAACAGCTGCTGTTTTGCTGGATATTTTAGTAGTGCAGCCACTGAGAAAATCCTCCATCCCACAGCCAGGAAGGCTTTACAGCTGCACGCTCTATTTTTAACAGTGGCCAAGTTCCTAGGAAACCCCCATTCCCGTCAGAGGATCACATGGACTCCGGGCTTCCTTCCTGCTCCTTCACTCCACTTGCCTTTAGTGACTCCACAGTACGAAGTTCACACAGCCCTGCCTGGTCTGGCTCTCGCCAGCTCAGCCTCATCCAGCCAGTCTTCCCTACTTCCTCCTACAATTGGCATTTACCACCCCTGTCATTGTAATTACTTTTTACTTAAGTTTCCCTGCTAAGAAGGCTTCCCATTTACAGCACACCACCTAGCACATCTTAAATTCATGTATTCACTCAACAAACATTTACTGAGTACCTACCATATGCAAGGCACTGTTCCAGCACATGGGATTCACCAGTGCACAAAGCTTGCGTAGTTTACAATCTAGCATGGAAGACAATAAATAATAACTGTCATAAATAAATAAATTGCACAGTTGTAAAGTGATAAGTCCTATGGAAACAACAGAGCAGGGTAGGTGGAAATGGGAATGCTCAATAAATTGGTTAAATTGAATTTAATTGTGATATGGTTATATGGACATAGGTTGGGAACTCTTCTCTTCCTCATTAATTCAGTTCAAACCAATGATCCACAGATACAATTTTTGCATTAAATGCTATGACTATATTTGGTGAATTTCTCCATGCAAAAAAAAATAAGTATTAATGGATTCATAAAGAACATATTGGGATGTAATACTTCAAACCTATGAGACTAGGTAGATCTCTCAATACTTCTCAATCTTCTTTATTCACAGCACACGGAGTACATAATATTTACCAGCATACTTCAGTTCCTGGATAGGTTTTGAGAGTCTAAGAAGCCCTGAGGGATGAGAACCTTAATATACCACGACTCACTAAGGCATGTGGAGTGGAAATAGCAGCATTGGTTACCAAACTTAAGCATACCTTAGAACCACTTGGGCTGATTACAATGTAGATTTATGAGCCATACTGAGCTCTTGGGACTGGGAACAGGACCAAGAACCTGCTTTGTCAGTTTTCCCAGATGATCCTGGTGCTGGTGGTCTTGGGAACCACACTTTGAGCAATGCTGCTGCTGTACAACATAATGGAGAAATGGGGAAAATCACAATTTCTATTATGCTGTTATAGATGAGGTTGGGAACTATGGAGAGAATGGTAGGTCAGTGGTCTCAAACTTCATTAGCATGCATCAGAATTACCTAGGGGCTTGTAAAAACATGGGTTTTGGGGCCCAACCTCAGTTTCAGAGTGGGGACCAAACAAGGTCCCCATGATGCAGGATGCTGCTATTATTTTGGATCATGCTTTAAGATGACTTCCACTGATGGAAGTCATTCAGGAAGCTTGGAACTTAGGAATTTGGGGTTTATAAACTAATTTCACGTAGAAAATGTTGGGTTCATGTTTAGGACAGTAGGATTAGACCTGTTTAGTACACTCATAAAGCATCAGAATAAGTAGATTTGAGGAACAATCAAAATGAATTTCTTCTTTGATAAAAACATTGATCTGTGATCTCTCTTCATGTCCACCCTCCAGCTTCAAGGGACAGGAAGTTGAGGTAGCTGTCCATTTCTGTGGTGTAAATACTTCCACCATGGTCATTGTCAAGCTGCCAAGGTGAAGTCACTGAACACAGAGCTGGGAAGAGATACACACTGAATTCTCCACAGCCATAAGAGTTAGCTCTGGCATACCTCTGGCTATACACACCACCTTTATCTCGGCTGTGGTGACAGGCACAGGGACCCTTCTCTGAATGCTTATACCAAACTGGCTGCCTTTCCTGGCCCATGGCCTGTACAGCTTATGGAGCACTGAGATTCAGCTTTAGATTCTGGGCATAGCCCAGGGTCCAGGTGGCAAGCCTTTAGGAAGATCTCTTTCCTCATACATCCTGGAAGGCATCAGTTCTCCAGCTTTGTCAGTAAAAGCTGACATGCTTCACACTCCAAGGTCAGGATGCCTCAAGGTACAACAGAAGATTTGATGGCCACATAAACCCAACTGAGGTAAATCTATCCCACAGCTTAGAAATTATATTTTGAGGTGACCTACCTTGTTAGGCCAGTGAATAGAAAACATTGGATAAATTTTTCTTTTCCAGAAAATAAAACAACAGAGAGAGGAAGGCAAGATTCCTCTTAAGAGAGAGAGCCTGCAAAGTCCCTTCACAGTTCAGATCAGGGTCACGGGCAAGTATTCTGAATAGAGATGAAGCCAAGGGTAATGATGGATCCTGATCCACAAGTTCGGTCCCATTGTCTCCTCCAGATATGTTTCACACACCTTTCTACCTGCCTCTTTGCTTTAACTCAGTTCTGCTTTCTTTTTCCTAACTTTCCTTCATCTTTCCAGATGCAGGACGCTATGGGCTATGAGTTACCCTGGGTGTATTTTGTCAGTCTGGTCATCTTTGGATCCTTTTTCGTTCTAAATCTGGTTCTCGGTGTGTTGAGCGGGTAAGCTGACCATTTTTATGTCCTCTTTACAATGCAGCCGAGCAAGGTCCCAGGTTCCACTATGACCATTGCCAGGATCCTCAGGAATAGGACCTTAATGGGCCCAGGAAAACCAGAATAAAAAAAGTCTCCATTCAACCACAAATTCTGATCCGTTGGCCAGGCAGGCTGTTTGGCCTCTGAGTTGCACCTAGAGGATCCTCGGGTCCCTGCGCTGCTCGGGTCAGCGTCTGGGGAGCTGGTGGCTGGCACTTGGCCATGCTCGGTTGCTATGTGTGCCTCACTAACTATCATTCCATTCTTCCAGGTCAATGATGCCGTAGGAAGGGACTGGCCCTGGATCTATTTTGTTACACTAATCATCATAGGGTCATTTTTTGTACTTAACTTGGTTCTCGGTGTTCTTAGCGGGTAAGCAGGACCAAGGAAAAAGGTCTTGATTTTTCCATTTATTTTTATTCATTCTTTCCGCTATTCTTGGCTCTTTCCTTTTCTGGCTCTGATGAACTTGGGATAAGGGGTTACCTTGGGAGCCTTGAAGTGAATGTCCTTGGCCTGGCTGGTAAAGGGTCAAATGCACAAGAAGGAGTCCACTGGTTTAAGTGATAGATGATGGAGAAGAGATGCCTAGTCCTGCCTCTCTCCTCATCAAATCCCCTTCCTGTTAAGACAGGCAGGATGCTTCTCCTTGTGTATCAGTAACCTCAGCCTCCAGAGCAGCATGAGGAGACCCTTGAGTAGAAAGGGCTTGCAGCAGGAATTTGAGGGAGGACTCATACAGGAAGTGCTTTCAGCATACATAGCAGTCTTGCAGATAAGTAGCCTTATCTCTTGGGCCAGTTACTATTTGCAGGCTAATATTGGGAATTTCAGATCACTTTTACTCAGTGGTGAACAGACCAGGGTAATAATAATTTGGTTTAAAATATAAGTAGGGCTGACAGTGTAGCTCAGTGGTAGAGCACTTGTCTAGCATGCAAGTTTTATTTGATCCATATATACACACACATATCCATATAAACACACACACAAACACACACACACACACATATATGGTAAACAAACACAGACCAAAAATCTAATTATCTTCAGTTTTAATTCATAGACTGTTCAATTTATTACTGATGTTTCCCTTTCTGAATGGAAAGGACACTTAATTAGTTAAAGTCATAGGTTATTTGACAGTAGAGGAGATGGAATTTACTTTCCTTTAAATTTACCTAGTTGGCTACAATATAAAATCTACCTGATCTCAGCCCTTGCTCATATAAAGCTAAAAGTGACAGGTTGAGTGTTGTCGCACAGGCCTATAGCCCCAACAACTCAGGAGGCTGAGGCAGGAGGATCACAAGTTTGAGGCCAGTCTGGACAACTTAGTAAGACCCTGTCTCAAAATAAAAAATAAAAAGGGCTGGGGATGTATCTTAATGGTCAAGCACCCCTGGGTTTAATCTTCAGTAACCCCCTCTGGAAAAAAAAAGTAAAAGTGACAGAGACAGCACATGGTTTGGGGGGCGTCACGTGGCCCTGAGGACAGCCATGTTTTCACCGGGAGGCTTGGGATGTTTCTTCAGCTCACTCTCTTCTTCACCAGTCCACACCAGCCATGCCAAGGCCTGCCACCTAAATGCTCCTGGTGACCACTCATGGGCAACCTACTCTGCTGCCTTTGCTCCTTGGGGGGTGGGATTAATCTATTCCTGCTCTGCTTGAACAAGCCAGCTGCTTTGATAGTCTTCCCTGGAGGTACAGGGACATGAACACGGGGGCTGGTGAGAGTTCAGGCTTGAGGGGAGAGGTTCTGTCCATTCTCAGTATAGAAGCAGGGCAGAGCTGTTCCCAACTAGAGCAGTTGAATATGATGCAGGGACACGGGGTTCATTCTTGGGAACTGGGTGAAGGAAAGGATCTCACCCCACCCATTTCCATGGCAGATGGCCTATAAGGGCCCTTGATGGCATTATACCTTTTGCTAAGGGCAGGCTACATGGGAGACAAGTGTTTTCCAACAGGGTGAGAAACAATGAGCAGGGCAGGGGTGCAGCTCAGTGGTAGAGCACTTGCCTAGCATGTGTGAGGCCCTGGGTTCCATCCCCATCACCACACACACCGAGCACACACACGCACACACAAACAAAAAAATAAAAGTGATGAGTAGAATAATGGAATCCCCTGATTAGTTAGTTGCCTGGAGGGTAAAAAGGTTTTTATTTTTAGTTTTAATTTTTTTTTTTGTTCCAACACAAGAAAATGCCCTGGATTTATACGTGAATGTCTAGGGAAAACCCTCATTATACCCATTCAGGACAGAAATTTGGGTACCCAGCTCTGCACCTAATGTTGGGCAACTTCACTTTTTTAAACCTCAGTTTTCCCATATGAAAAAAAATGAAGATGATAACAACCAGTTCATAATCAGTCATGATGTTAGCATGAAATCCTTCATGTAAGATGCAGCAGAGTGACCGCTGTATAGTAAGTACTGAGTAACGGTGGTGTCACGGTGATGAATATTATCTACCTGGTACCTGTCATAACTGGAATTACTGAACAGAATCATCACAGTTCCAAAAACTTTTAACCTTTACTTTTAAAGGTGAGAATGTGAGCCCAGAGATGTTAAGTGGCTTGGACAATGTCCCTTCACTGGTAAATGGCAGGATGGGACCAGCACTCAGGCAGGGCCTGACTTCCATCTTCACTGGTGAATCGCTAGATGTCCATTAAGGGACTCTGGACCATAATGCAGGCCAAAGCTCTAACCCTTTAAGAGAATGTAGTTCCCCTTTCTTCTCTTGGAGATTAGGAACCGAACCCAGCAGGTAAAATTCCTCCAGGCATCTGAAGTGGAGAATGAGCCCCTCCTGCAGGAGACTAACTGTCCCCTCCCACAGGAATGATTTTCCACGTGTTGTCAAATCAGGGAAATCAAATGACGGCAGCTGTTGATGACAGAGAAAAGGTCATTCTGAAGCCATGTCTGTTCTCCCTCAGTCCAAGTGAGAAAAGGTGTGTAAAAACATCTCACCTGAAACCTGGTGCTTAGTGATACTCACAGAGAACAAGAACATGAAAGCTCTTTGACTTCGGAAACTGTGAGTCTTTGAGTTCATACATTGGTCTTTTCCCAGCACCTGCCACCTGGCCACTCCCAGAGCTGCAGTCTGCTCCTGGCAGCTCTAGAATCACAGATTGGCTCTTTGCCCAGGCAGAGAGATGTCTGAGGGAGAACACCTCCCCTTTCTGGTTCAGGGAGGCCTCTCCTAAGGCCACTCTGGTGACAGCCCACGCAGTGACAAAAACTAGAAGCAGGCTTCTGTTGGCTGACCACAAAGTAGTGATGTCTGGAGTCAAGCATTTTGATTACCCAGGATGATATAATAGTCACCACAATATTGTGGCAAAACACCAACTTATTCATCACTTATAAAATTCTGATTATAAACCAAACCTTTCATAAGCACTCAAAAAAGTCTCAGAGCCATGCGACATTCACTAGGACAGCATGGGCAGTTGCCACCATTCTGCATCAGGCTCTACATTTGGTACTTCTGGTGCATTAGCTCACTTATTGCTCCCAACAACTCTATGAGTTAGGTGCTATTCATATTTCCATTCTACAAAGAAGAAGAGTGAGGTTTCAAAGAGGAAACTCAATAGGTAAAAAATAGAGGATCCAGGACTGAGCCCAAGCAATGTGCATCCATAGCCTCTATCTCTAACCTGTGGTATATCTTCCCCAAGTCCATTTGACCCATGAGTCCAATGTCTGTAAACTACATTCAGGTCACGGGAAGGTGAAGAGCAGAAGCCATGGTTAGAAGGGCAAACAGAAAGGCAGGCAGCAGAATCAATCTACAGTCTGGGTCCTGGACACAACCAGGGGAGCAGAAACAGTCCCAGAAAGAAGCTACAGAGACCACCTAGAAGGCAGGAGTGCTAAGCATGGGGGCTGCATCCCTGCAAATGGGACTTGACAGAGCAGGGATCCCAACTCAATAGTACTGCAGTCTTCTGGACTGGGGACAGAGGGTATGGAACCCTACATCTACCAATTAAGGAAGATACTATTTTACAGCCCAGCACAGTAATCATCCTGAAAAATTATGTCCTTCATCCAGCCAAGAAAGATTAAATTGTGCTCGGTATATTCTGCTCATGAAGAGAAAGAATGGCATTCTTAAAGTTTCCATTAGAAAGGAAGAAATTTAAATATTTTGAACATTGAGGGTTAGATATTCTTTATCTGGAACATTCTCTCCAGAACACTTTATTTATGATGAGGCTAGTTAGAGTCAAGTCTGAAGAATATACATCTCTTGGGATATTTTTCAAAATCCTTCTTTCATGTTATTATCTACTGACCTTCACATAAACCCAATGCAAGTCATAAAACTGGCAGTGGTATAGATGATAAATCGGATTATAATTACTTTCCCTTCCAAAAATCTCAATCTCTAGCATGTTAGAATTAAGATGACAACAGTGACAATGAGATTCTTGAAACTGCACTTGAAGCTATAACCAGATGCAAGTCTGCACTCTGGAATCAGTTACCTTTCGCTTTAAGTGATGGCAAACAGGCCTTCAGATACGTACTTTTAGTTTGCAAAAGGCCCAGGATCTCTTACATGCGTAATCATCCCATCTTTTTACTCACTTGAAATGGACACATCTCTTGCTCCGAAAAGCAGAGGACCTGAGAGGTAGGCATTTTACAAACTGAAAGTATAACTGGACCATGGCACCAGTCAAGACAAAATATCCAGGCCAAGAAGAAAACAATTAAAGGCCAGACACACATGCCCTGTGGTGGGGACAGAAGAGCTGGCCACACATACATTAAATTCTCATTATTCGCAGTAGTTGTGTTCTATGATGTAGCCATGAACACTGAATTAGTGAATACTGAACCATCAATCTTAGGGGAAATACAGGGTCAGAGTCCTGTGAGCCTCTGGTCACAGCATTTTGTCCACCACTCAGTATATACCCACCCTTGTCCATGTGTGTTTCTGTGTAAAGATACCTTATTTAGTATCAATCATTGATTCATTAACATTGAACTCCCAGCCAACAACATTTCAACTCATGCCTGAACGAAGCTTACCTAACACACATATTTCTCCATAAGGCACATCACAGCCTTCTTGTACTTAGGAACACTAGACAGCTCTTCATAACTATGCTTGGGCCATTTTAAACAGCAAAACCACCAACAAAAAGCATAAAAATGCCACAAAACAAGACAAAAATCCATGGCACTAAATAGACTATAAAAAGGACATTCATTTACATTACGAGAAATGGATCAAGAAAAAAAGCAGAGCGTACCTTGTTTGGCCTCAGCTGAGAACACATGAAGTGAACATATGAAGTTGTCATTCTGGGCATGTTCATAAATGACCATGAACGTGCCCTGAGTATTGATTTGGGGGTTTACAAATAAATTTACTGAATAGGAGAATTCGTAAATATGAGACCCACAAATAATGATGATCGACTGTATTGATTATCAACGGGCCTAGAGCCCCAGTGGTCGGTATTGATTGGATTTTCCACAGTTATTTTCTGCCACATGTTTTACCTGACTGAGCACCAGCACCCTGGCCCTCCACTCCACCCCTCATTTTTCATATTGGCCATTTCTGGCAAGAAATGCACTCCTGCCTTATGACAAATCCCACAGCGGTGACTGATTGTCTCGTCGGCTCCAGTCCCTGGACCCAGTGCAGCCCGTCAGGCTGGGGCTTCATGTCTTCATTAGCTCAGTCCCCAGAGCAGGCGCATGGCTGGCATCCAGGCAAAGAGATAAAGAGAGCCAGGCACTGCCATCCAGCACGTTCCTTACCACAGGGGCCTGGCGAGGGAAACATGGCTCACCTTCCACCCTGCCAAAGCCTGGCTATGCCCACACTCCATGGGATCCAACAGGAGCCTCATTCTGTTCCATTTCTTCAGGCCCCATCCAGCTACCTCCAGCCCCCAAATGCATCCTTCTTCTATAAGAGAAAATGTCTTCAGATCAGTAAGAACCACACAGATCTTGCTTTTCTCTTCTCCCTGCAGATGTTTATTTTAGTTCCCCAGAAGTTTGAGGTCTAAATGATGAGCTTTCACTCCATGGGGCAAATGCTCTAAAACTGGGTCATTTATCCTTACTCCAGTTGGATCCAGGTCCTATTCTCCTAACTCCAAATGAAGGATAATAGATGTTTGGCAACCAAACCTTGAACCCTCTGCAAAATCATCCAAAATAGCTCAAGTGAGCCCTTAACAGTTCAGTCCCTTAAGACCTCAAACCCACTCCAGGGGAAAGAAGCAGAGAATGGAAATAGGGAGAGGCCACCTTGAAGTACAGATTTTTGTAGTTCATCTACACAGGAAGGAAAATACATTCTGAAGTTTCTCTCTCCAGAGAGCAAGACCAAGGCCACAAGAGGCTCAGAGAGGTGTGGAGGAAGGAGCTGTTGCCCACCCCCAATGGCAAAAGCAGGACAGAAGCAAAGCAAGGCAAAGCCCCCATCTTTATTGTGAGCTGTAGATCTGGTCCCTTGTCCCTGGCATGAATTCCCTGGGAAGGAAATGAAGGTACCCTTTAGTTGGCAGGTAGCCCAAGAAATAGCAAGTGCAATTCAATTAGAATTGGATTCAATCAAATTTAAGAAGAAAATTCAATCCAAACCAGAGCGTCATTGAGGCAGCAGTTGACCAAAGCTCATTAGTTTGAGAGACCCCACAATCTCCCAATTAAAAACTTCCCCAGACCCCTTCCAGCCCCTACTCCATTTTACCATAAAAATGGGGAGAACTAAAATCTGTGCTCTCCAAGGCAAATTCAAACACTGGAAAGTTAGTGGTGATAGAATAGCTCCTACATGACAAATTAGGAGCTAAGTCTTTTGTCCCTCTAAGGTTTGTTGGTGCCGTCCTTCCTTCCAAGGTGCCTTTCCTGTAGAGTGTTTGACGTGTGCAAGAAACTCCATTGCACTGGTTTCAGCAGCCTCTTGCCTTGAATCAGATCTTTGCTGATGAAAGAAGGAAGAAAGTGTCCTGCCTCCCAGAGATCAACCAAGACAGGGCATGCACGCACACGCACGCACACGCACGCACACTCCACCAAGGGCCCTATTTCCCCCAAACAACTTATTAATATAAAATGAAATCCTCCATTTACCAATTTTGAAAGGAAAGGCACCAACTTGCTTTGAGATTTGAGAACTAGCCCAGTTCTGCTGCCAGACCCATCTTTGCTCAGAAAGTAAGGAGAAAACAAGGACCAAATCATGTAAAAAAAAAAAAAATCCAATGTCTGAGAACTTTTCCAAATAGACCTTTTTTTCAGCAACTCCCAATCTAATTCTGTTTGCTACACATTATTAAATTGAATATATCATTTAACTTTGATTATCAACTAGATTTTGTGTATTTTTTTTATTCCCATTTTTTTGTTTTGTTTTCGTTTAACCAAAAGGGAAGCCCCCAGGACATTTTCTTGTGTTTGGAATCCATATTGGCTCCATAGGGGAACGAACCTTCCCTAAATTAGAAATCCTTCCAGGCATGCCGACAGTGGCAGGGTGAACTCTAGCAGTGAGAGCAGAGATGGAGGCAATTATATCTGTGATCCATGTCAGTAGAGTACTGGTAAATAGTTAACAATTGGCTCTCTGGGGAGAAATCCCTGGTCTTTAGCATCTGCCAAATTCCATGGTGTAAATATTCCCAACATGGGTGATTCTCAAGCTACCAAAAAATCATCACTGAAGCCAGAGATGGGAAGAAACATACACAACTGGCTCTCAGGACCCAGTGTGGGTGAGTGGGCTCTGGCACCTCACTGGTTCAAATACCTTGAATCCCCTAAAGACCATTCTCAGATATATGTTTTTTTAATTTGCCACATAATACTGGGTTGATGAATACTGAAAATGCATATTCCATAACTATTGGAGAGTTTTTAGTTACTGTTTGGGAGGGGTTTTCAGGTCTTTGGAGACCAATTGTTATAAAAAGGCAAAGTCTGTGATCATGTTGTAGGGAAATGGACTTCACCCATTCCTTTAGACTCAGGCATGTCAGTGTCTCTTCTATCTATGAAGACAACCTGGGCTGACTAGAGAAGGCTGTCTGTGGAAAGCAGGGGCACGCAGGCAGGGTTCTTAGAGCGACGCCACCTCTCCTTCCATGCCTGACCCTTCTCTGTGCTCTCCGCCCTGCCCACCCTCCTTCTTTCACCAGAGAGTTTTCCAAAGAGAGGGAGAAGGCCAAGGCTCGGGGAGACTTCCAGAAGCTAAGAGAGAAACAGCAGCTGGAAGAAGATCTCAAAGGCTACCTGGACTGGATCACTCAGGCAGAAGACATCGACCCTGAGAACGAGGACGAAGGCATGGATGAGGAGAAGCCCCGAAACAGTGAGCAACCATCTTCTGTCTTGGGGCTAGGTTCTAGGAGAGAGAGGAGACAGCAGCAGGTCAACCAAAATATGTTTACCACAAACCTTTCTTTACAGCCCCTACTTGGTCTTCCAGGAGCAACATTTATCTCATTGATTGCAATCATTTGCTGCTCATAGGAATTAGTCACAGATGGGAAATAATTGCCATCAGTCTATAAAACCTCACATTCCTTTTAGAATCTTTGATCTGATAAAACAGAGTTTGCTAAGGCAATTCTCAATTCTCTTTAAAAAGTCTTTTTTTTTTTTTTAACCTCCTCCTGACTCCATCTCTTTAGGCAGGGGAGCAGGCTTCCTGCTCTTGGTTTGTTCAAAAAGAACAGTTTCCCCCAAGCAGCTCCCTGGTAAGCTTTATACCTGCATAGTATTCTCTCCAAACTTGCCATAGACTTCCAAGCACCATTGAGGTTTCTCATAGGAAAAGGAGTCAAAAGATTCTTTTAAGTAGGTTAGATTCAAGGAGCTGGGGAAGTGCTAACTGGGAAGATTGGAGGAATCCCAGAGGAATGTGACAGAATACAATTAGATTACAGAAATGGAGCCAAATCCCTTCCTTCGGGGTTTCACATGGCAGGTTGTTGGATAGGCTATAGCTAGGATAGAAATGAAAGTGATAGATGTATTAACTTGCAAGTAGATTCAAGATGATGAATCATGGAAATTCAGCCCCTTATCAAAGTAGCCCAGTGGCTCTCAAAGTGTGGTCCCTGGACCAAGCAGCAGCAACAGCACTTAGGAACTTGTTAGAAATGCAAACTCTTGGGCCCCTTCCCAAACTCACTAACTGGGAAATTGCAGGGTGGAAGCCCAGTAGCTATCTGCTGGTTAACACCTCCTCCAGGTGATTGTGATGGGCAGTAAGTCTGAGAACCATTGGGTTAGCTCTAAGGGTTCTGTGTATCTCCTTTGACCTTGAACTCAGTGACTCTAACTAACATTCTTTCCTACTCTTTGTGTGTGCAGTTTCTTTTGTTTTACATGTTTAAACAGGTACATTTCTGTACTCTACAGCAACCCAAACAGTTCCTAAACACAGGGCATTTAGAATAGTCAAGGAATCAAGCAGATTAAAAAGACAACCAGGATATTTGATGGACCCATGCAAGTAAGGGTAGGAAGCCAGAAATTTTTCTTTAGCTGGGAGAGAGATGAGGAGAGCCAGCAGAAGGAAAAGGAAGAGAAAGAGGATTGCCAGGGATGTTAACAGAACAGAATCTCTGCTCCCTCATTTCAAAGATTGACTTAATAAATCTATCAACTACTCCCTTTCTGATAACTCTGCTCAAGGTACAAATACAAAATTAAAACACATAAATAACAAGGGACTGGTTACAGCATAATTTAATAACTTAAGGAAGCCTTCATGCTCGACTAAGTAGTTTTGCAAGTTGGAAGATGGGGCCTTTGATGGATTATAACAATGAGCAATGATGCCACTGAGGGTCTTTCTGGAAAAATGCCTGACAGCTTCTATTACATTGTTGATGGAACTGCAGGGTAGTTGATTAGTTTGTGGCACTGAGTGGTATGGTAAATAAATAAATCGGCCTGTGGGCCACAGAGAGGCTTACCTCTCCAATACAGGAATTGCTGTTTCAGCTCCTCACTTTACTCACATTCAAAGTGGAAACCCTAGCTTGTGATTACTTTTCTTAACAGTTGTTATTAAAAACACACAATACCCATGACTTGCTTAGCAGCCAGTTGCCATCCACAGAGACATGGTTATTCTGTTCTCTGCCTAAAGCCAGAGCTTCCACAGGGATGTGTGCTGCTTCTCCATTTTGCCCACTAGAAGAACGAATTCCAAGGAGAGCTTCTAGCATGCAGTATTCCTTGCTGCAGCAACAGATCATACCGACAAGGTCCATCTACCCAAATTTCTGGCCTGGCTCTGAGAACAGCATAATGAACAATTTACCCCAATAGACAGAGTCTCTGCCAAGATTTTCGTAAATATGGATAGATCAGACTTTGGAGGCTGTTGTTCCTCTCCCATGCTTCCTTATGGCTGGAGGACCTTTCGGGTCTGCTTCTTGTCCTCAGCCAGCCTTGTCTTTGGAGGACTGGAATGGGAGCCTGGCTCCTTCATGAGTGGAAATGCTGTTGGGACAGTTCCAGGGGGAGGGACAAGGGAATGAAGTTCCAAACAAACTAGGTTATGGAAAGTAGACATGAAGAAATGGAACATGAGACTTAGGAATAAGTCCAGGAAAAGAGTCCAAACGATGGTGTCTATTGGGGAAGTCCAATTAAAAGTAGAGTCAATCCGATTTCATTATTAAGGAATCAGAAGCCTAAGAGACTTACAGAAAAGGCAAGAGTATGGCTTGGAAATGATATTCTTAGCCTCAGAACTTCATATTCTGCCCTTTGAAATAAATACAAGAGGAGAAATTCTGCTACAAACTAGATGTATGTTTTAATTAGTGTAGTATCTTAGCCTTTGAAATCACTGAAAGATTACAGGATGGTATATTTGTCAGTTCTTTTCAGCTCAAAAATGAAGTAGTCTTTTAAGACAAAAAGGTATCATCACCTCATTGTGGCTCTGGTGACTACTTTTGGCCCCGGGAGTGTCCCTGTCCACATGTACCAGATGTCTCTGATATAAGGCCCTGGGAAGCAGAGCTGGCTACAGTGGAGGGACAGCCCAATGACACATCACTGCATGGTGGCTGAGCACACCTACGCATAGCCCAAGTATTCAGCTTTCCTAGGAAAAGCTAAAGGAACTAATAAGGAAGTAGAAGAAACAGGAGTTGGAAGACAATAGAGACAAAGCATTAAAAGTTGGGAGGCATTTCTCTAAATGAGTAAAAGAAGGGGCCAATAACTATGTATAATTTCTAGTTCATCCATCCACCTACCCTTGAAAGGTCTGCTCTTTGCCAGACACTTCTCTAGGCACTTGTGATATAGCAATAAAACCCAGCGGTCAAAAATCCCTGCCATACCCTGGGGAGACAGACAATACATTAAATAGTATATCAGAGAGCGAAGAGTACCATGGAGAACGATGGAAGTGTGGATGGGCCTAGCGGTGCCAAGAGGTTATATAATGTTAGATGGGGGCAACCAGGGAAGATCTCACTGAGAAGGTGGCATTTGAATAAAATTTGAAGGCAGTAAGGAAAGGAACCACACAGATATTTGCAAAAATAATGTTCCAGGCAGAGGGAAGGCCAATGAAAAGACTTTGAGGCAGAAGCATGGATGGGGCATCCGTGAACAGAAAGAGGCTAATGAGACTGAAAAGGAGGGAAAGAGGCAGAGTGACGGGCAACAAGGTCCAGGGGAACCCAGGAGGATTTGGTGTAACTTGTGAGAACATGGATGTTAGCTAGAAGAAAGCCAAGTAGCCTTTGGAGGTTTTGAGCAGAAAAGTCACATGATCTGAGGTGCATTTGACAGGGACCCCTGGCTGCCACATGCTGAAGTGTTGAGTAGAATGGAGGTGGCAAGGGCGGGTCTGCTCAGGAGGCTGCCACCTTGAAAGATGATGGTGCCTTGTCTCAGCCAACGTGGAGGTAATAAGATCAGAATTCGGGTGGCATCATTCACTGAGATATTGGGTTTGGGATGTGAGAAAGAGAGAAATCAGGCATTTTCCAAGGTGATGTAAGAATGGAATTATTGCTTGGCATAGGGAAAATATAAGTAGAGTAGGTGTCAGTATAGGAATAGGGGGAAAGGCATCTCGGACCTTTAAGTTTAAATGCCTATGAGACTTCCAAGTGGAGATGTTGAGTGGGTGATTGAGACTAAACCTATGTCCTTGGTTAACATCTGGGACTGGATTATACTTTGGGGGCATTGACAACACACACAAGATGTTTAAACCCATATGTCTGCATGAAATCACCAGGGAGCAAATGAGATGAGGTCTAAGAACCGACAGCAGGGCCCCACCAATGTTTGGGATTTGGGGTCATGGGCAAGAATCAACAAGAAAGAGTCCAGAGAGGCAGGAAGGAAAACAGAGGAAGGAGTGTCAATACTGCCAAGAGATCAAGTAGGATGAGGACTAGAAACTGTTGAACTTAGCCATGTGGGGATCCATAGGCCCTTGACAAGAGCTGGTTGGTGGGCTGTTGGGGCGAAAGCTTCATAGCAAGTCAGTGTCTCACATCACAAGTCTCTTGATTTGCATCTTCCTAGGATGGCATTAAGCATTGCTCTGCAGCCTTCCTGTTTGGTTGGCACGACCTTGCTGCCCGCCATCTGAGGAGTCAGGCCCTCTGGAGAAAGGAAGCAAGCTAAACTCATATGATCCATCCAGCATGCCAGTGGCCCTGGGAAGGCAGTGGGTTGGAGCCCAGCCCTTCAATGTGTCCCTATCTACAACTGTATCCGCATTGGGCCTTTCTACTGCAACTGGTCATAGAAACCACCCCCCCCCACCAAATAAAAAGTAAAAACATGATACTCAAGAGACATTTCAGGATCAAAAAGACAGAAGAACAGCTAGAGAAGGGCATGTCACTGTTGCCCTCCATGCAGCTTCCAATGTGGGGCAGCCCCTGGGTTTTGGTCTCCAAGCCCCGTTTTTTGTCTGGGTAAACACTAGAACGGTGTGGAGTCTCAACTCTGTAGTGGCTGCCACTCTCCTCCCTCCCAGCTGCTAGGAGCATCCCTTTTGAAGGCATCAATTGCAAAACTATCACTGTGGCACAGGGTTCAATATCATCAATAGAGAGCACTACTCCAAGGGACAGGGTCCATTTTCTGGTTCCAATATTGAATCTGATAAAAGGCCAGGCATTAGAGGGAGAAACTGGAAAGAAAGAGAATTTCTTCTTTCTTTTTCCTCCTCAAGATCAAAAAATGCATGTATTAAATCTATCCATATGGGATTCTCTCTCTCTCTCTTTCTCTCTCATGTCATTTAGACAATTTAAATGCAGCCCCAGCCTTCCAAAGCTTGCAATATAAGACAGACATTTATGTGAATGAGCATATAAAAGACAGACAGACGGTAGAACCAAAACATTGAATTTCCACATAGATAAGCAATATTAAATATTTATACTGGTGGTGTTCAGTCACGTGACTTGGGAGCCACTTTGGCAATCATCATTAACCAACAGAGCCACATGACTGCTGCATGCCCTGCAGAGTCTAGGATAATGTATTATAGAAAAACAGAAATTTGAGGGCTTATGAGAGCTGCAGGTTGCCCACAAAAAGGCCCCATGTGGCTTGCAAGTAGGAATCTGAATATCACTGATTTACATTATATGTGTGTCAAGGGCATGTGCATAGTTATTTGATCTTTTTTTAAATTAATGAGTACAGTCAGTATTCCTCTGGATACCTTCCCTCCTGGCCAGGGATAGCCACATGTTCAGGTATCTAAGACATAACCTTAGGAATCATCCAGCTCAGAATGCGTGAGAAGAAACACTAACATTCATTTTTCCCCTTGATTCTCTTCTTCCTAGCGGTATTAAGTGATAGTGCTTTACAGGGCCAAACTGACCCCATGCCACTCAGTGAGGGCAGATACCCTTGTGCAGATCCAAGATATAGCTCCTGTAACTTCCCATAACTCTCAGCTGGTCCTAATCAGAGCCCTATGCCTCTGGAAAGTTGCCTTCGGGATCAGGTGAGAAAACTGGAGCAAAGATGGAAAACAATCACCCGTTCCTCCCATGCTCTCCTCCCTACCTCACTGTGAATCAGAGAAAACATTCGGCATTTGTTTTTTGGGGATTGACTAACTTGGGAAGAGAGGGGACAGGGGGTTAGCAAGGATGGTGGAATGTGATGGACATCATTATCCAAAGTACATGTATGAAGACACAAATTGGTATAAACATACTTTATATACAACCAGAGATATGAACAATTGTGTTCTATATGTGGAATAAGAATTGTAATGCATTACACTGTCATTTATTTTTAAAAAATCAACTAAAAATTTTAAAAAAAGAAAAGAACCACCTGAGCTAATTATTATAAAAGTCAGCACTCTAGCCCAGGTCTTCTCATTCCCCATCCAGGACTGCCCACCGCACCTTGCTGCACCTCAAACAAGCCTTCTCAGACACCCACAGGCACTCTCCCTTTGTGCTATACCCTGAAAATGGCAGTGATTAATGAGTGGGGTTAGCTATCACTGGGGTTCTGCAGTGAAACTATTTCATGGATTCTTCTGGTAGTAATTAATACCCATGGGCAGGCTCCTGTGGACTTAGTATTTTGTTCCATACCTCACTGAGGGGTCATGCATGACAAGGATCTTGGAGGTTTTTATTTTTTTTTTTTCATGAGTAGCACATCTGCCTTTGGAGCACTGTCTGGCTGATGTGCTCTCTGGCGCCAGAGAGTGGCAGAAGAGCTACCTGAAAGGCCATGTTGAGTGTGCAGTAAGAAGAAGGCACACCAACCCAGTCTCAGTGGACTGCTGTACGTTTTCTAAAGCAAAATCCACCAGCCTTGGGCAAGGCTTCCTAATTTGAAGCTGTCAGGAAACCATGATGATCTTCTCGTTGAATGACAGCTGTATGCTTCTGGAGAAGTGGGAGATGAAAGCCACACAGCAGTTTGACAGGAAATTTTTATGGCCTGCCTGCCACCAGCATTAGGTTAGAATAACGGTACCTGACTGTTCCACCAAGTCCTCAGTTAACAAAGGCTCTGTATCCTTCAAGAAGATACCTGCTGGGTTGGGGTTGTGGCTCAGGGGTAGAGCGCTTGCCTAGCACGTGCAAGGTGCTGGGTTCGATTCTCAGCACCACATAAAAATAAAGGTATTGTGTCCAATTACAACTAAAAAAATATTTTTAAAAAATAAAAAGGAAGACACCTGCTCTCAAGACAGAGGGAAGCTCTGCATCTGTACAGAGCCCAGGGCCACATGATGAGGACCCAGTGAGAAAAGAGAGGCAGTCTGGACACTGATATCAATGCTCACAGGACTGTGTCTTTAGGGACGTGTCCCAAGTCAAAAAAATAATCCGCCCAACAAACTCCAGAATATAAATGGTTATATTTATGGTGAAGAACATGGTCAACACCAGCTGCAAAAGGTACCAGAATAAGGATTCTCACACCCTTTTTGGATATCTCACTGTTGTTGTCTAGTGTCTGCGGTGAGCATGGAGCCAGCATGGAGGGGGCCATGGAGCAGCAGGGTCTAACCTGGTGCTATGCAGATAACATTGTGGTTTCTGAGGGACACAAGCTTACAAGGGAGCCACCAGGACCTCTGCTGTGGTTTAAGGGGGAGAGTGGGCAGCTGTGTTCCTGGGGTTACTGGCCAGCCAACCACCGATCAGGCGACAGAACAAGCAGGCTGTGGGTTCTTGAAGAGCCAAGTGTATGATGCAAGTCCTTGACAGGAAGCAGAGCTTGGAAGGCCTGTCTTCTCCTGTGTCTGGAGGGGCCTTCTGGCTAGGATCTCTGCGCAAACCAGCATCTCCCCAGCTCACTTCTCTCTCCAATGGCTTCCCAGTTACCCAGGCTGCAGCTCCTTCTCTCCCTCCCCTGTTTCTTCCTTCCTCCCGCTTCTGTGATGCCCCCATAGTTAAACAACTCCTATAGTCCATCCGTCACCAAGTCTTACCAGTCCACTTGTCCACTTGAATCATCCCTCTCATCCATTCCCTCCCCTCCTCTCTACTTCTCTTCCCCTGAGCTGATAGTTACCTCACTAGAGCCTTGCCCTCCAGCCACCTCCCACACAACCTGTGTGGTGTAGTCCAATTAATATTTCCAGAGCTGACCACGTTGTTCTTGCTTAGAAACTATGAATGTCTCTCCGTGGCTATAGAATAAAGTTGGAACATGTTCCTTCAGTATCCCAAGCATCTCTGGTCTGTCCCAGCCAATAACTTGGACCGTGTCACTCACTTCTTCCCTGCAATCAAACCAGTCTGCTTCCTGCTTTGCAAACCTGCCAGCTACTTTCTTGTTTCTGGGCCTTTGTTCATTTTTCCTCCCTCTGTTTGGAACACCCTTTTTCTCCTTGCTTCACCTCACTTGCTTCTTCCACACTCCCAGCCCCTCCCTCTTAGGACAGGCACTACCAGAGCCTGGGAAACCTTCTGCCCACCTAGCCAGTGCGATGAGGATGTCCCAGCCTTCTTGTCATATAGAAAGCTCTTAGGGGCAGAGAACATGCTCACTCACTTCTTATTCGCTGTTCTAGTCTGTCTCCAGGATGCTGATTTTTATTTAACAGACTTTCCTCCCCAAATCATACTGGATTGAAATGAATCCTCTTTGGAGCCAGAAAATTGGGGTTTTTATAGCCTTGCATCTGGTTGGCCTTTGTCTCAGCCATACCATCATGCCTCTCAGAGAGGGTATTGTAGTTGACAGTGTGGGTGGAAATGACTTCAGGTTGAGAAAGTGGGTCTAGAGGAATGGTGGGAAGGTATTAGAATAATGGATCCATTAGAAGAGAAAACTGGGTGGTCAATGAAGTAAGGGGAAGAATCTTTCTCATCCCTGCATCTTCTCCGCAAGGAGCCATCATGGTTTTATAACTTGTGTGGAGTCAGTGTTAGGTTCTGAGGTTCGATGGCAGACACAGAGCAGGCTTCTGTGGGCTCTCAGGCTAGAGGGCAGAAGCAGGATGGGCAGGGGCAAGAGAGGAGATGCATCTCTTACTTTCAATGGAAGGAGGGAAAGTCATAGGTTATTTCATTTAAACTTTCTCAAGATCATGTCATGTGGGTTCTTTTAGCCCTACTTTGTAAATGAGAAAACTAAGAAAGCTAACTTGTTTATGTTACATATAAACAGTTGCATTTAGGTAGGCCTAGGCCTTAAGCTCAGTACTTCTAACTCCATATCCCCTCCTGGGACCCCCAAATGCTAAGATTCCTAAGTGACCAGAGGCTCAGAGGTGATTCCTTTGTAGCATTCCACAATCCTGAATTTTCAGAGATAGACTCTATCACATTCCTGGTGGTATACTTGCCATGGTAGGATCTTGGGTGGTCAGGGGCCTGGAACACCCATTCCTGGAGTAATTGGATTCATCAATACACTCCTCTACTGAAACCCAAAAGGAGAAACCATATAATTGATAAATCTTCTTCCAAAAAAAGACAATCTCCTAAACAAATGGCTCTTGAGCTCAGTGAACATTTTTTTTTTTTTTTTTTTGCCTTGAGCAAGATACCATCACCTCCTTTCTTGCTTCAAACATAGTTCTTTCTTTGGTGCTAAGGATTGAACCCAGCACCTTGCACATTCTAGGCACACCCTGTACCACTGAGCTCCATCCCTGAGCCCCTCATCTTTTATTTAAATCAGATTCATGCCCCATTATATTATAATTTAAGATGAGTTTTCCCTACTGCCTTCTCCCTTACTCTATTTTCCTCCTTTTCTTCATCCATCCTGATTTGCATATTGGACTAAGCAAGGGGCTGATATATGGAGTCCCTGGAGAAGTCTTTGACAAATGAGTCTGCCCATGCCCTCTTTGACTTGCCCAGGGTAGGGACCCAATGAAATGCTGAATTGATTTTAATTTGGTGCTTTTCAAACAGATCCACACACCCGGGGGCTGAAAGTAGCTCAGCAGAGGACTTGAAGGGGAGATGAATCAGCCTAAATTTCCCTTTGATCCATTTTCTCCCATAACCAGTGCTCAGCCCCAAAACAGAGCCACCCACAACACAGTTACCCTTAGCTCCCACCCACCCCACCCTCCCTTTCACACAAACACTAGGGGATAAAAAGCCCATGCTACATCAAGATGCATGATCTGTCAGAAGGCCGTTAGCGGAGGAGAGTGACAGCTCCCATCTTTCTCATTGCTTGCTGATGTGGAAAATCGTCATCTGGTAATGGAGAGAAATCAGCCACATACAGTATTTCCATCATCCAGGCACATGGCATGGGAAGCTGATTCAGAATCCATGGAACTCTGGAGCCAGTGGAAAGAGCACAAAAACAGGAATGATTGGCCTCAGAGTAGTAGATAGTGTTTGGAGAACCTCCTGGAATTATATATATTCCCAATTGTCCCATTTCCTGGAGAAGGACATGGGTACATTCATTCACCATGTATTTAAGTACCAGCCAGGCACACAGAATACCAAGATAAATAAACACAATCCCTGTCCCAAGAGAATTCACAGCCTAGGTAAGGAGACAGATGCCTGACAAGACACTTTAAAACAAAGCATTGAAGGTATGAACAAGGAACTGGAGAGCAGCAGAGGAGAGAGGACAGAGTTTGCAGGAGGGAGGGACTGCCAGCCCAAAGGATGACTCTGGGTGGTGCCATATGGATCAGGATGGGCAACCTATTTTAATAGGCACCCCCCAAATCAAATCTCGGTCCCTTAATACCCCATAGTTCAATGTCAGTTGGGCATTGGTGGGAGGGAAGCTAAGCTCCACATAGTCTTCAGGGACCATGGCTGCTTCTTTCTCATGGCTCTATCACCCTGAGCCTCACTGCACCCTCTCTATCCAGCCAGTAGAAGAGGGAATATGGAGGGTACTGGAGGATTTAGAAACCAGGCCTGTGAGTGTGGGCATCCCTCCTGTCCATACTCCACTGCCCGGGACAGTTACCAGTTCCATCTAACTCCCAGGGAGACTGGGAAACTAAGTGTCCATGAAGCAAGAGACGTTCTAAACTGAAGGGGCTGCATACCAAAGCTGTAGAAGCAACGTAAGTTTATAAAGAGGAAGAAAAATGGAAATGCACATGTTCAGTTTAGGGTGCTCAGAGATAAGCCAAAGTTCAGGTCAGAAGGGAAGATTGACATGGGGTCCCAACGGCCTCAGATTTGGACTTTACACTGTGGATAAGTAGATCTACCAAAGAGATTTAAGCAGAGGAAGGGAAGATTCACTGTCAGAAGGTCACTGTGTGGCTAAGAGTGGACAATGGGTTGGAAGGAGAGAGAAGCTGGAGGCAGGGAACTCAATCTAGAGGATGATAAGACTGAATGAGAGTCCACAGACAAGAAGTGGGTTGGAAAGGTGCCCTACACCCCCTAGGACAGAGTCTCTGAAATGAATAGCTCCTACTTTTTCAGCAGCGATGGCCCCTCTGAAGGACTCTTCCTGAGAGTTGGTTTGTCCTGTCTGCTTACTGGGGGGAGTCTGTCCTGGCCCTTTGCCTCTAGCTATTCAAAGGCCTGTTTTCTATCCATGACTACAAACATACTAATACTTACCCTAAAGGTGCACATGAAGAATCCCAAATGATTCTACCTCACTTAATCCCTGCTGTCAAGATTAAGTGGCCTTAAAAAAATTGAGAAAAACCTCAAACTTGGGAGTTGATAGCACCATCCTTCAGGATCACATCATCAAAAAGAAATATGCATGCCTCTGGTAAAAGTCTTCATGTCTCCAGAGAAGATTTATGCTCCCATATAATAGGAAAGATTTTGTCCTCTTAAATAACTATAATACCTGCTATAAGCACAAGACTATTCATCATTGTGACCACTCTCTATTGAAGCCACACAGTTAGAAGGCCTGAAGCCTGGTCAGAAACAACAAAATCTGCATAAAGGAGTTGCTGCATAAAAGAGGTGGCCCCTTGAGGGATGTATGGAATGCTTCAAAACAGAGGGCAAGTGGTTGTGCTAGCGGGGGTGACAGTGGGGAGAGGAGGAGCAGCTGCAGAGAGGAGGACTGGCACATTGACATATTATTATCTCTCTCTACCCTGTGCCAGTCCCTGAATTCCTTCTTCAGCCACATAGATGGCTCCATCACAATTTGAAAATCCCAGATCCTAAACCCCTAGGAGACAAAGGTTTCCCCAGGTCACTGATTCTGTCCCTCAACCTCCAGTCAAACCAGATGGCCTCCATCCATGCCTTACCTGTGTCAGGGCTGTTGTAGTTAAGCTAGGTGTCTGAGGTATTGTGCCAGGGCCCCATCTGCCATCAGACTGGATTGATCTCCCAGCCGACAATGTTCCAAATTCTGTTTCTCATGGAGATATGTGCAGATTGCAATACTGTCCCTGGAAAAATCCAGGGACATGCTCAAAGAAGCATAAATGGGAGCTTGGCAAGGGCCTCCACAGGAGAATGGGCAGTTTTGCTCATTTCCAAACAAACACCTGACTTGAACCTAAACTTGGATTTCAATTAAAAGGTCAATAATGTGTCCCTTCTTGCTCCTGGTTTGCATTCACTAGCTGGACCCACACCTCTAGTGATAGTCAGAACTGCTCTTTCTAAAGGAAAAGATGAGCAGGAAAAAACATGAGAGACCCTGAGTCTAAAAATTCCATCCATGAATGAATGGTCTCTATCGAGGTCATCATGAACAGAGCCAAAGAGTAGGGTGTCCTATTCTACAGGGTATCTCCAGATCCCTAAGAGAAGAAAAAAGTGTCAGCCTTTTACTTAATCCTAAAAGTGTACATAAATTGTAACTTAATTTCTATTAATTCTTCTAGACGTCTAAGAATTAGGCTTACATTATATTCATTCATCAGACTGACCAAGAATCTTCCCATCAAAAATCTTCAGAAGTCATCTGCTAGACAGATAAGTTTTGATAACAGAAATTTAAAGGTTTGTCCTCCCCCCCCCCCAACATATATATTTGAATTCTATAAGGTTCTTCAGAGTTTTGCCTTATTTTACCAAGAAAGTAAGAACATTATGACATTTTTTAGTATTCTTAAGTATCTAGACAGATGAGCTCTTGCTGCTCCCTAAGTCATGCTCTAAAAATTATTTACCAAGCCTGAGGTGGTTTTGACCCACAAACCCTAGATCTTATTCTGAGGACTTTCATGTGCAGGAATGCAGCACACCAAGGTCAGAGTCAAGTGCAAACAAAAACACAGGCCAAAACCATTGAATTCTTGTTGTTGCACTGGGCCTGGCCTATGCCTTTTGCTTGGGAGTGAGAGAATAGATCTGTCCTCCATGACTCGCTGACCAGGTAAAGAGCCTTAATTATATGCTTGGCAGTCTGGCTTTCAGGGGACAAGCCTTTGTTTACCTTCTCGTTTCCAAGCTTCAAAGCAGTTGATCCATCCATTATCTCCTGGCAATAACTTGAGAGATGATAACGGTATCTAATGTCAGATCAGTTATTATGTTAACAGAATCCTAACAAACACAGAATACACGCACACACACAGACATGCACTCCCCTTGCACATACACCAAACACAGGGGCAAGGAGAAACGAAGGGCCTCTTTCATGTCAGAAATGTTCAGAGTTAGAGTCTTATATTTATTAGTATCTGCTAAAGTCAGCTGGGTCTGGCTAGAGTGGAAGATTGGTGTAGAATTTGCTCTGCTCAAAGGAGGCAGGAAAAAAAAAAGACACCTGCAACCCCCTGACGGAGGGCATCTGGTTGGCATGAAAAGTGGAGTCAGTGGTAGAAGGTCCTACCCTGCTTGACCCACGACTCCTTCTGCCCCTCTGCATTGATGAGAAAGTTAAGAGGTCGGTTGCCAAAAATCAGGCACTGACCCTAGTTTTCCATCAAAAAGATGTCAAGCTTTAACAAAAACTACAGCGCTTCTTTTTAAAATTAATTATTCTAAAGATATATATGACAGTAGAGTGTATTTCGGCATATTATGCATACATAGAGTATAACTTCCTATTTTGTGGTTGTACATGATATGGAGTTTCACTGGTCATGTATTCATATATGAACATAGGAAATCATTCTCCTGTCTTTCCTATTCCCATCTCCCACTTCCCTTCATTCCCCTTTGTCTACTCCTCTAAACTTCTATTCTTCCCTCCCCCCCACCCCTTACTGTGTGTTAGCTTCTGCATATCAGTTCAGCCTTTGGTTTTTTGGGATTGGCTTATTTCACTTACTATAATAGTCTCCAGATCCATCCATTTACCAGCAAAACTAACATCATTCTTTTTTATGACTGAATAATAGTGCATTGTGTATATATACCCATTTTCTTTATCCATACATCTGTTTCTTAAACCTGGTAGAAGGAATAAAATCATTTCTCTTAACTATAATTTCCATAATTCCTTAGTTGTCTTTTAATCCATTAAGTCATACCCCTTGATGGATTGAGCTGAGAGTACAGAAATGTGAGGTGAAAGACCCTCATCTTTATCTCCTAATAAGATGCTAGGGCTTGGGGTTTGAGCAGCCCTCCTGGGTTGCAGTGGAACTGATAGGAGTCTGAGAAACCCAGGCAGCCGACCTTCCAGGCTCCACTCAATGACCAGTCTGCAATTTGCCTCTCCCAGTTTCCCTGTTTGTGGAATAAAGATGTCATATCAGACAACTGCAAAATCCTTCCAGCTCTGGGTTTTGTTTCTACAGCTCTAAATTTATATACATTAGCTTTATCCCTAGGAGTCTGAATCAAGCCTGGATCATTCTAGTCTATCAGACCCGAGAAATTCAACCGATTCTATGATCCTGACATCCTCAGACTCTTGGAATTGTACTGGGTCTCAAGCAGGATGGCCTGCATCCTGAAAGCCAGCTTGTTTTTCCAAAGATCATGTGCACACCTATACATACACTGATCTCTCTGCACGGAAAGCCCAACCCTACCATCTGCCTTATGAACTGCTGCCCGCCTTCCAAACTCACCCTGGGCACCCCTCATCTTCTGCCTTCTCTACTCCTCCTGCCCAGCAGTGTTTCATTCCTTCGTTAGTCCTCCCAGAACACCTATCCAATACCTGCAAACGAACACGTATTGCAGTGACCTATTGTATCTATTTATTGATTTATCTCATACCATCTGCTGTGTTGTGTAGGGATTTTTGTTTTCTCAGCACCAACCCAGAGCCTGGGGCATAGGCAGTTAGTGAATACTGGTTGCAAAAGGGGTGGGAAATTGGAAGGTAAGAATGAGGTCTTGGCTTGGAAGCCCTCAGAATCTCGCTGCTTGGAACAGATGATTTGGGCTTGCCTTGTCACTATGTTAGATCTAAAACCAGATTGGGCCAGTTCTAGTCCAGCAGAGGCTATCTAATGAAGCAGACCTGTAAATTAAATTTCCATCTTCTATTCCTTGTCAACGTTTCTTTTCACTTCTAGGGTGGGACGGGACTCTTCAACCATGTTTTTCTTTGTGCACTCTTCTCTACTCCCCTTTCTTCAAATATGTTTGGGGAAGTGTTGGAAATGCTCTTCATTTTGTTCTATCTCACTAAAGCCAGCTAGCCAGCTAAGAAGAGCTGTCAGGAAACAGTTAAGAGAACACCAAGAATAAATTCCTAGTTGGTTCTTTAGGACTGGAAAGCTGAATACATTTAAGCCTTGAAAAGGTCAGTTCCCTTCAAAGGGGGCAGAGGTTTGATTTCATCCATTATGTGGTCTTCGCATAGTGCTCATTTCATTCACTGGCTGCGATGGAGACTTATGGAGTAAATGTTATCACAAGCTGAGACTTAATGAGATCTCAACTGTATCTCCTGGATGTAGTGGAAAGCAACCATTTTGGTAATAAATAGAGAACAGCATCTAATTTGTAAATTCCTCTTTCCGTTGCTAAGTTTAATCAGATCAGTGAAACTGAAGGGAATTGTTGATAACCAAAAATTATTTTCCATGTCTTAATCTGGCCAGGAAATATTACTCCTAATGGAAATGGCATGTTGCTCTGGCAGTGGTCCGGGATGACATTTGTCATTAGACTAACCCAATTGTTGCATATTGAAAAATATGTTCAGACCATAATCTATTAAAAACCAAACTGGAACTGAGGCCTCATATTACTTTGTTACTGGTGTCCCTTGTTCATAGAAGCAAAAACTTTCCAGTTAAAATATACAGCCGTGGCCAGCCTATGTTTCAGCTTGACCCCAGTGAATCATCAAAGCAAGGCCAGGTGGGCCACCATGGAGCACAGATTATGGTCATAAATAACTTTTGCTGACATGGCAGAGGGCTGATTAAGAGAACCCACACTATCCCCGGGGGTCCTTGGTTTAGGTTAAGGTTAAAAGAAGAATTCAAGAGGCACAATAGGGAGGTTAATGCAGCTGTCTTTTTTTTTTTTTTTCTGGTTCTGCTACATATTTTTTCATGATCAACCAAAGTGAAAGATTTTTTTACAAATTATCTTCTCACAGCTATTAAAGCATTTCCAGGACAAGGACTATGTCATGGGTAAGTTGCTGTTAGCACACAGTAGGGACAGCATGAATAGTTCACTTTGAGAAAGCCAACAGTGATGAACACATCTGGGAAGCCAGTGGCCCCAAAGGGAACATCACTAACTGTGGCATCATTAGAGGTTGGCCCTGAGACACATTTGTCATCACCAGTAAGTTTTCAGACTCCCACTGACCTTTGAGATACAAAGCAGGTGATCCTGAGCTGCTCCTCTTTGACCCACATTTTGCTTTTATGTTGTCCAATAAATATACTGTGTCCAGGCATTGCACACACATGCACGCACACACACACATGCATGCACACACACATATGCACGTACACATACACACTGAGCATTGTTGTTGAAGATTATGCACAACAGCAACAATTAATTAAGCACCTCATTTTAGGAATACTGTCTTTACTCCTCACTTAACCTTCTCAGATTGGTACCATTATTTCCATTTTTAGATTACAAAAGCACAGCACAGTGACTCCCAACATCAAGTCTATCCACAAGACACTAATTTTAAAAAACCTATAAATAAATTGCAGAAAGATCAGTAGAGGGAGGGGTAAAGGGGGAGGGAGGGAGAAGGAGAAGTGCTCAGGACTCAATTAGAGCAAATTATATTCCACACTTTTGTGATTATGCTAAAATGTATCTTAATGTTATGTATAACTAGAAAGAATCCATAAAAAAAGAAGGAAGAAAGAAAGAAAGGAAAGGTTTAGGTCATTTATCCAAGGCCAGATGACTAATAGAGGCTTCCACAAGCTCGCCTGGAGGCACACCAAGTCTGCCTCCAGAATCTACCCTCAGTCTCTTTTCAGGTGGGAAAGAGGACAAGGTCACCCTGCAGAATGAGGAGGCTTGTGGTGGGAAGAGGAAGAGTGAAAAGAAGCTCTAGAAAGGAAGTCAGGGGGTCTGGTTCCTAGTCCCAGTTAAGAACACAAACTAGCTCTTGACCTCAGACAACCCTTCACTGACCTGTAAAAATAACACCTAAAGAATCTCTAATTTTCTATAAATTTTTAACCTTATCTTGGAGTTTCATCTAGGGAGAGGATGGCCTCATTTTTTTTTAAAGCATTAGTTTTTTTTTGTTTATTTGTTTGTTTTGTCTTGTTTTTAGTTGTAGATGGACACAATAGCTTTATTTTATTTATTGTTATGTGGTGCTGAGGTTTGCACCCAGTGCCCTCACATGCTAGGCATGCACTCTGCCACTGAGCTGCAGCCCCAGCCCCAGCCCCAGATGTCCTCATTTTGTAGACAGTAGCTCCTCCCCCCTCCTTGATAGAGCAGTAGATGGCTGCAAAAGGGGAAATGGCTGCTGCTTAGAAGCTTAGGACAGCTGCCCCCAGCACACAGCAGCTGACTTCTATCTTGGAGGCTCCTCCTCTTCTGCTCTTTTCTGAGAGCGAATATCCTGATCACTGTTGTCTCTGCCTTGAAAGTGTCAAAAGGAAGTTATCTCAGTGCTGAAATGCCCCAGAGGTTTCCTCTGCCTCTCCCACACCCCCTGTAAGCATCAGACTCCTCAACAACCTCTGCAGTATGGAGTCTCGCTCCACCCTCTTGTCAGACACCCTCCATGGTAGACACATGCCTTGCCATTTCACAAGAAACCCCTTTCATCTTGACATTTCTTCACTTTTTGGAAAAGACTTTGTCCTCGGGATCTGACACCTGCAGCTATTTAACTTCAGCACACGGGTCTAAAATGTCCATGGGTGCATTGGCATCCTCCCAGTGGCGCTGTTAATTATCCTTGCATGGTTAATTACTCACGCTAATTGCTTTGCTGTCTCGGCTCTCCCTCCTGCCTCATGTTTCCATTGGAGGTGGTGCTTTTCAAAGCTTTTCCCACCTCTTCTTCCTGGGTCCTCCCAGTAACCCTAGGAGCTGTAAAACAGCGCATCTTCCTAAACAGTGGGCGTGTCCTGAGGAGAAGACCAACTCTGCACTCCTGGCTCTGGAGTGAGGTACTAGCAGACCTCTTTGCTTGCCTCTCTTCTTGCCTGCCTCTCTTCTTCTCTGCCTTTCCACCCCCGGTCCCTGCAGCACCTCTCTCCTCTGCATGGCTGACAACCATACTTGGTCACTCCCATCCACCAGGGGGGTCCATTCTCCCCTACTCACACACACAGTGTAATTGAGATCAGATAAAAAAAAAAAAAAAACAGACATAGTGGTGTGCTCCTGTTGTCCCAGCTAGTCAGGAGAATGAAGCAGGAGGATCACTTGAGCCCAGGAATTAGAGACCAGCCTGGGCAACACAGCAAGACCCTGTCTCTTTAAGGGAAAAAAAAAAGTCTCCTTTCTGCTTGCTCCAAACAAATAAGGCCAGTTTCCATTTTCGCCAAATATCCAGGTAGTTATCACCACTGCAATGCAGAAGGCAAAGGCAGAAGACTTGCTTGAGTCCACCCAGGGTACCCAGGCTCCGGCTGTAGAGCCAGCCGCACCTGCACGTTGTACTGACCACACAGCCGGCCTTTATGAATCCCAAGGCACCTCAGCCAGCATCTCTGGGTCTTTTCCTTCATGCTGGGGTTCCTGGACCCTGAACCTGCAGCACCAATCCTTATCTAAGTCTCAGAGGAAGAATAGCCAGGTTGGGCCTGCCCTTCAAAGGCATTTTTTGGATCATTAGCATTCCCACACCCTGCTGTGCCTTCAGGCCTTTTGCCTGTTGAAGACACTGGTCCCTGTTCTCAGGGTTTCAAACACCATTTCTGTCTTCTAAGGGAAGAACAATTGGCCCCTCCAGCAAGTTCAGCTCCCCAGGGAAATCACAGGAGATTAGGGCAAAAAGGAAAAAGGATGAAGGGTGAGTGAGGCCTTTGATTCAGATTCAGCCTTTAGCAGAAGAATCCAGAGGGAGAGTCTGGGCCAAAGAACCACAAGAGTAGCTCTGAGCAGCCTGAAAACCCATCTCTCCTTCCATGTCATGGGGTCAGTTTTCCCTTCTCTGTGTTTGGCTGAGCTGCTGCGGGCTTGGACAGCCGCTGCCCACCAGTAGCCACATCTCCACTCTTACCTGAAATAGCAGAGGAGGCAGGAAGGAGCTCGCACACCTAGTCCCAGCTCTGAAGGAACAGTGAATGAATGAACAGTGCTGCCCTGGCCCTGTCTCAGACACACTCCTGTGTACCCCTCTCCAAGAGTGAAGAAGGGAAAACAGGACAGCTGAATTTGGTGTGTGTGCACTGTGGTACTAGCCAATGTAGTGCCCTGGCTCCTGGGCCTCCAGCCGAAGTTACAGGTCACACTCCCAGCCTGGACCATTTCCTACTGAGCCAACCAGGAACTCAGCCTATGGCAGCCACTCGAAGCCCGTGCTCTATGAAATTTCAAATGGAAAGAGCAGAGGAGAGGAGACCAGGCCAGGTGGAGTCATCGAGGCGGGGCTTGGGTAGCCTTGACCTTGGGGAGTGAGTGTCAAAGGTGCAGTGCAGTTGGCTCAGGAAACACCAAGGAGCAAAGAACAGAGAGGGTCTATGCAAGTCTATGCAAGTCCCTGCCCAGTTTGGCTTATCCAAAGCCTCAGTTTCCCCATCTCCTGTTGTGGATGAATACACCATCCCTGTATCCTCAGGTTATCGTGAGCACCAAATGAAGCAATATCATGCCATTACTTCAATGCCACATGCTTCTGTATTTGTTTTATAATGAGCAGAAAAAGAACTGTGTGTCTCCCAGAGCCCTAATGGGCATGGCACAAATAGTGAATGTCTTAGGAGAAAGTAAATCCCGTGATGCTGTGTGAGTCAGGAAGGCTTCCTGAAGGCCGCAGGGCTGGGTGGGAAAGAAGGGTCTTGTGAATGTGCAGGAGCAGAAGGGGTTTCAAGAGCGTGCAGAGGGCAAAGACTCCTAGGAGGTGCACAGCCCCTAGCAAGCACGCTACAGGTGTTTGGCTGTCCATCAAACGGTGTCAGAGCAGGCTGAGCTGCACATGGCATAGTCTGCAAGCCGAGAGTACAGGGCCCGGTGCCTGGATCAGAAGGCAAATGCTGAAAGATGGAAAAATGAAACTAGATGGATAGAGTGAGGCCACATGACAAAGAGCCTTGGGAGGCAGCCTGAAGATTCTTCATGGCAAGTGACAATGAAGTGATTGATGAAGTCGCTTTTCTCTCTGTGCCCATCGCTCCATCTCCGCTTCCCCTCAAATAATCAACAACTTGGTGTTTCAACGAAGCATGGCGCACCTTTCTTGTAAGGCTCAATTTATTTTTTCTCAGGCAAAAGAAATCTTAGGAATCTCCCCTTCGAGCCCCCCAGCAGATGCGGATCCAGGCTTTGCTGGAAAAACCTCAATAATGAGCACTACCTCACTTCTTCTGGCAGCAGGGCCATGTGGGAAATTTTACTGTCATTAGGGCAAAATCTTCCCCCAGGTCTCCTTCCTGGTGCATTTGCCTTGTGGCAGGCGCTGTCTTCCTCCCGTGGGAGAAGACTTCAGATAGTGGAAGAGGGTGATGAGGCCTCCTAGCATAGCTTTTCTAAATTCAACCTGTCAGCTTTCTTCCCCTGTTCTCTGTAAGTCATAGAACATGGTCCTTCACAATCCGAGATCTCCCTTTGGCTGCTGCCCACCTTTAAGTGTGGTCCTGAGCCCTGAGCCTCTGTCTTAATTAATCCTGACTGGTCCAGAGGAGAGAGAAACTTGGCCTCCCTGGTTCTTTGTCCAACACAAAGAACTGCTGCTTGATGAATGATGTGGGCAATTACAGTAGCCAGACAGACCAAGGCCACCATCCACAGCCCCGCAAGGAGGACAAAACAACCGCAGAAGTCCAGCAAGTTGGGAGATTAATTAAAGGATTTACCCAGAAGGGGGCAGGCTGATTGATACTCTGACAGCTGCCCTTAAACTCATTCATGAAATTATGGAGCTGAAGAGGCACCATGGGGTTGGGATGGGAACTAAAATGACTCATTTCACATAAATGCCATTAATGGAGGCAGCCTAGAAATTTAAGGCAGCAATTTACTTGCTTGCTGAACGGAAAGACAAGACTCAGACCCTTCTGGAGAAGTATTGCTCCTTGCTCAAGATGGCTCACCCTCTGTGGGTCCCTGCATCCTTCAGGCTAGTGCTGGGCCCCTGTGGCAACTCCTTGCAGGAAATCTGACCTGGATCAAAATTATCCTGAGTAGCAGAAAGCAGTGAAGGGGGAGACAGAGCCAAGAGAAGAGAAACTGAGAGTGAATCATGAGCTCTATAAAACTGTCGTAAACAAAGAAAGGATACAAAGTTCAGAGCTTATCCACAATGGAACTTTTGGATTCCAGACAAAGGAGGAAGCATAGGGTCTGTGCTGGGCTATAATGCCTTTCTGACCAAGATGGGCTTTCTGTGACGTGAGTCATTGGCACATGAAAAGGGGAGGCAGCACTGGATGGCAGGAAGAGGTTGTCTACCCGTGTCTCTGGGCAATTCACTAACCCTCTCTGGGCTTTAACATTCTTACCTATAAAACGAAAGGCTGGCCTACCATCTTACAGACCTCTTCTGAGCCTGTGCTACAGATCTGATTAAGAGCTCCACTTTTTATTGGGGAAACTGAGACACAGAGGTAAGAAGTATCAAGACTACATAGCTCCAAAATGGAAGAGACAGGATTCAAACTCAGACCACCTAGCTCAGAATCCATGCTCCTAAGTATGCTGCTCTGCTTCCTGCTCTCCCTGTCTTCCCAGGATTGTTAGCAGGGAGGCGGGGGGCAGGAGGGTTAAATAAGGACATCTTTCCAGGACTGCCACCTCCACTCTCTGCCCTTCTCCTCTTAGTGACCCAAGCACATTCTCAGATCTCTTTCATTCTCTTCCTCTCTTGTGTGATTAGGAAAGGGCTTTATAAATTTATATAATATGTACAGGGACTGAGAGGATAGACTTGGCATCAGGTCTACCTGGGTTCAAATCCTGGATCTTGTTAGCTGCTTGTTTTGAATAAGTGACTGAATTCTCTAAGCCTCAATTTCATCATCATAAAATTGACACATATAATATGTCCCTCATGGGGTTAAGTCAGTTAATGTATGTAAATTACATGAAAGATAGCTGATACATGTAGTAAATGATCAAAAACAAAACTACTATTAATATTAATAATATTATTATTAAGGTAGAAATGACTGATAATGCTGTTGTAATACTCTGAGGAGACAAGATTTTAAAATGACTGGGCTAGACTGGAGAGGGATTAGGGACACACATCATCCTGTGGGTGACCATCTGCTAAACCTTGGGAGCTAGAATAATATCCCCTCTCCAGTCTAAAAGTGGTAATATGCCTAAAGAATTGGGCTTCTAAAGGAGTTCTGAACAGAGAGGCCACCACAGCCTGTGACCATAAGATCCCTGTCTCGTCCCCAATGGTTGCATGTGAGGTGTGCTTTCCCTTTGGGCTGTCTAACTCCCCCATGCGATCAGACGTCCTGAGCGCCTGCACGTGTTCCATGCTGCCCTGTCACCCCTAGTGAAGATGGGTAGGGAAAAGAAGGTGAGGGATGTGCCAGAGTCCAGAAGTCTGTTGGATGCTGCCCAACTCGTCCCTGGCTCTTCTCACCTCTCCTGGCTTTCCCTCAGCCCCCTGGATTAACGGAAGTGGCCTGACCCCATGGGACCATAATGGTGGAGAGAAATTTTCTGCTTGGGAGCACTGGATGTTTATGGCCTGCTGAGTTCACAACGACCCTTGTTTTCTTCTTTGGATTATGGCTGCAGATCAAGGGCAGGCATTTATGCCTCCTCCCAGTTTATAGCAGTAATAATGATTATTACACTGGCACATCATGCTTATATTGTGCCTTTTTAATAAGGCCACTTTGTTTGGCTTCTTAATATTTAATCCTTTTTTATATTTACTTTCTGATGGCTTAAAATCAACCCAGTTTTAATTGCTTATGTGGAGGAGGCCAAGCTGGGCTGGGCTGACAGGAAGTTGTTGAGAAGGTTCTGGAAGCAGGTGGTACCTTTCTCTGTGACCTTTCCACTCAGGCAGACTTTTGTGCCTGGGTACCCCTTTGTTCTCTCTCTTCTTTTTCTCTCTCACTGTCTCTTTCCTATTTTTCTACAATCTAGTTTTCTTCTCTCTCTCTCTCTCTTACGTTCCCTCAGAAGAGACCTTCCTTATCTAGCTTGGTTCAGCCAGGCAAGAGAAAAAAAATGAGACCCCAAATTATGCTATTCGTCAAAGCTTAGGAGCTATTGAGAGTCAGAGGCAAGAAAAGAACCATTGTGGTACTTCCTTGACTCACAGCACCAGGGAGATTCCTGAGATTTCTAAGATTCTGGGGTGGTCAAAACCTGTGAAGGGCTCCTTCACTGTCACTGTCACTGTCACTGTGGCCATCTGTTTGATCAATCACACTGAAGAAAAATAGCAAGGAATAATTTCCCATGTTGTTTTTTTCTGCAAGGGAAAAGTAAATCAGAAGGAACATGCCTTAGGTCCTCCCAAAAGAGCAGTAACTACAATTGGAATGTCTGATTCCACCTGCCATGGGGTAAGGCAGCCCTGTTGTAGTACCTGCGTCACCAGTTCTTGCCAATCTTGCCCCTGGGACATGGACTTGAGCAAAGCTATTCCAGAGGTTGCCTAACATGGCCAGGAGAGCCCTGGACCCAGAATTAGATATTCTCTACCACATACTAGATCTAACCTTAAGCACCTAACTTCAAGTTGGTGGTGAATGAGAATAATGACATATGCCTTCCTGCTCCAGAAGGACCATTCTGTCAGGGTCCTCACGAGAACAGAGGGTACTGTTAAACTGGATGAGTTAGGAGGATTAGATAAAGTTGCAGGCAGGGTTTGAGGAAGTCAGCGAGGAACAGTGCAGCACCCTGTTGTAGCAACTATGGGAGCTGTTACCACCACAGGCCTGAAGGTCCAAAGAGAGGGAGCATTTTTCAGAGTCAGAAGGCAGCTTTGGGAGAGGGCCATGTGACCGGACTCATGGCCTTTGGCAGCAAGATGCAGCCAATCTATGCCAACCCTACATGCAGGAGCCAGGGGTGAGTGCCCAGCATCCCTTTCTCAGGCCCACCCATTGGCCAACCCAGCAGGAGACCCAGTGAAGGAGAATTCCTTGATGCAGTTTACAGAGGTCAAATCCAGGGTACAGGGCATGGTTTGGAAGGATGGAGAACAATACAAGATATATAGGGAACATATTAAAATTCCATGGAGATGTAAGGTGTTGTGACTATAGTTTCTCAGGATCAGAAAAGGAGTCCACAGAATTCTAAGGTAGTCTGTGGCCTTGGAAAATTAAAGTTCAGTCAGGGAGACAAATCTAATTCTGTGAAATAAAACAAACTTTAAGAAAAAAAGTTTAAATTTAGTTTTAATATTAGCAAATGTTTATATACTAGCCATTTTACAAATTTATTTTTACAAATATTATTTCACTTAACCCTTACCCAAAGCTCTTGGAGTAAATAATATCATTGTCTCCTTTTTATAGATGAGAGAACTTGGGTTCAGAAAGATTAAGTCACTTACCCAGTCACTTGGCTGGGAGAGACTGGATCTAAAACTTGATTCCAGGTTTTGGCTTAAACTTCTCAGATGCCCAAGAATGGGTCCTAATTAGAATAAGATATATCCCATGCTTATGTAATTTTATCAAAATGGCTTCTACTGTCACGTGTAACTAAAAAAAAAAAAAGTAAATAAAACCATAAAAATTCCCAGATCCCAGTGTTTCAGGAGATCAGAAGAGGTGACGTAGTGGGCAATGGAGGGTTCTGGAAGCTGCTACAGACTAGAACTAGGGCCTCCTGGAACGGATGAGATTTGAATAGATCAGGGATTAGCCAACTCTTTCTATGAAGGGTCAGGCAGTAAACATTTTTAGGCTTTTCAGTACCCACAGTTTTGTTCTTTCCTGCAGCTCTGCAGCTCTGGTCTGTAGAATGGAAGTTTGCTGACTCCTGCTAGGTGAGAGGAGGGGGTCAGGCACTCCAGGGAGAAGACACGGTATATGACACCATGTGAACAAAAGCCCAGAGTTGGAATAAAGATGGTACAGTCAAGGGACAATGAGGAGTGCAGCCTGACTTGGCTGGAGAGTTTCTGCAGGAAGCAACAGGAAATGCGGGTGGAGAGAACACTTTAATCCCCTGGGGCTGCCTAATACAGTGCCACAGACTTCAGCAACAGACAACGATTTTCTCACAGTCCTAGAGCCAGAAGTCTGAGATCAAGGTGCAAGTGAGGTTGGTTCCTCATGAGCCGTGAGGCAAGGATCAGTTCTAGGCCTGTGCTCTTGGCTTAAAGATGGCTGTCTTCTCCCGAGTCTTCATGAGGTCTTCCCTAGGTATGTGTCTGTGTCCAAATTTCTTCTTATAAGGATGCCAATTATATTAGATTGGAGCCCACCCTTGTGACCTCAGTGTAGTTTAATTACTTCTTTAAGACCCTATCTCCAAATACAGTCACATTACGAGGTACAGGGCTTTAGGATGTGTGAATTCTGGGAGACATAATTCAACCCATAACAGATAGGATGGCCAAACTATAGGGAGTTTTGGATTCCAGATTACAGTGAGTGAGGCAGGAAATTGGATTTCTTTTGCTTGATTATAATTCTGATTAGTACTTTGAGAAAACAAACACTAGTTATATACTCATATCATAAAAGGGGCATCTGCCCAAGTAAACAGGCCAGGTTCCATCAGAAGAGCATGGGAGCCTCGGCAATAGGGTCCCAGAAGGCTGGCTGTCCCAGGACTCAGCCTTGGCTCCTTATAGCATCCACCACACACCACGGATGTTCAGGTTGGGTGAGAAACGCCTTCAGCTCCTTCAGCTTCCACTCCAGCTGCTGCTAGGGGTGCCTGGTCCTGATGCCTCAACCCCCTCCCAACAGGGGAGCTAAAAGGTGGACAGTAGTGGATGTTCTCTGAGCTTGGGTAACAGGCTACCCGCTGTTGTGCATAATGAAAACTGGGCATTTCTCTTAGCAAGTATCCAGCTATTCCTACCAGCTGCCACATAAGGTCTTCCCAATGCCCCATCCCTGGGACAAAGCCAGAGCTGTTTTGGGTAACCAGAGTTTTCAGAACGAGGCAGATTTCACCACCTCTCCTCAAATTCATCCCTCCTTTTCCCACATGGAATTTTGCTGTGATGCCTCTCCAGGAGCCAGGATCCAGAAAGACAGGGCAGGCGCATATTTCAGATGCAGATGGTTCTCCACATATCTCCCCCCAGCTTCCAGGACGGGAAGGAAGGGAGAAAGGGAGAGAAAAGGGAGGATTGCCTAGAAGATTTTGTTTGCTATTTCCTTTGTGGTTTATTGCCAGGTAACCTTAGTGACTTTTTTCTTCTTTATCAAAACACAAATTGCTCTCTCAAAACGCTTACTAAAACCCCTTCCAGAGTCATTTTTTATTCACATGGATGGGTTTGGTCATTTTGGACACACACCTTATGTCATGTGGTCATCGTGGGAGCTAAGTGAGACCTGATTCCTTTTTAAGGAAAATATAGGGGTTGATGTCCTGGCCCAGCCTGGAGCAGAGCCACCACGAGGAGATTTATTTTAGGTAATTGAAGGAGTTGTCCAGAGTCAGTCATTAGTTTTACAGAGAGTTCAGTTCCTACAGGGGAAAATAACGATGGTGTGTTGTGAGCCTCTTTATCTGGTGACCACAGCTGCAGACAGCCAGGCCAACTGGCTGCCTAAACGTCACCTGGTGTTTCATAGGAGATTCCCTCAATCAGGTGTATAAACCCTCGGGAGTTACAAACCCAGACATACCAAGGAATGCCAAACCTGACCGTGCCTAGAGCTAATGCTCCTTCCCCAAATCACAGGTTGATCTGTGTGGTTTCTAGTGTCAGGGGATCAGTATGCACACAACTGTTTTCCAAGCAGACCAGGGAGAGACGATAGCTGTGCACCCCTATTTCTATACAAATAGCCTTACTAAGTACCACTTAAGCAGGAGTGGCCACCAAAAGTAGATGTTTCGGGAGAGGGAGGGAATGATTAATTCAAGGATGTAATTGATTTTGGGCAAGATGGAGTTTCTGCTGGGCATGGTTGCTCCCTGCAACTAGAAAAGCTGAGGCAGGAGGATCCCTTGAGTCCAGGAGTTTGGGGTCAGCCTGGGCAACATAGAAAAACCTTATTTGTTAAATGAAAAGGAAAGAAAGAAAAAGAAAAAAGATGGAGTCTATACATCTCTTTTAACCATTGATGATATTACTAAAAATGCAGTGTTGAGAAGCCAAGGGACAGGACAGCCCAGAAACCCACATTTGGTCCATAGTACCTGGTACCAGTGAAATAAGAAAGTCGGAAACAATCTTCCTCTCTGCTTTTCTTTCTTGCAGCCAAAGAACTTCACAACAAAAACTGAGTTATGCATAAACATGCTAACACCAAGCATTATAAGTTTTTGACAAAATAATTTTGACCATAATTATATAATTTTCTCTTTTAAAGCCCAGTATTAAGATGTAAAAAAATGAAAATCATTCTTCTCTTAGGAAAAGTTCCATTAATATTGTAAATGTCTTCAAATATTAGTTACTAATAGACAGAATAAATAAAATACTGCATTACCCTATGGCAGACTTTTAAAAGTAAATAAAAGTAGACACAAAAGGTAATTTAGCTACTCTATATTAAAGTAGACTCTCAGATTAACTCCCTTTAAAAGAAAACAAAAAACGAAATGCACTGCTCATTCAAAAGGAGTGTAAAATGGGGCCGGGACGTAGCTCAGTAGCAAAGCATTTGCCTCACATTCACAAGCTTTGGGTTCGATCCCCAGTTCCAAAAAAAAAAAAAAGAAAGAAATGCATAAAATGAATATATATTGCTCAAAGAACAATAAAAATAAAATTTGTGAAAAGAAATATAAACAAATACATATATGTTTTTGGATGTGATCGGAGTAAGTCAATTGATGATCTTCACTGAAGAGAACACAATGACTTAACTGGATGAAGGGGAAAGTAAGTCAACAGGTCATTTTTCCACCTGTAAGTGGCACATCCAGCTGTGGGTGGTTAGGGAGCCCTGGAGTGCACTACAGGTGGGAGTTTCATGACATGGTCCCACGTGGAGGAGAATACAGAAGACTGGCCAGTGGGTGTGGGTGAAGGTGGAGGCCAGTGCTTCAGTTTGCTGTTAACGGTTTCCCTACTTGAGCCTGTGAGAGGGGCACCCCCCCTAAGCAGGCAGCAGGGATGATTTGCAGTCCCCTCCCGGGAAGTCCTCACATCGGGGTCACTCATTAGATGTACCCATGCAGACTGAAGCTAAAGTAGATATGAAGGATAGCATTGGTTTTACTCATAGCTCACCATTTGTTTTGTGTTGTTAATTTATGTGATTTGGGGTTTTGGTTCTATTTTGCCATATTTTCTTATATGTTTTGGTCTATTACTTTTATTTATATATGTGTTTATTTATTTTTGGTTAATTTTTGGAGATGAAAATGGATGCTCTATGTGGAAGCTGAGTTCCTGTTTCTTTCTTTTGCCCATGGCTGACTGCATGTTCTCTATTGATGTCTTGTTCCTGGTTCTTGACACTGACCATCTTGTCTGTGAAAGGAGGCACTCCAGCGGGCTTGCTTGATCAGAAGAAAGGGAAGTTTGCTTGGTTTAGTCACTCCACAGAAACCCATGGTAATGTGCCCCTGTGCTCTTTGTGTGTGTATGTGTTGGTCCACACCAGACAGGATGGGAGGGTGTTTCTCTTGATGGCTTGTGATGTGGTAGTCGTGTATGTGTGCACATGTGTATATGTATTTGTGTGTATGTGTTTGTACATACGTATGTTTTTGTGAGGGGATGAGAACTTGTTCATCTCAAAGCCACTGGCTCATCACCTCTTCCTGTGTCTAAAGTCAGCAGACACCCAGCAGCAGCTACTCCTGGGTGGAGCCAGCCCTTCCTTTGGATAGTGTCAGCCAAGATCAAGGCCACTGCAAATGCAAAACTGATACTGGTGCAGGCAGTGCCTTGATTTGGAAGATGATATACTTACTCCTAAGACCCAGGACTGCCTACTACTATTGTTGTCTTTCCAAGCCTCGCACCACCATTGTCACACTCCACATGTACATAAGGGCTTCTCTGGGAGTCAGGTGCCCCACAGTCAGGTGTCTTTCCACACACAGCTTAGTCCTCCCAACAATGATGCCTGGAGTGTTAAAGGAGCCTGTGGTTAGAGATGGATGGACATAAATGCATAGAAAGACTCGAGGTTCCTCAATTTTATGACTTCTTCCTTAGCATGGACCAAGCAAGGACTTTAGAAAGCTCTGAAGGTCTGTCTTCCAAGCTCCCAGTGGTAAAACCAGACTCAAGGTCTGCTTCCACCAGCTCCCTCTGATCTGGAGCTATAAAGTGAATGTAAATGCTTTACAACTCAGCACTACTGTGGTGCCATTCCCTGCTGTAGGATGTAGAGCAGAGGGTTGGTCAACACCAGGAAAATCAAGATGAGCATGATATGGGGGCCTGACACCTGTGCTCTGGTCCCAGTCCTGTCCCAAACACACCATGTGACCCTGGACATCACATTCCTCCTCTAGGCCTCATGTGCCTTTCCTGTTAAATGAGGGGATGTATTAGAGCTAAAAACACAACCTGGATTTCTTTTTACCCAACTTTATTGAAAGGGAGTCCTAGGTTGGAGATGTCTTTTCTACCTGACAGTCAAGCATATGGCAAGTCATGGACTTTATGTTTGTATCTTCCAATGTTCTTGAAATGAGTCTCTTCTCACCCACTTGGCTTGTCTTCATCCAAAAGAAAAGAAACCGAGGAAAGTCAAGGCCTGACAGTATTATCTATATAACCACCAGAAGTCATTTCCTGATCTGTGGCAGCCCTGTGGAGACTTGTCACCCAATGTCACACCCTCACTAATTGCAGATTCTGTGGCTGATGAGGGCTAGTGATTTTCTCACCAGATGAGAAAATCTGGAAGAGCTGAACCAGCTATCCTAAAGAACTAGCATTGCCTAAATTAAGAATCTTATGTCATATTAAAAAGGTGACAGAAGATGACAGAATTCTTTGAGTCAAACTTTAATGTAGAATAATAAACAACAATAAAAGAAATGGCTTCTTCTAAGTTGCCAAGGTTGGCTCTTGTGGAATTAGATGGTTTAACCTGTTGGAATGGGGATGTCAGGATTACTGGAAGCAGGGTTGGGGGTTGGTATCCCTGCAGATTGTCCTCAGGCCATACTTAAACTTAATTCTGTGGGTTTCACACTCCAGCACCTCCATTCCTAATGTCTACGATGCTAGTGTGAGTCTCAGTACATGACTCTGGTAGTGCCCATCCACTTACAGTTTGCCATTTCAGGTACCATCCTGAGTGTCATGGACTCAGGATCAGCGTGCACTGCCAGAATAAGGAAGTCCTCAGATCTATCTGGTAGTTCCTGCAGCATCAAAAATGTCCTTTCTACAAATAAAAGCTGGACCCCGATCTTGAGAATGGAGCCCCTTAGAATTGATGGGTGGAAAGGAGGGAGGAAAAAGTCTTTTCATGAAAACTCCTCTTTATGGCGAATATCAGATGCAAATGGAAAGCTTCCACAGCTATTCTGGGGCCGCAGGTTTGAGGGTAGAGAAAAGATTCAGTGGCTGACCAGATGTGTCTTCTAGGGTAAAATGATCTGTTTGCCAGATTCCCTCCCACATTCCCACTAGTTAACTGTGTCCTCGGCAGCAAGATATTCCCTAGACAAGCAGCAGGTAATCAGTCAAGGAAACTCCTGAAGCTGGCCTGGATCCCACAGAGGGGCCAGCAGATGGCTCAGGTGCCTTCCTCCCAGCCAGGATTGTGTGTCACACACTAATGCTCTTCTGTTCCCTTTTCTTTTCCCACCCCCAATGCCTTGCCCTGTGTCCTTTGGCTCTTGCAGTGAGCATGCCCACAAGTGAGACTGAGTCTGTCAACACCGAAAATGTGGCTGGAGGTGACATCGAAGGAGAAAACTGCGGGGCCAGGCTGGCGTGAGTAGGCACGGCGAACCCAGGCACTTGGGGATTTTCCTGGGGTGCGGGCAGGAAGACGGCTCCTGAAGTCAGGATGGGTAGGCTCATCACTGGAGGGGCAGAGACTAGAACATGAACCTCAGGTGACAGCCTGTGTGGAGAGAAGAGGGCCCTGGGGTGGAGTATAGCCCCAGACGTGGATGGGAATGAGTCCAAAAATTGAAGTCTTCAGCTCAGCTCTTCTGTGAGGGGTTGACTCTCAGATTTTGAGCCCAACTCATCTTTTCAGAGAAATACAGAATAGGGAGGGAGCAAACAGACTTTGCTTCTCTCCATTTCCTCTCATAACCTTACACACAAGAGATGGTAGTTTAGGTTCCCTGGGACCCACGCTTTCTATTCTGATAAATGTGGCCTGGAAGAAATACAAACAAGGAAGAAACTATCCCACTACATGATATATTTTGGGTCCTCATGGACAATGCTAAGTTATCCTTCTAATGAAGGGAATCAAGTGCCTGAAGCACCATCTTGAATAAGTAAGAGCTCACTTGTGTTCAGCCTTATGTTGGCCCTCTCCAACAAAAGTCAGTGCTTAGATGTTTCCCTACCTGCTTTCTGAGTCAAATACCAATCGCTGGCTTCTGGGAGCTGACTTTGACCCAGAACTGGGCCAGGTGTGATGGAGCAGCTCTAGGGGCATTGCTCATTTCTGGATTATCATAATCTTAAAAGTAGAAACCAGTCATTCATGTTCAATGTCCTCCCCAACCAAAAAAAAGGGGGGGGGGAATGGTTTAATTGCTAAAAACAAGCAAACAAAAACCTCCTTTGTTTTAATTACCAGTACCTCAGAAGTCCAAGTGAAAATTGAAAACATGTCATCAGGTAGTCATATTGACCTTGAGCATGAGGCCTCTGAGACCATTTAGGCATCCCCCTCTTTGGGAGATAGAGACTGTTCTTCTTGTTACCTTGTAATATAAGAGCTGTAAACTCATGGTGGTCAATGGAAAGAACTGCAAACAGAAGGCTCTGAGAAGGACCAGTCCCAAATAAGATGTCTTTCTAAATTGCTGCATCAGCAGAATAGCACCTTCCTCTCTGGCCTGACTCAGTAGCTGGGACAAACCCTAGTCCTTTTTAAAAGGTGAGCTGCAGGTGACCCTGATCACAACAACTCAGTCTTGGGAATGGCCTTCAAGCCAAAGATAGAGAAGAGAAAATGAGGTTGAGGACCAGACCAGCTCTACAGCCTGTTTTCAGGGTGCATGGAGCTTTGGTAACGCTCATCTGACAGTGGCACCGGGGAGTCTGCATTGCAGATTTCTCAGCATTGTTGGGAAGCAATTATTGTCAAAATGTTGTTAAAATACGATGCTAATTACATTTTTAAAGCAGCAGTCCAAGCCTTTTTCCTCTTCTCTTCATTTGGAATCATACAAAATGAGCACTTGAGTTTTTGGAAGTGGGCCCCAGACAGCAACACTGGAGAAAGGCTTTGAATCCATAAATTCCAGACCTTTCTGTTATCTGGACACCAAGAGAAGGATTGGAGAGAATATTATCTAGGACCCTGCAACTCTGGCATTTGGGCATGGCCTGTTGCAGACCAGGAGGAACCAGGAACCTGTCACTGGGAAGTCACTTACAGTTCATTTTAGGAGCATGTGAGGCTCTGTTGGAAGGAGAACATGATTTATCCCCCGTAAAAGGAGGCTGGCAATCTCTAATCTATCTGTCATATCTTTGGAGAATACACTCAGCAGTCTTCAAGAGTTCTATAGAAATGGTTGCTGCTATTCCTGTGCATGTCCACATTGAGGCATCTACTCTGTGCATACACAGTACCCAAGCACAGTGCCAGAATTATAATATGCACTTAATAGATTATGGTCTTTCCTCATCTCTCTGCCTCCCCACCCCACCCCACCACAGTCAATGTTGGGGTAAGACTCTGCCAATGTTTCTTATGGGAGAAATAATATGAGAACAGTAGGAGCCTGAAGAGACAGCAAGGGCCCAGCATTTTTAAAGCTAAGTCTCTTATAATAAGATGAGGTAAGGATGAGGATTTCTACGTGGCAAGAAGGCCTGGGTAAAGGTGGTTCCTATGGGGGCCAGAAGGCCGGAGAGAATCTGATACTTTGTTGGGGAGGGGCCAGTTGAACAGAGGAGATGATGAAGAGAATGGGGCCATCAAAGTTTGAAAAGAAAAATGGATCTGTTGGTATCACATAGACAGTAGGATAAGGAGATCCACAGCTCAGCTCTGAGCAGAGCTAGAGGCACACATCTGAAGTTATCAGTGTAGAACTAGCAGTGAGGTAACAGCATAAGGGTTCACAAAAGAATAGAAAGCAGGAGGCCAAGGGCTGAATCTTGGGGAACACAGAATAGGAAGAAGAAAACAAAATGGACATTTCTGTGGTAGAACAGACAACAGCATTGGCCTGGGAACTGAGGGAAGAGGAATTTGAGGACCCATTTGGATTTGAGCTATTTGAATCTCTATCTGACAGTGTACCCAGCCTACTGCTGGGCAATGGTGATCTGTAACCATAGAAAAAACTGAAGCCACCTCAGTGGAGCTGACAATCTAGTGTATAAAGGATACTCAATAAATAAATGAGTGATTCTAAATTGGGATAGACATGAAGAAGGAAAAGTAAAAGTAATGCAGGTTCAATAACAAAGGGTCCTGATTTAGAGTAGAGAGTTAGGAAAAATTTTTTGAATAATTAAAATTTAAACTGAGACTGGAAGGGTGAACATAAAGAGTAGGGTCTAGTAGTATTTCAATCAGGCATGTTCCCAGGTCCTTGGGCATAGTGATTGCATATGTGGGAGGACAGAAGACGATAAGGCACGAGATAGGGCAGGGGAGAATAGGACCCTTAATGAGTTTGGTCATTGCCACAAAAGTGTGAGAAGTCATTGAAAGGTTTTAGGAATGTGAAGCTGGGTAAGGAGGTTAATTTGGTTGGCTCTGTATTCTTGACATTTCACTTCAGTGTTAGGAAAAGAATAGGAGGAATCGACATGTGAGTGAAGTGGTCATGATGTCTACACAGGTGCCAGCATATGGTGGCTCGGGCCAGATGTGGAGATGCAAACAGAGGTGGATGGTCAGGGTGGTCAGCATGTCCTAGAGCTCTGCTCTCTGGGGTTTGAGGGTGCACTGATGGTAGGAGTTGGTCTTGGGGAAAGAGGGGTAGAAATGTGCCAGCATGGAGCACCCACTCAAGAAGTGAGACCACCGAAGGGGGAGAGGAGGCTGCGATGGAAAGTGGAGGGCTGACTTTGTCATTGTTGGGGCCATCTTTGAGACAAAGAAGAAGCCACTGGAAAGGAAAAGACTAAAGAAGCTGGAGAGGAAATGAGCACTTATAGAAGAAATTTCTTAAGAAGAGGGGAGGGTTGACTTCAAGATGCAGGTGGAGATGCTGAATGCGCACAGAGGGAGGTACCCTACCTGGCATCTGGAGTCCTGGCATCTAGTCCCCATCAGCCACTAGAGAGCAGCCTTATTGCCTTAGCTAAAGTGCTCTGCTCTGAGTCTCAGCACCTTCTTCTAGAAACAGAGGGCTGGATGGACCATTACTCTCAGCAAAGCCAGAAGGGGCTGACACCACATACAGGGGCCACTTTCATTTCTTTGACAAATTGGGGTCCTCCGTCAAATCTCACATGAGTAAATTTACACAGATAAGAAATCACACGCCAAAGGTCCGCGTGATACCAGAGATTCCTTCCAGCTCTCAAAGCCTAAGGTTCTATGAAGAATATAGAATCAGAAGCAGGCTGTGATGAAGAGGGTTGGTGAGGGGGCACTACACCAAATATCTCCATCATCTCATCACAGAGTGATGTGTTGTAGGACCTTGAAGGACAGTGCAGGAGGTTCAAACTTGTGAATCATCGAGGGATGACTAAGAGATTACTGAGTGACGCCAAAGCTCTGGTGAAGACCAACATCATCAATATGGAGTCAGCTTCACAGAACAATTCCACTATTTTTTGGCAAATGGGGTAGCCTCCTAATGCTAGAGACAGAAAGAGGTGGAGTTTAGCCACACAGCCCCAACCAAAGGCTAGGTGGTATGGACTCAGCCTTGTATTTGGGGTGACATAGACATGAAGCCAAGCACAAGAAGTCAAGTCTGGTATCAGTCTGGGAGTCTCGGAGGAAGGTTGAGCAATTGGGCGAAGATTGGTTGCTATGAAAGGGAGGAGGCTCAGGCCTGAGATGTGGTGATACTGAATTCATGTGCTGGTGACAAAGTTTTGGAGTTAAGGAGGCTGAGTCAGAGTTCTGTCCAAGTGGAGATGACTGCGTGCCATCTGACTTATGTTAAAGGCAAATTGGGCACAATTCAGGGAAATAGTATTTCACACAGCAGGTAGTAAACATATGGTGCTCATTACTCAAAGAAAGGGAGAGAGGCTGGAAATATAAATAGCTCCTGAGAAGTTCAAATATTTGTCAAATAATGACAAATGCAAATTGAATAACTACGCCCAGAGGGGAGTGGAGAGAAAATGTTTTGGATTTGAACCTCAACATCAGAGAAGAAAATCATGATCTCCTAGAAGGTTTGTTCTGGAGGCCTGAACAGAGCAAGTGTCTTGGCTTGAATGAACTTTGGTTTCTATCCAGTGAAGTACCGCTTTCATGTGTAAGTTACTGACTTTCTCTGCCTCCTTGTTCTTCTTCACAAGCCCACTGAAAACGTGAGAAGGGAGATGCACCTCGCTAGATTATTAATGATGGAGAAACCAAGAAGACTTCTTAGCATGTCACACATGACCCATTGGAGCTTGGGGAAGCTGGAGTCTTCTACTCTTCTAAGGACTGTTTGGAACCTGGGGAGACAGTAGGAGACAGCATTTGTCACAGGCTACCCAGCCCAGGATGGGGAGTGGTGGCACCCACGACCCCTTAGCTCAGTTACTCACACAAAGGAAGCAGCTGTTCAAACATCCAGCCCTTGGCTACTACCCAGGAGGCAGAAGACTGCCAAGCAATGGTGTCCCTCTATTTTCGTGAACTGAGGTTCCATGTTCAACTGCCCTCTGTACAGAGGGAGTACAGAGTAATCAAGGCCCTTAGACTTTCAAAGAGTTCTAATCCAGCTCTCTAAGAGAGAGAGCTGAAGTTTTTCTTGTCTCCAGACAAATGCCCCTTGAGCAGTACCCGCCCCTTCTTCAGCACAGGTGCCTAAGTAACCTGGGGCTGAGTGTTTCTACTGATCAATTATAAAATGTGCCAATATTTAAAAAGGGTGAATATTTCAGATTCACAGAACCTAAAATTATGCTCACAACCCCCCTCAAAACAACAAGAAGAAAGCCAGTCTTCAAGTTGGTGTCCAAGCTTCTACATCAAGATTTGGAATTAAGCAGGCAAGAAAGTCCTATTCCGTTCCTGCTTGTTCGTGGTACACCAGGAAGCCAGGAAAGGACCCATAGTCAGTGATGGTGCATGAACTGGGACCTCATTATAAAGAGTCACCCCAGCCCTGATCCTTCCCTGAGTCCATGTCCCGGAGTCATTTCCTCGAGGGAGGTGGACATTCAGATGTAGGTTTCCCCATATGACAGCTCTTAAGAACTCCCTTTTGCTTGTGACTCATTTGGAGTAAAAGTGAGGAGAAAACTTAAAGGGAGGGCAAGTGGTCATCGTTGTCACACACACCAGAGAAACAGAGTCTTAAGGCTGAAGGCCATAGCTACCCACTTTGACTTTTATTTAATAGCAAGGAGAGGCAGATACCCCAAAAGCAAGCCTGGGAAAGATGTTGAAGGTCCCAAGCTCAGCGTGGCACTGCTGGAGACGACAGTGCCCTGGGTTCCCCATCACCCTATTAGCAGCTGGAAAACATTTGTTTCCCCCATTAAACGTGGCTCTAAATGAAAATGCTGCCCTTGGCTCCTGGTCCCCCTCCCATACATTTGTTAACGTGTGATTAAACCCTCCAGTCCTAGCAGGCAGTCTTTGGGGTGGGAAAAGGTCATTAGCTAACGGTTCTGAGCAGTAAAGGCACTTGGCTCTGATTCTCAGTGCCCCAGAGATATCATTATCTCATGCACGATGGCTTTGCCACCTGTCACATCTTCTGGTTTAATTTTTTTTAAATAAAAAAAATAACGAGAGGGGTTGGTTTTTTCCTGCTGTGTGACACAGCTTGCTTTGTGCTCTGCTGGGACAGCACCAACTTGCAGCAATAGCCTCCCAGACTCCCCTCGCCTGTTTTCTCCCCACATGGCTCCTTGTCCCTTACCACTGTCTCCATCTCTTCATCTTTCGTTTGCACAGTCTTTCCGCTTGTCCATCTGAGTGTCAGTCCACCTGCAGTCTGGCCTGTGTTCACTTCCTTCTCTTAGCATTAAGCTAAGAGTCAAGCTCTCCCCTCCCTCTCCCTCCCTCCCCCAACCTCTTTTAATTTATAAAAGTATAATTTGTAAATTTTAAACAAACTCTGACAAAACCTCTCTCTCTCTCTTTTTTCTCTCTCTCTTCTCTCCCCCTCTCCCTCTGCCTCTCCCACTCCTCTCTTCCATGCTTCTCATTTATTACCTCTCTCTTGCCTTCTTCTCCCTTCCTCCTGTCCCCTCCCAGTGTCCCCTGGACTCCTTATCTATGTGATCTCCTTGAAGGTCCCACTTTTCCATAAAACCCCCCACCCATATAATGAATGACCCTTTGAGGCATCCATCACAGCAGACCTACTCTGTGCTTCTGGCCAAAGTCCCCCAGTCTTCAGGGCTGCACATGACTATTAGCATTCTGGATTTCTCCTCAGAAGATGTGGCTCTTTCTTTAACATCTGTCCTTACAGCTCTTGAACAGGTTCCTAGCAGCCTGTCCACCCCAAGCTGGCTCGTTTTGCTGGTCTCACTTCCTAACCCAGCTTTGGCAGGTCTTCTGGCAAACAGCAGTGAGGTCCGTGCTGATGTGTCCTGCCTGTGATTTTTCTGCAGTGGGGTTCTCCCATGTGCAGGAGAGGCCTTCCTGTCCTCTGAGGCTTTTCTCAAGAGGCAGCTCTTCCCAACCTTTCCTCATGGAACTTACTGTTCTCATGTTGATCTGAGGACAGGGGACTCTCATTTTTCAGGGAGGATCACCTGTACTTAGAAGACATTAGTGTCATCTGGGCCAACCCTTATCTCCACATTCAAATACCCAAAATAGTGTTCTTTCTGTCCAACTTCTCATTCACACCGGCACATCCTTCCAGTGCCCATGTAGAGTTACCTGAGGACACCAAACTCCTCTGGGATTGTTGAATATCCTCTACATGGAGAAAAGTGAGTGTATGTCCTTTGGTAATGTTTCCTTTTTCTCTTTCAGCCACCGGATCTCCAAATCGAAGTTCAGGTGAGTGAGATACATACTGCTATTCCTTCCTTCTGCCCACCAGCTTAGTCCTCAGCTACCATTTTGGGTGGCCCAGGATAACCACTGCTAGTTGGCAGGTAGAGAAAGAGGTGTTCTTCTAAGGGGTGATGGCTTTCTTTTTTGTAAGGTTCTGAAGAAGAGGCTCATGGATCAAATGGGGAAAATAATTCAGGATTGAGATTTGTTGAATTCTTTGGGACTTTTGAGCAGTGCTATCCCTGGGAGGTTGAGACCAAATGTCTCTCTCCCTTATAAGAAACAGAGTCCAATTAAAATAAACATATGAGCACTTGCTAGTCTCTTGACCTACTTTATGCTTATGGAACATGGTGAGATATGAACTTTGAGGACTGTGGAAAGCAAGGAGGATTATGACTCTGTTCTGAGTCACTATTCTGAGACAACATCAGAACCTTCCAGAGGGCACATGGTCTTCAGGCTGTGATCTGTCTTTTGCTTTACCCTCTGTATTCCCCGGTAAATACCCTTTGTTCCAATTACATACAACTTCTTGCAGTTATCCAAGTGTTCTCTGTCCTCTTATATATTAAGACCTTTGCACAAAGTTTCCCTCACCTAAATCACCTGTCCCTGTCCTCATCTGGAAAACTCACACTATGGTTAAGAACCACAAAAGTTACTGCATCTGTGACACACTCCCAGAGGAGACTGACTCACCTACCCCCATTCCCACAGTGCTTTGCAGATGTCTCTAGCACTGCATTTACCAATTACTGGCTCAAAGACCTAGGCCCTGTCTGCATGCCTCAGAGCTATTATTCCCTAAGAGTCTAACTCAGCGCTGGTGCAGCTCTAGGCTGCCCCCTAAGTGTGTGTTGAATGGATGGATGTGTGGAGTGAGAATATAAACTGACTCCTGCAAATCTTACATGTACCAAAAATATTCATCTTCATTTTTCACCACCGAGTCTTGCTTCCCTAGCATCACTTACTATGCTAAATTAAAGGCCAGCTGGGTAAATGTAGCCCAGTCCCCTGAGATCACCTCTGTAGTCACTTAGATTTCCTTTGGTTCAGCTTCTCTCTAGAGCCAATATAGATGCATGGGGAGAAGAGGATTCCAGATCCTAGAGACAGGTCTTGGTGAGGACTCCTCAGGAGTCCTCTGGGTTCTTGCTTGCTCTGCTTCATAAGGCTAGTCTGAGCTGCTCTAAGCTGGCACCCGCTGAGGTTCAGCAGGTCCATCTGGTTTGGGCATCCACCTGTAGAGGCCACGCCCCATCCCCTTGCATCCAGTCTTAAAGTCTCCACATCTGCTCTTTGATGCCTGACTCGATTGGTCCACTGACTTTAAGCACCTTCACACCTCATCTGAGCACATGGATACTTCCAGGTCACTCACACTCCATGAATGTCCTATGGGGAGCCAGGAGCACTAAAGCAGGTCCTCCACACACCTGAGTCCCAGTCAGATAGAGCTCTGAGTCAAAGGCTGACATTCTCCCTGAAGAGCCTACCCACCAGCCCCAGTGACCCTGGGCCTCCCTGATGGCTTTCTAGTGTTTCTAAAGCAAGTCTCTTTAACTCTCTGGGGCTCAGTGCCCAAGGGCTAAGATTTAATGAGGACTCTGGTGTCAGACTCTCTCTCCCCTTTCTGATACCTTGTTTCTCCCATATGCTACTGAGACTGGGAAATGCAGGTTTTCCTTCTCTCCCTCTTTCTCTAAAAACTCCTTTATGTAGAAATCTAAGGTCAGCTCTATTGGATCTGGCTCTTATTACATGAAGGAGAGCTCTAAAACATTTTTGAAATATCCTTTCTCAATAATGCATGAATTTTTCTCGCTTTATCTCCAGCATGAGGAGAAATTTCTGATACATAATAAGGACCTAATAAATCTATGCTGAGTGAATAAATGAATTATGCCTAAGTAAGACAAGAGACTGGACACACTTTCAAACAAAATATCTAATTTGACAGCCAAAGCTGAGAAGCATGTTTTGCTCTTAACAGTTCCAAAGCCCCCACACAATAAAGTAAAGGGCTATAAAATATTTCCAAAATTTCATTCTTATTACATGTAAATGAATGAATGAGTGGATAATGAATGAATGAATGTGCTCTGGAGGATAAGAGAAAGTTATATACTTCAGTTACATCCTCAGTGGACACTCTGGGAACCATTTTGTTAATCCAATGATTTATCATGTAATATATGCTTTTTTAAAAAAGGGAATCTCTACTCCACTTTGAGGCTTTTCTCAATCTGCTTTCTACAAGCCAGTGGGCCCTGATCCCTGAAGGATTTCTCCCTCTGTAACCACACTCTCAACACAATGAAGTGCAGAGAAAGGACTCCATATTCCCAACTGGCCTATTACTGATAGTTTGGTACAGTCATTAAACCTACCTGCAGATAAGGACCCTGAAGCTTAGAGGGGCCCAGGGTCACACAGCTCACATATAGCCACATGAGTTCTGAGTCAGGAGCCCTGCTGCTAGTCTCTGTGCCATCCTGCTCATCAAGTCTGCCCAATAATACTAAACCCTGTCCCCATGCACCTTATTGTACCCTGGGCATAAAGTGGATTGTGCTAGGGGAGTGATAAGGCAAGGCACATAGGAGATTTAAAAATGTTTTTGTAGTAGCCATGTTTAAAAGTATGAAGAAACAGGAGGAATTAGTCTTAATACCTTTTATTTAAACCAGTGGTGTATCTAAAACATTATTTCAACATGTAATTAGTACGACACATTTTTAGTAAGAAAGTTTACATTTCTTTTTTTTTATGCTAAGCCTTTGAAATCCAGTGTGTATTTTACATTTACTACACTTCTCTGTTTGTATTGGCCACATTTCAAGTACACAAAAGCCACATGTTGCTAGAAGCTGCTGCCCCCGACAATGTGACCCTGGAAGTTCTGAGTAGATATCAAAGGGAAACCATCTAATTCAGGTTCTGAAGCCTCTTGTTGGTGGTGCCTGGTTGGGGAATATCAGAGGCCGGCAATAGATTGGAAGTGCCTCCAAGATTATCAGTGTCCCAAGTTGTTCCCTCAGTTAGGTGGGGCAGTTTAACAGTAACATAAATCTTAAACCTCAAACTGGCCTGTTTCATGTGCAAGACTGAATGATACAAAGTCTAACAAAGTCACAGTTTATTTAAAAGAATTATTAGAACTGGGCTTTTAGGGGGAAATTGGCAAATTAGCAGACTTATGGTATTAAAACAATTCTAGGGTATTGCTTTGGTAATCCAGGTTTCCACTGAAAGGAATTAGATAAAATAAAAAATGAGCAACATGTGGGGCCAAGAGTTCAGCATAGGATGCAAACAGACCTGGGACGTACGATTCAGAGAGTCTTTTGCAACCTGGGGGTGTGCATCAGATGACCTGTTGGAGTTTTTGGACCTCAACTATGCAGAATTTTGAAGTGAATCTCATGGGTTTTTAACATTGGAGGACTGTGTTGCCTTGTCCCCAGAGTTCCCTGTACTTCTTGTCATGCCATAACCAACAAGGCACAAACCCATATTTGCCCCAATCTTTGTCCATTTTTAAGTTATTTGCTCATAAAAGAATTCAAATTAATGATTTCCTCTGCTATCCATTCTTCATTCTGATTTAAAAAAAAAAAAAAAAGATGGAAACTTACTCTGGCCACTTGAGAGAGCCTGACATACTCATTATTTTCCTGTCATCTGCTCTTCTAGATGCCTGTCAGCAGTTACAGGCTGAGAAACTCTCCTCACCCCACCCTGTTTCCTGGGTCACAGGGGCTCAGGGATCTTAAGCCTTATCCTCCTCGGGGAGTTAGTAGATCTATGTTGTTTGTCTCTGTAGCTCATGCAGTCTGTCAGCTGAATGTCCCTCTATGTGGGACAGATTGTGCTAAGTACTGTGTGTCTGTAACAAAGTATAAGGCACAGTCCCTTCCCCTTATGGGTCTTATAATCTCATTGGATAGGCAAGAACCATACAAATAAAAACTAACTGACGATACAAATTCATGACAAGTTATTTCCTCTGGAAAACTTCTCCTGGATCCTCCATGGCTGGCTAAGATGTGTTTTATGTGCTCTGGTGGCATGTTTGCAGAGTTCCCAGCATGTGTAGCATGCTGTGTTGCTCCTCACTCCTCTGTCCCCTGCATGGGCTTCATGCAGATGAGGACTATGTTATTGTATTAACTATTGATTATTCACTAATCCTTAGTAAGTGTTTAATAAATGTTTCTTGGCCAAAGTGAGGCAGACAAGTGATACAGGGGTGGCCAGGCTGGGAAGACTAGGAAAGTTCATCATGGAGAAGCTAAGTCTCAAGTTGAACCTTACAGGATGGGCAGGACCTAGAGGATGGAGATAGCCCGTGGAGGCCCTAGTCATTAGGAGAGTGTTCTATGTAGTTGGAGAGGCAGGAGCGAGGCCCAGTACTGGGAGAAGGCAAGGTAAGCCAGGGGCAAGGGAGCAGAGTGCAGCGATACAGATGTCTAGAGAAGTAGATTCAACATGTTCTCATCCATCCTTTTCTCCTGTGTCTACATATGGAAGCTTCTATTTCTAGACTAAATGACTTCAAGTTAATGCAAAAGGAACATGAATAGCAGGCAAATTTCTCCTCCCTGTTTTATCATTTAATTTATATATCCTCCATGCATATGTAAACACACAAATAAATTTACACATTCTAATAAACCATTACATTTATTAGACAGTAAGAAGTGTTGCCAGGAAACCAGTTGTCAAGCAAAGCTATATTTTGAAGAGTGGGAGGTGTATAATTGTCTTTAAATACTTTCTCTGGATAGTAATTACCCCCACCCCCACCCCAGCCCCAACCCACGTGACTCTCCTGAACAGCTCTGCGCAGGAGCAGCCTGATTTAGTGGGACTGGGGGCAAAGTAGTTCCAGATCCACGTGACAAGTCTGACCTTATAACACCCCACAGCTGCTACCCACAAGCTGGAGAAAAGAGGGGTTTGGTCAAGTTCCTGGTATTAAACTGACTCCAAGTCAGTTTCTACATACTATAAAAGAAAGCAACCTTGATTGGTTTGGATTCTGAATAACAATTATCTCTGAGTTCTGTATTATGAGAGTGTGTCTATTTAAAACATATCTTTGCAAATATAATGTAAGCTATTTAAGATCAAATACGACTTTGTCCCCCAAACTTATTTTATAAGAAAAATATATTATCAACTTTATTTATAATAAGTACAAATGCAAAAAGAAGCAGAACTTTGCCCTGGCATGATAGGACTTCTCAGTATCAAAATCTGGCAGAAGCTGGACGCAGTGGTACACACCTGTAATTCCAGTGGCTCAAGAGGCTGAGGCAGGAGGATCATGAGTTCAAAGCCAGCCTCAGCAAAAGCGAGCTGCTAAGCAACTCAGTGAGACCCTGTCTCTAAATGAAATACAAAATAGGGCTGGGGATGTGGCTCAGTGCTTGAGTGCCCCTGAGGTCAATCTCCAGTATCCCCCCCCCAAAAAAAATCTGGCAAATAACAGTGAAACTCACCCTTCTCTAAGACTATCTGGAACTCATTGTCCCATACCTTTGTCCCTCTCTATCCTAACTCGTATCCAAGGTGGTTGGTCTGGAGGTTGCAATCATCCCAAAATGCACTAGAAGCTAATTTTCTCAAGGTATTGCATTTCTCTAGTGTAGCAGGTAAGTGCCCCCTTACCTGCCAGCCTGCATGCTCACTGGAGATGGCGTTCAACCACCCTGGTTAATTCTTCCCTCCCTCCCCTGGGCCCAAACTATATTCATCTAATCTGTAACAAATTTTAGCAAAAGCTTGGTAACAGGATTTTCTGCAGATAGTAGGTAGACAAATGACAGAGTTAGAAACATAGATGAAGACAAGCAATCCCCAAAGGGAGTTTAAGGTATGAATGGAAGGATCTATTAGAACAGACGTCAATATCCCCAGAGCCTCTGAATGTGAGTTGTCTCTGACATCCTGGAGTTGGGCAAGGTTTGAAGGGGCTTACATCCTAAAGCTGGAAGGGCACAACATGTAGCACACATAACAGTCCCTTGCCCACTTCAGGCACACTTGCACATGATGCTGCATGACCCAGGGGGCTGCTATGAGACATGCCATTTGCAGGGTAGCTTTTTCACACAAATGACCTGTGATGCTCCATCATAACAACTCCATGGAGAAAATGACTCTGAGATGCTTAATCATCTCTGTCCAGACTGGTGATATGGACTCATGCTGTGGACTCTGATTTAGAATACAAGACTGTAATTCAGTTTTATTAAGGTGAGTTTTTATAGCCTGTCCCTGTAACACACACACACACACACACTCTCTCTCTCTCTCTCTCTCTCTCTCTCTCTCTCTCTCTCTCTCTCTCACACACACACACACACACACACACAAACTGAAAGTTTTATTTAAACTTTTTCCTTACTGTTTATTTTAAAATTTTCTTATGATATGGTATGTATCAGAATATTTTCTATTTGGTTCCTTTTCTCAGTGCCAGTCATGACCAACTAGATAACTTTCATGGCTCAATAATGGCCTTCAGTATGAGATTTGAAAATCTCTGCTCCATGGCATGTTTATTTAGAGGAATGTCAGCCTAGACCAGGGACACTAGAAAATGAAAGTTATTTTTATAGATATTCAATGGGTAGACTCCAAAATTATGCTTTTTTGAGTTCCAAAGCAGAAGCTCTCAACCTGCCTGGTGGCCTGTCTACATACATGCCCAGCAAACACCAAGCCCATGTCCCTAGCTGAGCACTCCACCCTTCTCATAGCTGACCTCCTGGCCCAGAGCACTCCTCCTCCTCTGGCCCTCTATTGGATCAGGGCGCCACTCACCCATGTCATCCCAGCTAAAAGTTTCATCATCCCTTTCTCCCACCTTGAACTCCAGTCATCTCCAAGTCCTGTTGATACTACTCTCAATGCTACTGTCAGCTCAGTGTCTTTTCCTTAATAAAGCTTCTACATCCATCACCTCCAACCCAGACAATTAAAAGAGCATCCCTCACACCATCCCTGAAGAAGTTAACAGTGTGGTTGTGTCTGTCAGACGTTTGGTTTTCTGAAATCAAACCCAAGCATGCTGTTCCCTGAAGCCCTCCGAGTGGCTCTCTGCAGTCTCCCTCCTAACACCTCTTCAGCATCCCCTGCCTTCTCTCCTGGGTCAGTGTAGGTATTTATTAACTGTATCACCTACTGTGTTAGCCATGTAGCTATGTTTTCACTGCATGAAGAGGTTGAAACTAAAAACAGGTTGTCACAGAATCATAAATGTGAATGTGTTTTCGGGATCATCCAACTTCATGCTTCTCAATCATATTACATGTTAGAACCAGCTGGAGAACATGTAAAAATACCAGTGGAATTTGGGGGCTATTTTAAAATACCTAGCCCCCAGAAAATCAGATTGAATTTTTTGTTGTTGTTGTTGGGGTCAGGGGGAAGGGTTTCAGGTAGTTTTTAAAGCTTCCCAAGGTAACCCTGGGTATAGCCAGGTTTGAGAATCACTGACAAAGTTCCCTAATCAAGAGACTAGGAATACTGTGTGGACAAGGGTATCTGTGTACTGCATGAACTTTTATGTAAATGTGTGTTCCTGTGCGGTGTGCCCAATTTTGCAAACAGAGGATCTAAATATTCATCAGATTCTCACAAAATTCCCTGACTCCATAAAAGCAAAGATCCTCTGATGCAGATTAAACCTTGTTCTGAATGATAAGGCTACATAAAGTAAGGGGCATGAGATCAGGCTGGAGGGAGGCCAAGCCTGGCTCTTGCTCCTAGAACACTGGTCAAGCTGCTTAACTCCCATGGCCCATAGTTTTCTCTTCTACAATAGAAGAATAATGCCTGCTCTGCAGAGTTATTTAAAGAATTGCAGAGAAGTCTTGAGAAGTACTAAGACAGTACTAGGCATATCAGAGGTTTCATTACTGGTAACCATTATTAGTCCTATCACTATCACCACCATTATTACTAATTCTTCTTGATATTTGCAATACTATTTCTAATAATGCCATTATTAGAAAACAAAGACACTTTGATTTATGGAGCACCTCAGCTTTGTGCCAGATGCCTTACGTGGCATTTTTATCCATCCCCACACAGCACTGTGAGGTTGGCTCTGTTCCCATCTCACAGATGAGAAACCAAGACTCAGAGAAGTTCAGGGGCATACTCAAGGTCTCACAACTAAGCAGTGAGCCCAGTGAACTTGATGGAGATCTTGTCTCCTTGCCACCAGGCTGCTGTGCTCTAGTAAGACCCCGTCAGCTAAGAGTGAACAGAAGCCATGTGGCATGCTTCACGGGGGCAGAAATCTGCATTTTACAGCCAGCCCCATCCTCTCCCTGCCCCCTTTCCAGCCGCTACTGGCGCAGATGGAATCGGTTCTGCAGAAGAAAGTGCCGTGCCGCAGTCAAGTCTAATATCTTCTATTGGCTCGTGATCTTCCTGGTGTTCCTCAACACGCTCACCATCGCCTCGGAACATTACAACCAGCCCCACTGGCTCACCGAAGTGCAAGGTGAGCAACAACCCCTGGCTCTGTCCCCATCAACTCTTGCTATCTCAGCCCTGGGTCCTGAGGTAATCACAGGCAAGCTGCCAATGGATGTGGCTCTTGGCAGGTGCCCTGCTGGAGACACCAAGGCCTGGCAGCTCACATGCCACACGGTCAAAGGCACAACCTGTTTATAAACAGACATAGCTTACCTGACTGGGGGCATACCATCTGCCTGCCCCCGCAGTCACTGCTGGGCTTGGGTGATAAAAATGCTCTGAGACCCTGGGCTGCCAACTTCCCAGAGTGAGTTTTGATTCAACAGGCCTTACTAAAACCTCTAGGTGGCCTTACCCTGAATACATCAGGATGAGATGAGCCAAGAAAAAACTGGATGAGAAAAATAGTACCTGAACCCAAGGAACTATCCCCAAAGACTGGTTAAGACCCATCACCCTGTTTTGGACCACTAGAAGGGAGTCCACCAGGCAGCATCAATCCCAGGGAGGGGGCTGCATTCCAGAATCCTGCAGGCAATTAGTCTAGTGGTTCAAAGATCAGACTCAGACAGCCTGGTTTCAACTTTTGCCTGGTTGACTTGGGCAGATTACTGGTCTCTGAACCTTTTTTCCTCATCTTTAGAAAATGGGCTCGACTATAATAATTCCAAACCTCACAGAATTTTTGTGAAGGGTAAACAGGATAATGCATGCAAAGCCTTTGATGCATGGTAGATGCCCAATAAATGTTTATTATGATTTAATTAGATATCCCTTTCCTGTTGGATTGGCCCTAATTATTTGTTCTGGAAGGAGTGGATGGAAGAAGTGTCATGGGAGGGAGGGATGCTGGGCCTTTTTTCTCCAGATGTGATAATTACTGTTTTCTTTCTCCTCTTCCCTCTCTACTCCCCTCTCACCTACTTGCTTGGACCCCACTTCTCTCCTGGAAACTGCCAGACACAGCCAATAAGGCCCTACTGGCCCTTTTCACCGCAGAGATGCTCCTGAAGATGTACAGCCTGGGCCTGCAGGCCTACTTCGTGTCCCTCTTCAATCGCTTTGACTGCTTCATCGTGTGTGGGGGCATCCTGGAGACCATCCTAGTGGAGACCAAGATCATGTCTCCCTTGGGCATCTCTGTGCTGAGATGCGTCCGGCTACTGAGGATATTTAAAATCACAAGGTACGTGACACTTCAATTCCCTATGGAAATAGGGCTTGGGGAGAAGTCTCCCAGAAGGCAGGGGATGGGGGAGGCCTGGGTGGGAGAATAGCTGCTATTTCTGGAAGGGCCTAGCCTCAGCTCCTAATCCAACAGAGAAGAGCTTTGGGTCATTTGGGTGGCATGTTGTTTAGAAGTTTTGTCAGTTGCTAATCCCAGAGGCTCAGCTTAGTGGCTCAAGCAAATCAGGGATTCAGCCCAAAAGTGAGCCAAAAAGGTGACTGGGACCAAGTTTCCTCTGACCTTTCCTTCACCTGCCTTGTGCCAATTCCACCCCAGATGGCTTCTAGGGACTAAGATATCATGTTCAAATTCAAGGCAGGAAGTAAAAAAAATAAATAAGGGCAAAAGGGAAAAACAACCACTGAGTCACTTCCTCACACCCAAGAATCTCTCCCTGACACACCTGTTGGGATGGATACTGTTTAAAAAATAAAATAACAGGCACTGAGGAGGATATGGAGAATCTGGAACCCCTGTGCACTGTCAGAGGGTATGTGAAATTGTGCAGCCACTCTACGGCAGTTCCTCAAAAACTTAAAAACAGAATTACCATATGATCCAGTAATTCCACTTTGGGGTATATATCCAAAAGGATTGAAAGCAGGAGCTAGAAGAGATATTTGTACATATATATTCATAACAAAATTAGTCACAAGAGCTAAAAGGTTTGAGCACCTCAAGTATCCATCAACATTTGGATAAACCAAATGTGGGAGATGCATACAATGGACTATTACTCAACCTTAAAGAGGAAGGAAATTCTGCCATGTGAATGAACCCTGAGAACATCATACTAAGTGAAATAAGTCAGAAAAAATACTGCATGACTCCACTTAGTTCATGTACTTGGAGTAGTCAAAACCATAGAGGCAGCCAGTGGAAGACTGTGTGTGAGGGCTGGGGAGAGAGGAAAGGAAAGTTATTATTTAATGGGTACAAAGTTTCATATTTGCAAGATGAAAAGTTCTGGTGATGGTCCTGGTGTTGGTACAATATTATAAGTGTATTTAATACCCTTGAACTGTACACTTAAAAATGGTTAAGATGATCGCTTTTTATATTATATATGTTTTAGCACAATTCTTAAAGTTAGAGGTAAAAATCTCTCCCAGAAACCTCACCAGGGGTTTCTGTTCTCATTGGCCCTGAAACTGTTAGGAAGGCTGAGAAATGGAGTGTCTTAGCCAGGCCTGGGCTGCTGAAAATGCAATGGAGATTCGTTAACTGTGGAACAAGATGATGGGTATGGTGGCACAGGTGGCTTTCACCTCTCTCCCACACGCTCAGCCCCCTCCATCTGTCTGTCTACCCTCCCCCAGAGACTGCAGTCTCCCTCAATTTCCAGGCAGGTGTGATTCTCATGAAGAGGTCAGGACAGGGGCGCAGGAGGGGACAGCTTGCTCCAAAACAGTTTTCAGCTGTGCTGTGGTCCATCTGGGGTGGTGAAACCAGTTCATTGGATCACAACCATCATTTTCAACAACTGTACTGAGATACAATTCTTATGCCATATATTCATTCACCCTTTGGAATGTATCATTCAAAGGGTTTTGGTCTATTACAGAGTTTGCAGCCATCGCCACATTCTGGTTTTAGGACATTTTCATCACTCCCTAGTTCTTTCAACTTCCCTCCCAGCCCTAGACACGAATGCTTTAGGTCTCTAAAGATTTGCCTATTGTGAAGTACTCATATAAATGAGATCATACATTGTGTGGTCTTCCATGACTGACTTCTTTCACTTAGTGTAATATTATCAGGACTTATTCAGGTTATAGCATATATACGTTTTTATTGCTAAATAATATTCCATTGTATGGATATATCACATTGTGCTTATTTTGTTTGTCAGTTATGAGATTCAGTTGTTAGCATTTTTGGCTACTATGAATAATGTTGCTATGAACATTCATATTCAAGTTTTTGTATAGATTATATGTTTTCATGTCTCTTGGCTGTATATAACTAGGAATGAAATTTCTATGGCATTGGCTAACTCTGTAATTAAGATCTTGAAACAGTTTTTGGTGATAATCGTGGTGCTGGCACAAAATTATGAGCGTACTTAATGTCCTTGAACTGTCAAGCTGTTTTCTAGAGACTGGACCATTTTATGTTCCCACAAACAGTATACAGTATCAGGGCTCCAATTTCTCCACATTCTCACAATGATAATTTATATTTATTTGCCTTGTTTTTAGTTTTGTAATATTTTTATTTTTAATTGGCACTTAGTAATCGTGTGGATTTGGGGAGTACAGTATGGCATTTCAATGCACGTAGACTCTGTATAATGATTAGGCCCAGCTCCTTGGTACATCCATCACCTAGACATTTACTGCTTCTTTGTGTTGGGGACATTCAGTATCCTCTCTATAAGCTATTTGAAACCATCAATTAATTGTTGTCAACCATAGTTATCCTGCTGTGCTACAGAACATTAGAAATCATTCTTCCTATCTAACTGCCCCCTTTACCTGCTAACCATCCACTTCCCATCCCCTTTGCCTCCACACCCTTTCCTGCCTCTGGTAACTATTCTATTCTATTCTCTACTTCTTTGAGATCATTTTTTTTTTTTGGCTTCCACACATCAATAAGATCATGCAGTACTTGCCTTTCTGTGCCTGACTTACTTCAGTTAACATAATGTCCTCCAGTTCCACTCATGTTGCTATAAATGACAGAATTCCATTTTTCTTGTCACAACCATCATTTTTAATTAAAGAATGAAATAGAATGGAAAAACATCAGTGGGCCTCCTTGGCCAAAACATGTGGATTGCTACAGAAAACCCCTTGAGATGTGTATGTGATATATGTATATGCTTTCTTAATGTGGGTTATGGTCTACTTAAAAGGACATATCAAAAACACCAGGAGGAAGCTTTCAAACTGCCCCCCCACAAGGCAGAAGCCCTTTTCCTTAAGAATCTCTTTTGAGACACTACCCCCACCTACCCACGTAAACACAAATCTTTGCTCTGGGAAACTTTGATAATAGGAGTATTAAAGCCACTAACTGGATTGTGTTGAAGAAAGCAATGGAGGTTGGTATCTCCACTTCAAGGACAAAACTCATCAGAGCTGTCTCAAGGTATTCCAAACTTGACTGAGTCACCAGGGCCATGCAAAGCATCCCTGAGTTTCCCTGCTCTCTTCACAATTCTCTCAGCAACCATTCAAATGCACAGGTTCCTGAGCACCAGCAAGACAAGGCCTTTAAATGTTGAGTTCAGTGCCAGGCACAGGAAGCATTCACTCAATAACCAGAGATTTTATCATTAGTTCAGCAAGTCTCATTGCTATTATCAGGAGAAGGAAGAAGGACAAAAGGGCTAAGAGTAATGTAACATACACATTCTCACACTCACTTATGTATCCACCGTATATACAGCCCTTTGTCACTTTGTGATAGAGGTATGTTCTGAAACTGCATTTTGCAGTTTCACCATTGTGTGCACATCATAGAGAGAACCCACACAGACTAGAAGGGCTGTGGTGTCACAAGAGATGTTATCTTAGGGGACCACCGCACCATCATAAATACAGTCCCTTGACTTAAATGTCATTATGTGGCTCATGAGTACAGTGTGTTGAATTCTGAGAGGTTAAAAAAAAAAAAAAAGATGGTGTGAAGTGAACCCAGGATAAATTTATAGTCTGGTTGTGAGGTGAAGATTGTGCATATGAAAAGATTAAGGAAACTCTAAGACAGGATATAACAAGCTGACAAAGTATGTGTGGGGGAAATAGCTGCTATGGGAACTTGGGAACAGGAGCGAGAAGGTTTAATATCAGGTAAAGGACTTCAAGGGCATGAAGAATTTAAATCCACACATTTAACATTCTAGTACAACAACCTCCTTCCCTCTCTTCCCCCAGAAAAGCTCTTCTTGACCTTCCTGAATATATTGACATTAAAGAAAATTCCTGGTTTATAATAAAAGTAGTAGAAAAACCAATAGTAATAATCATTAGTGCACATCAGGGCTCACTATGTACCAGAAAGGGTGATATGAAAGTTGTCATCCAGTAGCTCCAATAACCCTGACAACCACGTCTAAGAGGATGAGTGTGGGGTACTATAATTATTGGTATTCCCACTTTGCAGATGAGGAAACTGAGACTTAAGAGTGTTAAGTTACTTGCCTGAGATCACACAACTGCTCATGGGTAACACTGGGAGTAAAAAGCAGGTCCTCTTGCAGACTGCCTGTGCTTCTGACCCCACTGTGATGCACTGAACTACTTTGTTTTTTGTGTCCTGAGATAGGACCTCAAGAATTTTTTGCATATGGATTCTTATTAGATAAGTGCTGATTCAACTTGCTGCTCCTGGAGTCTGGTAAAATCTAATTTTTGCTTGGACTTTTCAGTGCCTTTTAAATAATACTCAAAAGTCCATATCTTGAGATTCTGTTTGTTTGTTTGTTTTCCCTATAGAAAAAAAAAATCTTGCTGCTAGATATTGTTAGAGCATCTTTAAGAGACTGAGCATTCATTCTATTTGGATCACCAATTTATCTATACCTAATGCAAAAACATGGCCAAGGAACTATTTTTCAAAATCTGTCTTTAATTTTTTTGTTTTAATTAGTTATGCATGACAGTAGAACATATTTATGCACTCTGATGTATCATACATAGGTGGGATATAATTTCTCATTTTTCTGAGTGTACATGTTGCAGAATCATGTTGGTCATGTAGTCACATATATACATAAAGTAATAATGTCTGTTTAATTCTACCTCTTTCCTATTCCCACATCACCTCCCCTCCTCTCCCTTCACTTCCCTCTACCTAACATTCTAGTAACATTCTAGTAATTCTAAGGTAACACTCTTCTTCTCTATCAAAATCTGTCTTGATCAGAGAGCTTTTCATAGCCCTTTCACAAGAAGGATTAGTAGTATTTTCAGATCTCTAGAAAGATTGTAAACAGGATAATTCCATTATTTAATTGGAAATTATTTGGGCAAAGGCCGTCATCTTCCTCTTTTGAAGTCTCCAAACTCTCTGGAGACTGCTGGGAAACAACAAACATATTGGTTGTGTTGGGAATTCTGTGCTTCCTCTGAACCTTGTCCCCCAACCCAGACTTGTAAGCAAAAATCACCATAGTCACCCAGAAACTGCCCACAATGTGGGCCATGAGTGGACACTATGGTTCATTAAACAGCCTTGACATGGGTCACCTTTGTGGTCATGGCATCAAACAGGTGTGTTTCTCCCCTCCTTTTGAAACCGCCTTGAGAATACTTTGCAATTTCTCTTTACAATTTGTATGTTGAAGATGCATTTTTTAACAGTGTAGTTTAAACCAGCAACTGACTCTCAAACTTGGTGGAAACCCTTAGGGAGCTTGCTGAAGACTTCACCTCAACGGATTGGTCAGCAACTCCTGGAGAGCCCTATGTTGATGGTCCAGTGACTTTACTTTGAGAACCAATGGCTTAATTTCCCACTGCTATCCTTTGTCCATTCTTTTGCCTTAAAACGTAGCCCTCCATATGCGATCAAAAACCTTGATCCTTACCTCTCCTCTGTCTTCTCTGTCCTGTACTCCCTAACTGTGTCAAGATTATATAACTGAATGCAAAATGTTTTTAGCCCTTGCTGAGTGCAAAGCCAATAAGCACAACCATGAGATGAAAGAGTAAAGGAAGGTTTATAATTTGCAGCAAGTAGAGAGTACACTAGGGATGTTTCTCAAAGCACAGGGTCTTCCCAAACAAAAGCAGCAAGGGGATTTTATTGGGGAGACACATGCCTCTTCATATTGTAGACTTACCATCACAGGTGGGGCCTAACATATTTCTGCACATGTGGGCTTAAGATCATGTGTCTCATACATTGCATGTTTGTTTGGAAATGGTGAGTGGGAACACATCATGGGTGGAGAATTTAGCATCATAATGAGATTACAATGAACAAGATCACCCAGAAGAGTGATTTGGGGCAATTTGGCTGGCTTAAACTGGTTCCTTGTTTCAGATAAAGTTCTCCTGAGGGCTTTATCTGAAACAAACAAACAAACAAATAACTAGAAGGGATATAGCCCTTGTCTCTTCTTCCCCTGATTTGGGAATCAGGCACAGGTAATGGTAAGAGTTACTAAGAATTCGGCAAAGCTTTTAAATTAATTTGATTTTTATGAATTCTTGCACATCTGTATGCATTTGAAATATGCATTATAGTACTCAAATCAGCCTAGAGTACTATAATGTTAGATGTGATTATGGATTCATGGATCCCTTCTTATAATTTCATTGCCATTCTCCCTGCTCTTAATGTTTATGGTCCAAGAGTTGAGAACTACTGATCTAGATCAGTGATTCTCTACCATGGTGTCATGACACCTTGCCATGTTCAGAGCAGTTGAACAATGTATAGCAAGCAATCTGATATTGCTTGCAATGTGTATAGTAATATGAAAGCTAAAGTGCCAAAGTTTATGAATGGTGTCTCTAAAAAATAAAAAAAATAACCTTGTCTTATAGCACCAGCACTCTGTGACTTGCATTCCCAAATGCTTTTATGAATGGGCAAGACCAGGATGGACTGAGTCTAGCCATGTTGCCTAAAGGAGCAGGAGTCTCAAGAATATCATTATGAACATGAATTATTATTAGTGTGCTTACATATGGGGGTTTTTATCAAAATCTAAAATCTGAGAACATCTTCAGGAGTATACAATGCCTGTGAATATCATCCATCCATATGTCTCATGAAGAAAAAAAAAAGACTGGGAACCCTGTGCTAGACTGTAAGTCAATTGATTACTGAATGTTCATAGTGCTGTGAGTGAGAAATCACATAAAAAGAAAGAATAGGAAGACAAGATTTCTACCTCAGAACAATGAGGCATGCACATGGCCAAAATATTTATCATCTGAGGGTAAATTACCCATAACAGCCGGCCTTCTAGCCACAGGATGAATTGGGTTCTTTTTCCTGCTTTGGGGCTTTATGGGGCTCTAACTGTTGCCAGGAGTCAATATCTAGTGCATCTACTCTTTGTCCTTATCTTTCTGTGCTGAGGATAAAGGGCTTCCCATAGATTAGATCCAGATGTGAGTTCAGTTTACTAATTACATCTCATTTTTATGCAATTGGCTTTTAAATGCACCAAGATTCCTGTAGCACTTGCTGATTTCCTTCCCCTTAAACCTTCAATCACTCTCTCTTTCTCCTCCCCTGCAGTACCCTCCAGGCCCTGCAATGCCCTCCAGGCCTGGAAATCTGAGATTAGGCTGACTCAGCACAGCCACAATTACACATGAATCATGGGCACCAATGGAGCCAAGCCATTCACAAATCCTCCAGGCTCTAAAGGTCCCCCAAGTCCCTGCCAGATTCTGGAAGTGAACACCAGTCTCACCCCCATGTCTCCCCACCTGACCCCACCACCTTCTTGCCCTCACTCTCCTCAAGGACCCATGGAGCCTCTGAGCTCATTAAGGGCCTTTATTTTTTAAAAAAATCTGACATTTGCCCAGTTCCCAGGCAAGGGTCTAAAATGAAGATGGCAACTCAAACTCAAGAGCCTGCATGCTAACTAACACAGGAAGGGTAGCTATTCTCTAGGACAGTAACTGTTACTTGCTGGGGATTAAGGGAACACTGGTGAGGAAGAATGTGCTCCCTTCCTAAGCCTGACTCATCTAGCTCACACTCCAGAACCTTCCCAAAGTCCTGCACCACACAGGAGCCAACTAGGTAACCCTGAGTAGCTGCACAGTCCAGAGGCACACCCACCCAAGGCCATCCTAAAGACAAGGCCAGACTGCCTTACCATCCTGGACAGGTTTGTTCCCCATGCAGGTTCCTTCTTCAAGGTGACCAAGACCTCTGATGCAAATAGGGAAGACAAGCCCTCTGAACTTATTAGCCAAGTGGAAAACATAAAATGGGCTTCCCAACCTTGCTAGGATGGAGTGGGCAGGGGCAAGTACCAGCAGGAACTGAACCAGTAGAGGAAGCCTTGGGCTTGAGGCTGTACCAGACCTTGACCGAGATAGTCTAGAATTCTCTGTGGTTCCTCCTCCTGACTCAGGATACACCCCTTCATCCTCCTGTCACTCTGATGACTCCAGACCCCACGGTTTCTTCAAAGACCAGAGTTCGACTTCACTGCATCTCTGATTCAAGGACACGTATCTCTTGCATCTCTGTAGCTGGTCCAGGGAATGGAGAGGGCCAGGCTGAGCCTACTCACTGACTGAACTACCTGCTTCTCCAGGCTCTTACCTAGCTCTCACTCCAGAACATTCCCAAAGCCCTGCACCACACAAGTTTATCACATGAAATTTGCTTTATAAATGCATTTCCAATAATAGATCACTTGACACCAAAACTAAGAGGATTTTTTTTTTACCCCTTAAGATGAAAATGGTTGGGACAGGTATAAATTTAGTCATGACCCTCTCTGGAACAGAGAGAGATAATGTGGGGCATTTGCAAAGCATCCAAAGCAATGGCACTATTGTTTTGAAGTTCTTTTATTTATAGCAAGTTCAAGGCTCGTGTTATACCAGAATAAAGAAAGGTAAAGAGCCCAGCCCTGATCTTTTTAAAGTAAAAGGTTTGATAGATGAAAGTTCCAGTTCAAGGAAGGTCAGGTTACTCTATTATAGAAGAGGAAGAAGAATTCCACAGAGCCCCAAACCCAAAGACAGACTCCCAAAGGGAAATAGATGGTGATCAAAGTGTCCCTGAACAGAGGGTGGTAACTTAAACCAGGAGACATGGAGGGATAAGGTAACCATAGGAATGAATAAATGGATAATCAGCAAGCAAGAAGTCTTCAAGAAGGCTGGGGAGGAGGAGAGGAAGGGAAAGGAGAAAACTTAGGTAGCAGACCACTTAAGCAGGTCAAAAGCCTTCAAATGCACCATAGTTTATAGAGAAAACAGCAAGTTGGGTTGGATGGGGAACAGGGTAGGCAAAGACGCACACTTTGGAGAAGGTGACACAGAGTGGCCAGAGAACAGAAAAGGAGAGTTGATGCCAGGGATGGTGGTGCCAGTGTGTGTCTGGGGAGGGGGCCGGAGGCTCCAAGCTGGCCATGGGCCTCTGGGCGCTGCATGTGAGCCACTGCGGTCAGGGGCCTGCATGTGTCTTGTTCTGAAAAGAGATTCTCAGGTGTCCTCAAGTTCCCTACAAAGTCTTTTGGCCAGAAACACCAAGTATTTTTTTCTGATTCTTCTCACTTTTCTTCAGAGCTCTTCCTTTTTTGGTGTGTGAGTGTGTACATTTCATATTTTTGATCAATTAGGATAAAAGCCTATGTTGATTGTTAATACACCATTAACCCTACTCATTTACCACCAGCTACTCTTTCTAAAAAGGAGGGTGATTCTGGGACATGAGGCCATCATCCCATCTTTAGGCCATGGCAGTAATGGCCACGGAGAGTCAGATTGGCAACAAGGAGGAGAGAGTTTGCAGACCATAAGGCTGCCAGCCATTTCGTCTAAATGGTCTTTCTTCACCCTCTCCACTGCCAAGCTGCCACCTGAGCACCTACAGGTCTCATCTATATCAATTAAAATGAAGCTCTGGATCCAGTTAGTGTTCTTTGCCACAATAGCATTTAGGCAATGCTTTGCTCTGTCTCGTGGAGAGTGCTTTTCTACGTGCTTAGAGATGGACAGTTCACCAAACTAGGTACCCCTCAGAATGCCAGGCCACTGGCTCCAGCTTGTCTCTTTTACTTCTTTTCCAAAGGGACAAAAAGTACAGGTGGCAGGCCAACCTTCGGGCATCTTGCCCTGTTGAAGCAACTGCCCATGGAAGAAAAGCAGCATATGCAGCCATGATGTCCTTTTGTCTTAACCATGGCTTACCCACATGACTGGTCAAAGTGCAGTATCTTTTGAGCCCAGGTGTCCCTCATGTGGTGGGCATGATGGTCCCTGTGTACCTGGGTGCAGTCATCTCCTAATCAGAGCCGGCACATGCACACCAGGATGGGCGTTCTCCCATTCACAGTGCTCTTCCAGGGATGCTACCCAAGGATCTCAAAACCATGGCAATCTGTTTTCTTTAGGAAAACTGATCCATATTAATTTGATACGTGGTCTTGGGATGGAACAGTTAGGAATATCAGAAACTCCCTATCCATGGGTTTTGGGAAACTAAAAGAATAGGAATGACATGTGAGAAGCTATCGATAGCCATTCCTCATGGTTGGGCTCATTGCATTTTCGACTTAGGTATATACATGAGAGGTCACACCACCCACCCCTGCTACCACCTCACAATGCACACACAAACACACGCTGGGGTGTCTGTGACTCTAGGGCCTCTTTTATTTCCCTTCAGTCAAGTCAGATGTGCCACACTTACCGTAAAGTTCATTCATTCATTCATTCCTTCAACAGAATACTAGTGTAGCACCTTTATGAGGACAAGCCCTGATGAAAGAGCTAGGGATATAAACAAAACAAATGAATTCCTTTTCCCTTGGACCTTACATTCTAGAGAAGGAAGGGAGACACTAGACAAAGAACTAAGTATCTGTCAGGTGGTGATAAATGATAATTTTTAAAGCAGGATATGGTGTTAGCCTGGAGGTCCGGGAAAGCTTCACTGGGAGGTTAGAGGACTCCAGGATCCCAAGGGTTGTTGAAGAGCCCTGCAGACAGCAGAAATAGCAAGGACCATGAAGGTGGGGCATTTGGAATTTGTGGGAACAGAGGATGCTGGTGTGACTGGAGTTACCAAGGGAGGAAGAGCGTAGCAAGTTGCTGAGGCAGTGGGAGCCAGAACTCACAGGTCTGTGGGACTTCATGAGAACTCAGGGGCTTTTACACCAAGGAGCAAAAGAAGTAGCTAGAGGGCCGAAGTGTGGTCGAGGCTTGATGTGGCTCATGCTGCGAGAGCATGCTGTGATGCTGCTGTGGTATGGAAAATTGCTACAGGCAGCTGGGGTCGAGGCAGGCCCACCAGGTAAGAGGCTAACGCACAAATCAGATGAAGGAGGCTGGCAGCCTGGACAAGGTGATAGGGGTGATGGGAGCTGGCCAAATCAGGATCTGCTTTGAAGATGGAGTTTGCCAACATGGGCTGAGAGAGGCATAATAGATTGCCCTCCAGTTCTCATGTTCTGAAATGAGGAAGGGCCTGCGGGGTGAGGTAGGACTTTGGGCATACCATAGTGGTGTTATGCACCACCATCCATTCACCATGTGACCCCCAGACTTTTCTAGGGTAGTCCCTGGGGTGAGGAAGGTGGGGGGGGGTTGTGGGGTAGCACAGGACAGGTTTCTCTTTTAACCTTTTAAACAGTTTAAACCAGTGTTTGCCTCAAGGTCTGCCATTCTTTTTTTTTTTTCTTTTTTTGAGAGAGAGAGAATCTTATTTTTTTGTAGATGGACACAACACAATGCCTTTTATTTTTATGTGGTGCTGAGAATCGAACTCGGGTCCCGCCCGTGCTAGGTGAGCGCTCTACCGCTGAGCCACAATCCCAGCCCCCTGGTCTGCCATTCTTGACCATGACCACTCTTAATGCCAACTCCACTGCCAGCCCCGCCCCCCAGGGTACTCACCAGTGGCCATTCTCATGCCCAGGCACTCCCGACGGGTTTTTCTCTCCTGATGACTCAGTTTGCTTCAGCCTCCTCTTCCCTGGAGCCCCGGGCACTCCAAGGGGCCCCAGGTCAGGAAATGTTCCTCCTACCCCACCTTCCTCTCTGCCTCCTAGTCTGGTCTATTCTGCGAAGCTTAAACCCATATATGGTGACTTTCTCTCCAAAGACAGGGGCCTTCTCTTCTGGCTCCCTCTAGGGGTCTCATGGATGTCAGATGTAGCTGAACAAGACTAAAGTGAATTATTTCCCATGTGTCTGTGTACCTCATGGTAATTAAGGCTCCAGTCTTCCATGGATATTGAGACTTTTCTAGAATATTCCATGGCAGTTGAGCACACAGAGGACTTCTCAGGGACCTATGACCTCAATCCACATGCAGATACCCACCCCTCTGTTCAGCTGGAAATTTTCATTATCAATATGCTCTGAAGTTACTAGTTCCCAATACCAGTTTATTGACAAGTACTGGACCAGCTTGCATAAGAAGCATGCTGCTCTTGCTGCCACCCAGGATCATACTTCCATCCGTAAGTCCCCCAGTAAATCGCACTCTGTGCAGACTAAGCCTCAGCACCATGGTTCTAGGTGAGACTTGGGAATCAGCATTTGGGAAATGATAAAGCACTCAGTGGGTTTTTCTCTCCAGGTAAGTTTGGAAAATAACTGTAAATATAAGTGGGGAGGGTGTTCTACCCCTAAAGAGGTTCCATTATGTCTTGCTTTAAGCAGATCACCACAACATCCCAGCAACCTATCAATTTTGTTGGGTGTTTCAGAGCAATCCAGCCTTGAAATACGAGGACCAGCCCCAGGGTGCCTTGAGACCCAAGACAGAGCAGCAAATAGATCTAGGTCTGCACAGAGTGCAGTTTATTGGGGGACTTACAGTTTGAAGCATGGTCCTGAGTGGCAGCAAGACCAGTAGGACCCCTGCAATTTGGGTCAGAAAGAGGGGTGTATTTACGGGTTAGGACAAAGGTGGCTTTATCCTGCCTGGAATGTACCTGGCTTATCTCAAGATAACATGGAAGAGTCAGGTACATCCCTGAAGTCAGGGTCTTGTATACCCCACATATGACCGATGGTTTTGTCTATTGATAGTTTGCTAGAAAGCTATGCAGGAAAAACCGACTAGGGCTGCTCTGGGGAATCATGGTAGTTATGACTCAAGATGGCTGTGGTCATGTCAAGCTGAATCCATACACTGGGTCATGCAGAAGTTATATAAAGTTCCCCAAAGATGGGGGACATGGAGGAGAAACAAACAAGCAAGCAAGCAAGCAAGCAAACAAACAAACAAAATAACTCTTTGATCTCTGCCCTCCAAAACTATTTTAAGGGTCTATTTTGGTGAGATAAGACTGCCAAAAATTAAAAAAACTTGTAAGAGCATTTATAGAACAGATATAAATACAGATACAAATAAATGTATGTGAATGCTCTGCAAACATGGGAGCTGGAGGGGTCAGTCTTCATGTCTCTCTCACATTCCATCAGCAAATCCTGTGGGTCCGTCTTCAAACCAATCCTGAATTTGGCCACTGTGACTGGCAGGCAAAAGAAAGATGGAAACAGGCTGATTTTGCAAAGGAGAAAGCAACATTAAAGACCTAGGTTGGAAGGAAGTTCATGTTTACATCCAAACTGTTGGCCCATCTTCTTCTTTCCCTTACTTAGTATGGAACCATTCTCTGGAGAGAAATGCCCGGGCTGGGGTGCAGCTGTGGGGCAGCCGCAGGTTGGTTCACAGGTCATGTGCTGAAGTAGCAGAAGCAGTTCCCTGAAGGCGTTGATGATGAGCAGGGAATCTCTTAAGAGGAGGGAATCAGAATAGTGTTCTGGAAGGCAGGCAGGCCAGAGGCAGAGCAGTGGGGGAAGGCACAACCCCATTTGGAGCTGTGTCCCTATTGCTACTGGGTATTTCCTGATCCTGAACTAACCATTGCACAAGTGCCCAAGCCACATCCAGGAGCCATTGGTAGGTTCCCTCCGCTCACTTTTCCAAGAGAATGGGGTTCTCTGGGGCCATGAGGGGCCTCTGTACAAATAGTGGAGGGGCTCAGTGACCCTAAGGAGTGGGACTTCTTCTCCAGGTATCCCACCCACCACCCCCCTGCTCACAGAGGACACTTGCTCTGAGCTGTCCCCAGTGGGTATGATAGGAATGTTATGATAAGTGTTTCCCCAAACTTATCTGCTGTCAGTGTCTTGTGGGATGCTTTTTAAAAATACAGATATCTGAGCCCCCAACTACAGCTACTGAACTAGAATTTCCAAAAGAATGGCTTTATAAAACCCAATCCTTAGGACAGGGTAAATGTGGGAAACTATGCTAAACCTTGCTCTCTCTCTCTCTCTCTCTCTCTCTCTCTCTCTCTCTCTCTCTCTCTCTCTCTCCATATATATATATATATAAAATGTTGTAGATGGACATAATACCTTTATTTTATTTTTACGTGGTGCTGGGGATCGAACCTAGTGCCTCACGTGTACTAGGCAAGTGTACACTGAGCCACAACCCCAGCCCCCTTGCACCCTCTCTTACTCACAGATAATTTAATTCATACTTCTTAATCCATACCTAAAGACTAACAGTGAACAGTGATAATAACAATAAATACTAACTTTTATCAACTGCATGCCAGGCACTATACTATGGACCTTTGGGGGTGAGGGGGATTATCTCATGCAAATCCCAATTATCTGTTGAAGTACATGCTACTGTTATCTCCATTTTTTCAGATGGGGAGGCAGAAAATAGGGAAACTAAGTGGCTTGTCCAAAGGGACATGCCGCCAGCAGCTGGCCCTGCTGGGTGGGAACTCAGGCTTCTGACCCCAGCACCCCATCTCTTCATCATTACACATTACTGATGTTGGAACCTGAACTTAGTAGCTCTGTACTCTAATTGTGAGTCCAGTTCACACCACCACCTCCACCCCTGCCCCAGGAAAGAGAAAAAGAGCAGGTGGTAGAGACTCATCTGAGAACTTTCAATGGGCTCCTAGATGAGGATTGATGGGAAGGAAGGCGGAGGGAAAACAGGCTGACCTGCCTCGTCTGGTCCTCAGGTACTGGAACTCCTTAAGCAACCTGGTGGCCTCCTTACTGAACTCTGTGCGGTCCATCGCCTCCCTGCTTCTGCTTCTCTTCCTCTTTATCATCATCTTCTCCCTCCTGGGGATGCAGCTCTTTGGAGGAAAGTTCAACTTTGATGAGATGCAGACTCGGAGGAGCACATTTGATAACTTCCCCCAGTCCCTCCTCACTGTGTTTCAGGTATGGACTCTTCTCTGCTGGGATTCTGAGGGTGGTTCGGTGGTGGAGGAGGTGGGTGGGGAGGAAGAAGGAGCCTTGAAAAAGGTGGTGGAAAGTGTCACCCTTTCAATGTGAACAAGGCCAGCCTAGATCAGGCCTGAGGGTCCCTGGTGTCTCCAGCTCTTTTTGTAGTTTCCCCTCATCCAACTCCATTGGAATTCCTCTGGTGGGCAAACCATTGGAAGGAAAAACCTAATCGTTTAAAAATGCTCCCCTAGGGGCTGGGGATGTGGCTCAAGCGGTAGCGCGCTCGCCTGGTATGCGTGCGGCCCGGGTTCGATCCTCAGCACCACATACAAACAAAGATGTTGTGTCCGCTGAAAACTAAAAAAATAAATAAATATTAAAAAAAAAATAAAAATGCTCCCCTAGCCATGTAACCCTTTAGTCAAATTAAATCTACATGAAAGCCCAAACAGAAAAAAGAAAAACAGTCTGCTTATTTTGGGGAATGGAGAGTGATAGGGTTCTGTTTTTGCTTGCCCCTGGGAAAAGACCTAAGTAACTCAGAGAGTTGTGATTTCATAGCTATTTCGGCTTACAGCAGGGCTAAAGTAGCACTATTTAAGTCTAAAAGTAGATTGACTCCTAGAGAAAAATAAATAATATGTGCGGGTTGCCAGGATCTAAGGATGATGCCCATTGTCTGATGTTTGGGACAATTGGCTTTAGCACAGCACTGGCACCATGAACACAGTAAAGGGGCACTGACCCCCTCCCCAGAGGAAGGGCTAACGGTGATCATCTCATGCACTGGATATAAATAGTAGGAGAGATTTTGACCACAATGCCTTTTCAGTCCCTCCCCAAGTAATATTTGCCAGTGGCCGTGCATCTTGTCTAAGGATAGAGTCAAACTTGCCCAGCTCAATAGCCTAGTAACCCTGGGGAGGAGAATTGGGGGTTAGAAGAAGAGATAAAAATGGAAAAGAGATTTGTGTTCGCATACTGGGGCAGGGCAGGGGAGTTTTGGGGTTTGCTGTTGGTCTAACGCTGTGTCCCTTATTGGTGGGAATGTGTCATTCAGATCCTGACCGGGGAGGACTGGAATTCGGTGATGTATGATGGGATCATGGCTTATGGCGGCCCCTCTTTTCCAGGGATGTTAGTCTGTATTTACTTCATCATCCTCTTCATCTGTGGAAATTGTATCCTTTGTTGCTGCCCCCAACCCCTGCTGCCCCCACCCTCAGCCTGCAGCACAATGCCACCTGGGTGTCATCTGCAGGCCCTGGCTCTGGCTGAACACTGGTTGCCATCCACAGGGACCCCAGGCGAGCTGGGGAAGGCTGCCCTGGGAAGAAAACATGGCCCAGCTTAGAATCACTTTAGCATGGAGGCGGGTCTGGGTGGAAGCCCACAGCTTTGGCATGGGAGAGAATGTACACTGATGTTCCTGAATCTGTTCAGGCTGCAGCGTCGCTCAACTCCAGGAGGCACGTCCTGATTGTAAGCTAGGTGGATGGCGCCCCCTGACCTTCTGGCCAGTGCAGCCACTCACACAGACTTATGATACTAAGGACCCTAGGGATGGGGCCCCTGACAGCCCTGGGGCTGTCACACCTGCTTAGTGAAGGAGGACCGAGCCATCATCCTTGAAATGACCTTCATCTCTCCTCCCTGCTTTTGGTCAGACTCCTCTCTCTGAACTTGTTCTCCAGGACTTTAGTCACAGGCAGACCCAACAGATCCTTCCTGGTCCCAGCTAAGATCATGTCCCAGGATCTCAAACCCAGGTCCTTCTTTTCTTCCCCTGGTTGGAACCCCATGGGAGTTGTGTCCAGAACCTGGGTGGTAAATAGAAACAGCTTTGGCCCAAGTCTCAGGGGTCAAACCCCAGCTTCAGCTAATGCAGAAAACACAAACACTAAAACTACAGACAAAGCTTCACATTGTACCAGCTCAAGACCTCCAGCAAATTAAAGGCTCTGTACCTTGGTATCTGCAAATGCTCTATAGGTTGAACACCCAGAAGCCAAAAATCCAAAATTCAGAACTTTCTGATCAACATGTCACCATAAGTGGGAAACTCCACATCATAAATCTCATGCACAAAATTATTTAAGATACTACATAAAATTGCCATCAGGTGCATGTACAAGGTATATGTGAATAATGTATTTCATGTTTTGACTTGGGTCCCATTACCAAAAAATTTCATTATTTATATGTGAATATTATAAAATCTTAAAAAATTTGAAGTCCCAAGCATTTCAAATAAGGGATACTCCGCCTATAATAGAATAATAGTAATTGCTACTTAAGGGGTCATTGTGAGTTTGAACAGGATGATGCATGCAAAGCCCCTACTATGTTCCAGGGCCCAAGGGTGAGGGGTTCAGTAACCTCCTTGGACAAGCCCTTGACCTGCTTGGGCTTCGGTTTCCCTGTCCTAGAAATGGTGTGAATTTCTGGGTGCTCAGGGGTGAAGGTCAATTTAACTAACTTTAAGACCCTTTAAGCTCTATCTCTTTTGCAGTTTTCTGATCCACAGTGTTTGTGTTGGTAAGAAGTGGGGAGGCAGGGTGGGGAGAAACAGACAAATGACTGCTTCAGTTAGGAATTCCCAAGCTTTTGGCCAGCTCCAACCAAACCCTCCAAGGGTCTTTGTATGTACAGGCTCACATTAAGAGTTGGCAGAGGTACAGGCCACCTCCTCAGCTCCCAGTTATAATGAACTGCTCTTAAGAGCATTCTGCATTCTGCTAGAGACAATACTGCTTATAATGTCAATTACAGCCAGTCATCTCAGTGGGGAAACCAATAATGAAACCCAGCAATTAAAGAGCAAGGCAGGGCCTGCTGCCTCACTCACAGCCCCACTCCAGCCTGCAAGCTATCCTGATCTCAGCCACCTAGAGAACTCCTGATAGTGAGCAGGGTCATGGGGAAGGAAGAGATGAAGAGACACTGTTGGGCTCTGAACCCCTCGAAGTGAGCCTTGCTGGGGAACTCCACTTCTGCATGTCCTGCACCCTCCCTGCTCCCTATGCCCATCAAACACCCCAAGGCCAAGGTCATTTTCTTTAAGAATGGACACAAACAGATATCCTACTGAATGTATTCTTGGCCATTGCTGTGGACAACCTGGCTGATGCCGAGAGTCTCACCTCTGCCCAAAAGGAAGAGGAAGAAGAGAAAGAGAGAAAGAAGCTGGCCAGGTAACCCTCTAAGCTCACCCAGCCCAGTTCAGGAATGCCATTCTCACTGGTGGGAGAGGGGCATGACACCAACCGCTAGGCGCGATCCTTCTGAAAGGGACTGGGTCCGGGGCTTCCTGCAGTAAGTTGGTCCTCTCCCTTAATGCCTAGGCATTGCTCAGAAACAAGGACCATCGTGAATGATAGTCTCTACAAAGGTGCTGCCTTTCCTTACCTGTCTAGAAAGTCAGGGGGTTGCTTTTGAGATTTGAAGCCATGGGAGGAGAGGGGAGGAAGGCAGCTTTCAGAGGGGAAATAGCTCCAGCTTAAGGAGCAGTGCTTCCTCACTATTTTGTACCATCTGCAGTGTTGGGAAGGCAAAAGACCCAGTGTTGGGTCCCGCATTGTGCTCCATTGCTATCTAGATAGGACTGTCCTTGGCCATGCCTCTGCTGGGTATCAAGTAGAGTTCCTCCCAGAACCAATCCTAAACAAGACTCAGAACAGTTCCCTGATTTAGGGACTGAAGCCACTGAGTAGCTACAAGATGCCACCAAAATGCCAGACAGAGCCAGAGATGGCTCAGTCCAGTGGCACTTGGGATTAAGCCATGTTTGCAGCATACCCTGGGAAAAGATCAATGAATGTAGATCCAGGGGTTCTGCGCCCAATGACCCTACCAAACACAAGGTAGTTCCTGTCTACACTGCCTCCTGTCACTCCAGTAAACATTTATTTCTGTTTTTTTTTTTTTTTCTTCCTGCTGACCGGCCAGGACTGCCAGCCCAGAGAAGAAACAAGAGGCAGTGGAGAAGCCAGCAGTGGAGGAAACCAAGGAGGAGAAAATTGAGCTGAAATCCATTACTGCTGATGGAGAGTCTCCCCCCACCACCAAGGTGAGTAGCTGCCTCCTTCCAGGAGCTGTGGGGGCTGTCATTGAGAAAGGAAGGCCAGTCACCCAAGAAATGGAGAAAGAAGGAAGCTACCCAAAGGAGACAGAGAAGCCATGGGGCTGGAACAGGAGGGTTCAGTAGATGATGAGAAGGCATGGTGGGTTGAACCCAGCCTTCTGCTAATGTCCTCAAGAGGGTGTGCACACTGACAAGTATAAATATTTGAGTTCAGTCACTTAATATAATGCAATTTCAAGTCTATTTTGAGCCCTGAAAACTGTGGCACTTATCTGACTTAATTCTTCTTTCTTATCTCCTCTACTGCCTAGATAAACATGGACGACCTCCAACCCAATGAGAATGAGGATAAAAGTTCCTACCCAAACCCAGAGGCTGCAGGTACCTGTCACACTGACTCTGAGATCAGGAAGCTGGGGCTAGCCATGCAGGATGGCTGTGCACTGGGGACCTATGGTCCCACTTTCCCTCCCCAAGTACCTTGCACTGCTGAACATCTTGGCTGTATATTGAAGCATTATCATTACCATCTTGGGGAAAACTTTGATTCTGGTTTCCTTGTAATAGTAATATCTGAATGCATTTGAGAACTCATTTGAGTGGCGTTTTTAAAAAATTTGTAATTACTTTTACTTATTTTAAGTCATTATTTCAATTGTACAAATGCATAGGGTACCAAGTAATAATTCAATATGTGCCTACAGTACGTAATGATCAATTCAGAATAATTAACATCTCTATCTCCTTAAATGTCTTTAACCTTTTTATTAACATGTAAATAATTTTGCATACTTATGGGGATCAATGTGATTATTTTGATATTTGTATAAAATATATAGTGATCAAGTCAGGGCAATTAACATTTCCACTTCCTTAGCATTACTTTGAGTTTGCAGCGTTGGAGCTAATCTATTCTAGTTCTTCATAAAATATATAACATGTTAGGATCCATAGTTCTCCCATCCCCTATGTAGAATGTTAGTACTTCTTCCTTCTATCTAAGTGTGTTGGAGTATCCATTATCCAATCTCCATCTGTACTCCTCTTTTTGTCCTTTGGAAGCTGGATTCTATGAGCAATTAAGGTTTTATTATATCATGTGCTATATGATCATTATTAATTCATGTAATTTATTGGTATAGCATATGTTGCAGCATTATGCTTGCCTAATAATAATAGGCAATTCCAAATCTGCCCTTGCTCAGGAGATATTACTGAGTACCAAGACAGCTGCCACCACAGATGTCCTACTTGTTGCTCAGTAAGATGCTTTCAGGTCTCTTATTATAAAAAGAGCTCTTGCTGACACCATCTTCTTGTGCATCTATCAGATGTGTGAACTGGCAGGCGGTCTCCTTTAGAAAGGTTTTAATGTCAGAATCCTACCTTATCTCTCTCTGCTTCCTGTAGCTGAGTCCCCAGGACAATCTTAGGGCTTGCCTTCCTCTAACCTAGATGATTATCACCAACTTCAAGCTGGAAGTCAACACATACCACCACAGTGGCTTTCACTGACCCTTCTCTGTGTAGGTTAGGCTGTGCTGGGATTGGTAACCAAGTTGGGTAGCTGAAAACCTTCTGTGATTCTGAGTAAAGATAGTTTTTCCTTGTCGCTTTCCCTCTACCTGTTCTCTACCTGAGCTGCAAAGACAGTGGAGGTGTTTTCTATTAATCCTGGAAGCAGGCTGCTCACCAGGCCACCACTCTGCTCTCCCTTCAGGGAAGTAAGAATTTGGTATCTTGGACTTAGACACAAAGGAGAGTAGAATGTTTCCTGTTGGGACACTGAGCCTATTGAAGTCCTAAAACCCTTCTGGGGAGATGAAGAGAGCTATCTATCACAGAATTTCAGGAACTTGCTAGAAGTATTAATAAATGCAATGGAAAGATCTTTTTTGAATCCTGAAAAAGCAACTTAAATTTTAAAAGGAGATTTTTTTTTAGATTATTAGGGGGAATTGAATATGGACTGGGAACTAAATGATTTTGAGTAGATTTTGTTAATCACATTGGTATAATATTATGATAGTTCTGTTTTTAAAACACTTAAGTGTTTATGTCTGAAATATTTAGAAATTAATTTTTAAATGCCCCTCCAAAAGGGGGAGTAGAAGAGGTAAGTGAAACAAAATCAGTGAAATGGCAGTACATGTTGAAACTGGGCATAGGGAGGTTCACTATGAAGTCTCTACTCCTGTAGGGTTTTACTTGTTTTGTTTTGCTTTGTTTCTTTTCTTTTTAAGAGTAAATGGAGCATGATTTATTTAAGTGAGAAGAGATAGAACTCACACCATGCAGAAGAGGGCCTGATAGCAGAAAAACCAATTTGGGTGTGCTAGCTTAGGAGGATATATATGGTTCTGGGCAGAGCATGGAGAAAAATCTACATAAAACAGGCAAATCTACTATTGTATTTTAAAAGTTTAAAATGAAAGACAGTGATAGGGGCTGAGGGTGAAACTCAGTGGTAGAGCACTTGCCTAACATGCATAAGGCCCTGGGTTCTATCCCCATCACTGTAAAAAAGAAAAGAGAAAGAGAGAGAGAGAATAATAGAACAAATCCCTCTGGGCCCCAATAAGATCCCATCCCAAGCTTGCCTGGCCTCTAAGACCCAGCCTCCCTGTACAAAACTTGAGGGTCTTTACACACACACACACACACACACACACACACACATACAACCCACACACGCACGCACATACACACATCTAGATATAGTCAGGCCCAGACCTGTCCATTCCACACAGCTGTAGGATAACACACCTCTTGCATCTGTGACAACAACCTCAAATTCTGTTGTTCTAAGTAGACTACTGGCTTTTCTCTTTTCTGTTGCTGTAATGAAATAGAAGAGGAAACATCAATGAGAAAAAGGACTAATGAGGACACTGTCACTAAGTGGGCTCTCATAGAAATGTCTCTCTGCTGACCCAGCATGACACTGTCTGGGGTGGCTTTGTGGATTCTTGGGATGCTTGTGCTTTGGAACAGGGCCATGCTCTGCTGATTCTTCAGATTCTTTAGACTTTTTGGACTGATCATGGGGCCACTCTTCTCTAATCTCCCGCAGACCTTCGTCTTCATTTCTCTTGGTTCCATCTATCACTTTACCTTTGCTGTTGGTCAGTTTTCCACTGCTATAATAAAATATCTGAAATAATCAACTTAAGGGGAGGAAAGGTTTATTTGGCTCAGTATTTCAGAAGTTTCAGTACAGGCACTGTTGCTTTGGGTCTGTGGTGAGGCAGCACATTATAGGGGGAGCACATAGCAGGAAGCGGCTCACCTTGTGGTGGCAAAGAAGTGAAAAACAGACAGGAAGGGCCAGGTTCCCAATATCCCCTTCGAGGGCACCCCTCCAGTGACCTAATGTACTTTTACTAGGCCCCACCTCCTAAAGGTTCCACCATCTCCGAAAAGTGCCAGGCTGAGGACCAAACCTTCATGGGCCTTTGAGGGACATTCAAGATACAAATTATAGCACCCTAAGTTTGAGACCTCGGGGCCATAGACAATTGAGGCTGCCCTCACCCCACTACCACTTCCTTTTGGGTGGTTAACCCAGTTCCCAGGCCCCTTGTTTTTTCTCCATCCCTGGTTTTCATTTTCTTGCTCCCGGAGGCCCAAAAGCAGCATGTTCCTAAAGTCGGTGGCTCCACACATTACCTGGCCCCTTGAAGGCCAAGTAGCTGTGTCTCCCAGCTCTACCTCCGTGATGACCACACCTCTGCAGGTCATCTCCTGGGTCATTTTGTGCCAAGTGCAGCAGAAGTTCCCCGAGATGCTTCTGAAGGTTCATTTGCCTGATGTCTCTGGTCTTGTCAGTCTCTCTTTCCCATTGCTTTTCTGGAATGATGAAAGGCAAAGATCCTGACCTACCATTGGTCCCTGACCATGGCCCCTCCTGCTTTTGCAGCCTGTGGGCAGCTGGTCGTTGTTGTACCTAGTCATGCAGATACCCCCCAGAAGGGAGCCTCAGCCCAACTCTTAGACGGGAAGGGCCAGTACTAGAGCACTTCCACACTGTCCTTTGTTTCCTTTTCCCTGCTCCCCTCACTCACCCTCTCACCAGGTCCGCTGCATTTACATGTCCAGCTGTACCAAAGCATGCAACATGGTGGCTGAATGGGAGCTGGAATCCAGCCCTCAGTGGACTAGTCATACCCAGAAGGACTGTTTCTAAATTACGCAGAGGGGCCATGCAGCCCTGCAGTGACCCTAGGGTCCTCCCCACTCTGTTCAGTCTCAAAAATGTTATCCATTGGTTTTCATCTCAAGATTATCCCATAGTGCTACAGGTTGATTATCCTTTATCTGAAATGCCAGGGACAAGGAATGCTTCAGATTTTCGAGTATTTTGGATTTCAGAATGTTTGCATGAACTTGACCATTTGACCACTCCTAATTTGAAAATCTGAAATCTGAAATGCTCCAAAATTCAAATTCAGGATTCAGATTTTAGATTTTCAGATTAGGGATATTCAATTTATAGTAGATAGATGCATCCATCATGCACAAAGAAAACCTTTATGCAAAGAAAAATTATCATTCTGTGTTTTAGTCAGCTTTTGTGTTGCTGAGACCAAAAGACCTGAAAAGAACAACTTAAAGGAGGAAAAGTTTATTTTGAGTTACAGTTTCAGAAGTTCAGTCCATGGTCAGCCAATTCCATAACTCTGGGCCTGAGGTGAGATGGAGCATCATGGCGGATAGGCATGAAGCACTCAAAACAGTACAGCACAGAGATAGCTCTTCTCATCAAGGGCAAATATAAACCACAAGGTCACACCCACATTGACAACTTCCTCTAACCGTACCCTACCTGCCTGCAGTTACTGCCCAGTTTATCCTGAATATCAGAAGATCAATCTACTAGTTGGTTAAACCTCTCACAATCTAATCATTTCACCTCTGAAAACTCATGCATTGTTTCACCCATGAGCTTTTGGGGGACATCTCATATCTAAACCACAACATTCTGCTTTTAATTTATTAATTTATTTGAATGAAAATAGAGGTGTTCCTAAGAACCTCTAAGAACTTGAAATGAACGAGTACAAATTTGCTTTTTTAAAAAAGCAGGTGACACCAGAAATTGTGTCGTATGGCATCAGAGGTTCTGGGGGATGCTCTGATCATTTTAAGGGGTCCAAGCACAAAAAGAGCAGTGAGATGTGGTCAAGTCAGCAGGAGGGACTTCATGGGAAAGGGGGGTCTTGACTGGGAGGGTGGGGGAGTTGGAAAGGTTAAAGAAGTTGTATCAGAGCTATACTCTTGTCATAGACACTGAGAGTTGGAAGGAACCTTGGAGATAATGTGTCATTTGATAACTACTTATCAAGCACCTACTGTAAGCCAAGCACTGTGCAGACCCCAGGGATACGTGTCTAGGCAAGACAGGGAAGGGCCCTGCCCTCCTGAAGTTTACATTTCAATGGAGAAACATACAAGAAAACAAACCAGAGCTGCTTTAATTGTGTGGTCAGTAAAGGCTTTTTTGAGGATGTGACATTTGGGCTAAAATGTGAATAGCCTGAAGAACTTGAACATGGAAGTCAGAGGGATGAGCACTCCGGGTGGAGGGAAGAGTGGGTGCATGATCTCTTAGGTGGTATGTACTTGGCCACAGAGGACTCCAAGTGGGCTAGTGCACCTCAACTTGCACCTCCAAGTTGAGCCAGTATAGAGCAGATATCTGGTACAGAAATGTTCAAGTCCTTCAGGCTATTCAGATTTTAGACCAAATGTCACATCCTCAAAAAAACCCTTTACTGACCACACAAATACAGAGGGAGAGCACTGGGAGATGAGATGGGACACCAGGAAGGCCTCAAACCACAACATTCTGCTTTTAATTTATTAATTTATTTGAATAAATTAAATAAATCAAAGACCATGCACCTGGACAGTCACCAAAATTCCTTATCCTTTCAAGGACTCACTTCACTCTGGGTGCCATGTGAGGAAGGGGGCAGTTGATGGTTAAGGGCAGAACCTGGACTTGGAATTCATTTTGCAGATAGAGCCATCTGGATTTATCAATGGCTTAGAGGTTGGAGGGAGAGAAAGAAGAATGAAGCATAGCAGGTTTTTTAGTTGAGCCAGTATAGAGCAGATATCTGGTACAGAAACTGCATCCTCAGACTTCTCTTCCTATACTTTCAGGCAGAGCTCTGCCCTGGATGTTTGGTCCTTGCTAATCATGCATTACCCTTGGGTTGCTAGCAGGCTCGCATGCTGAGAAATGTAAGCTCCATGAGGACAAGAACCATGGCTTTGTGTTCTCAGCCTTGGGTTCAGTGCTCTGTAGGCACTAGGCAAATAATGTTTTTATTCCAGTTGGCCTTAAGCAAAATTGCAGAGACAAACATTGAGTATCAAATGAGGAGGAGGCAAGGGATGCCAAAGACTAAGATGGGGTATTCAGCTGTCCAGTGCTTCCTATTTGCTCACTTGTTCGGTTTGTGTGTTCAGTTCTGGGATGAACCCAGGGCTCTGACACTGAGCCATATTTCCAGCCCCTGCTTTCACTTTTAAATACTCTAAACTGCCATTCAGAAAAGCAGCAGCATTACCTGACTCATCACACTTTTTTCCAAACCCCCAAGAACAGAAAAGAGAAAATAAAGACCCTGAAGGAATTTTACTGGCATTTAGGAGTCAGGGTCCAGGTGGTTCAGCTGCCAGCCCAAAAATGAACTTCATCTGACCTTTCCTGATCTGTCAGCCTCCCTCTTTATCCATGATACCTGCTGGCATCGCATGCTGTCAAATTTCTGTCCTTTTACAAATTTGAGTTTGTCCTTCAGAAATCATGTCCTCTAAGAATGATGCCTGCAGTTCAGCAGGTGTATCTGATGGAGCAACTGCCTTGCTTACCCCAGGAATGGAAGTCAGGGTAGAGCTTCCTAAGCAGCAAGACAGTCTATGCCGATGCAAGAGTGTGCAGAACCATTCCTTAGGACGTTACATTGGCACAACGCTAATAAATATGGTTTTCTATAAATATACTTGATTCAAATAAGCATTAAGTGACCTGTTATCAAATTGTCATGAATACAAAAATGTTGGCCCATTTAGAGCAAAACTGAAAAGAATACAAACACCTGGGCAGAAATTTTAAATCTTTCCTTATTAAATTTTACCTGTGAATATGATTTGGACCAATTCTGGTTTTACTTATTCTACTTTCTTTTACACAGCAAGGTTCAGGAATCAGAAAGCTTCAATTCTTTGCTTTCACACAATTTTTTTAATCTTGCAGCTCTCCTCTGAAAATATTAATTGCCTTGCTGGTCAGCTCTAATGACCCTAGGGATAGGATCTGATTTATGGATATATTCTGCTGGTTCTCCAAAAAAGCCTTGGTGCCTAAATGCTTCTTGCTTGATAAAGAATTACTTTTGTGCCAGGAATTTTTGTCTCTGCACTACCTGGCTTCCCGCCCCCCCCCCCCCACCAAGTGCTGAGGATGGAACCCAGTGCCTCCCAGGTGCTAGGCAAGTGCTCTACCACTGAGCTTCCCCCCCCCCCACCCCCCAGCTTCATTTTAACCAGAAGAAGAGAGAGCATGCAAGGCATGGCTGGGTTCCTAAGATGCTCTTCCCATGACAGATGAGTCTCCACCTGCCCCTTTTCTTTTGAAGTTGTGGAAGTTTAATCATCATCAAAATCAGGGTGTGGTTCTTCCTTCTAGAATTTTCAGCACATAGAAAGACGGGACAGACCCATTTAAAGCCAGGTATCTGAGGCTTTGTGTTCTCAGTGCCTTATAAATGTGAGAGGTCCAAGGTGTCACAGAGGAAGATGGTTCCCCAGAGCCCCGGTACTCAGGAGAGCCAGATAAAGGAAACTGTCTGAAGTGGGAGTCCTTACTAATTCTGCAGAGAAGGAGATGAAGGGCAACTTAAACTGGTCTCAGAGTTCTAAAGCTTAAAGTCTGACATCAAGGTGACAACAGGGCCGTGCTCCTTCTGGAAGGCTCTGTGGAAGAATTCTGTCTCCCTTCTTCCCAACTTCTTGTGGTTGCCAGCAATCCTGGGCTTGTAGATGCACCACTCCAATCTCTGGCTCTGTCTTCATGTGGCCTTTTCCCCTGTGTGTGCCTTTGTGTCTCTGAATGTTTATTACAAGGGAAAACCAATAGTAGATTTAGGGCCTGCCCTAGTCCAACATGACTTCAACGTAGCTAATTACATCCACAAAGACCATATTTCTAAATAAGGGCATATTCTGGAGGTTCTGCTTAGGCATGAATGTGGGGGTACACTAGCCAATCTCAGTGGGTGGGAGTAGACAATTTGATAGAGCATAGCAGCAGTTACAGATCAGACTGAGAAAGATGTTGAGCACTAATTCTCAAGCTTAGATTCTGTCCTGTGGATGGAGAGGGCAAATACAGCAGTAAATAAAGTAAATACAGCAGTCACCATGTGCCAGACACCATTCTAGGTGCCTATATGCTGTTATTGTTCTAACTTAGATGAAGAAATGAAGCATAAGGAGGTTAAATAAAACATTCATAGACAGAAAGAAACAGAGTCACAATGTGCAAGAGGCACTTGGCTGGAGAGCTTGTGTTCTTAAGTCACGCTGTTTCTTCTCCCGTGCCGGACATGTCTGAGTGCATTTCACAGTATGCAGTGGTTCTTCCCATGGGCAATGGGCTGCAAGCAAAGGAGCAAGCTTTTTGACTTCAGTCTACATTAATGAGGCCACTGGCTAGGAGCACAAAGGACTGGAGTCAGTATCTAAACCTTCTAATGAAGGGGCCTTTACAGTCAGCATTGTTGTCTGGGTACCCCTAGAGCACATGATTTCTGTTAGAGTTTCATAAATGGGAAAGTGTTGGTTTTAAATTCCTGGAACTTTCAAGAATGGAGTTGTTTGTAAGGGATTGACAAACTAAGCAATTCCCTTTCCTCATGGCAGCCAAAATGGCAATGCCTGGTTTTATCTAGTCCCCTTTCCAATGCCTTTCAACCAGGATGACCAAAATGCCCATTAGCCCAAGACTGGGTGGTGTCTTGGACTATGGAAATTTCAGTTTTAAAACCAGGCAGTTGAAGTAAACTAGGACAAGTTTTCCACTCTACTTACAACCCCTCTTATTAAGTACTGCCAGGGAAGTCTGTCCCTCTCAGACATAAACTCCAGTAGTCCCCAGAATATCTGTCTTGATTGATCCTCTACATGTTCAGGGATACAAATGATGTCTTGATTCCTACCAATAGGAAAGTCTCAGGAAAAAGGTGCACAATGGTAAGAATCAGTGGAAGTGGTAGTTATTTAAAATGGTGGTTTTTCTCTTACAGGAGAAGAGGATGAGGAGGAGCCCGAGATGCCTGTTGGGCCCCGCCCACGACCACTGTCTGAGCTGCACCTTAAGGAAAAGGCAGTACCCATGCCAGAAGCAAGTGCATTTTTCATCTTCAGCCCCAACAACAGGTGTGTGTGAATGGTGAGGAGGGTGGACTCCGCTGCCTCTGTGATACAGACCCAGCCCATGCCTATGTCTTACCTGTACCTGTGCAAGGAACCTGGGACTCTCTCAACTCCCTCAACTTATGTAAACAGCCTCTGAGTCAAGGAAGAGAGTCCTGGACTCTGAATCAGATGATCTGCATTTATTTACATATATTTGCTTATTTATACTAATGTTATTTTATTTATTTACTTGCTTGTGCTGGAGATTGAACTCAGAGCCTTGTACATGCTAACCACGTGCTATATTATTGAGCTACACTCCAAGCCCCTGCTTTTATTTTTTTCTTCCCCAGGTTTTGTGTGTTTGTTTGTTTCTGGTTTTGTTTTTGTTTGGGTACTGGGGATTTAACCCAGGGGTGCTTTACTGCTGAGCTACATCCCTACCCTTTTTTATTTTATGTCAAGACAGAATCTCACTAAGTTTCTTAAGGTCTCACTAAATTACTAAGGTTGGCCTCAAACTTGCTATCCTCCTGCCTCAGTCTCCCAAATCTCCAGGCTTACAGGTGTGCACCACCATGCAGAGCTCTCTCCAGGTTTTGAAATGTATAAACTATTACTATTCTTTGGGTGGTTACCTTTGATACTTTATTAAGTTTATTTAACTTAACAAAATGAAAAGCTAACCAATATCTTAAGCCTCCTTCTGTACAATAGGAGTTTAGAGTATTTTAACTCACAAATTTCCTCCCAATTTACATATTATTGCTTAGTCCTGAACTTTATTTAGAACCCAACAAGTTAGACATGATGACGATGATGATGATGATGATGATGATGATGATGATGATGATGATGATTTAGGCAGAGTATATTTAGATTTACATATAACTTACCATTTCATTTGTTGACCATTTTTATGCATGCCAGTCTCTTCTGCAAACATTTTCTTCCTTTTAAAGCACATTCTATAGAAGTTTTTTAGTTCCTTTATGGTCCACTTGGCCTGTATTCATCTGTAATTGTTTTCGTTTCTTATTCTTAAAAGGTAATTTAGCTATGGGTATAATTTGGGACTAACAGTTTTGGTCCATCAAAGTGTTATTCCACTGTGAAGTTAGCTGGCTTTCTAATTATTATTCCTTTGTAAATAACTAACCCTTTACTACCTTGTGTTGAGGCATAGGTTTCTCTTGTGTTGCTTAGCATATGTTATACTTCCTCACTCTGTATTTGTATTCTGGATTTGTGTTCTTCTGCAGTTCTTAAAAATTGGCAGCCATAATCATTAACTTTTGCCTCTTCTCAATTCTCTGTTCCTTCACCCTGCACTCCAATTAGACACGGGTTAGACCTTCTCATTCTGTCCGTCCCTCTCTTCCCTCTCTCTTAAGGTGCCTTCCATGTCTTTCATCTCCTTGCCTCTCTTTCAGTTGTCTGGATGATTTCTTCTGATTTATTTTCCTGTTTGTTAATTCTCTTCTTAATTTTATATTGCTGTTTAAATCAATTTTTTTTTACATTGACTATTCTTGCATTCTGGTTAGTTCCATATGTTGTTGTTGTTGTTTTTTTTTTTAGATCCATCTGTCTATATCTTATAGTTTCTGTTGATTCATCACATTTGTGATTGAGTCTTTTATTCCATTAAGTATTTCAAATATAGTTATTCTGCATTTTATACTGATATGCACAATGCCTGGTCTTTTGGAGTCCAAATCAGTTATTTATTGTTATTTCTAGTTTCCCTAATGGTAGTTTTGTCTTTTTGTGTGTTCCATGATCTTTTCATTGGTGAGAATCCTAAAGTATATATAAATTGGGACTGGGGAAGCTTGCTTTCTTCCAGTGTCCCTTGAGGGCTCAGCCTCAAAGTTCCAGGCTCACCTCAAGACTGCCTTGAAATTCAGTTTCCTGGCAGCAATGCTGTTATGGGCATCTCCCCTTAGGCAGTTCTGCCCTTCCATGATGCCCATGCGCAAACCTCAGCTCAGTGGGTGGGTTGATCAGTTGGTTAGTTGGTTGATTTTTGGCCAACTGACTGGTTGATTATTTGGTTGGTTGACTGGTGGGTTGTTAGCTTGCTGATTTGAATGAAATGATCCTTGTAGACCGCTCCTAAGTCTCATGAAACCAGCATTGTCTCAGAATTTGTCCTTCCCAGGTCTTGGTTCTTCTACAGCAGGTGAGTCTCTTAGAGGATTGAGTCAACCATTATGGCATCAGTAGAAGTCTGAAGGCCTGGGACCAAGCCCTGACTCCCCAACAGTATAGGCTATGTTTGAGGGCAAGCCTCTCTTTCCTGGGTTTCAGTATTGTTATCTGTGAAATGAAGGTGGTTCTGTGCTATTGTTAAGATGAGATAGTGTGCAACACACTCTAGGTATACATGGTACTATCCATGAATGTCCAGAGGTCCCAATGGGTAGTTCTTTGTAATTGTGCTGAGATGTGGAATCAAGTTGCACACTTGAAGCTATTACACAGGGCAAATCCCCTAGCCAGATAGCTATATTATTCCCTGTGCATAAAAATATGACATAGATCTTATAAAGTGATTTTTTTTTCCAAATGATGAGGAAAACAACTCTCAAGCAAAGGCCAGTTGTTAATGTCACAGCAATATTTGAAAATCCAGAAATTCCCGAATATCTCATATGTAACCCTCTAAAATGTCAAAGGTTTCTGCCTGTGAAGGTGCCTCAGAACTAAATTGTTTAGAGATATACATCATGGGGGCTTGTCATTACCCAGCAACAGTAAGACTTCAGGCTGAAGACCACTCCACAAATCAATAAGCACCTTTTGTAAGCTGGTGGAAGGAATTGAGGGGAGCTGCTCCTGAAACCCAAGGAGTTGTGTCTACATCTTTCCTGACACATCTCTCTCCTTTCCTCCTTCCCACTCAGGTTTCGCCTTCAGTGTCACCGCATTGTCAATGACACGATCTTCACCAATCTGATCCTCTTCTTCATTCTGCTCAGCAGCATTTCCCTGGCTGCTGAGGACCCCGTCCAGCACACCTCCTTCAGGAACCATGTATGTACTCCCTTTTGTTCTCTGCACCCCTTCCTCTGGGAGTGTGACTGGGCCCGCAGCTTCTGTTGCTGACTTCATTGTTAATCAGGAGCTCAGTTCTAAACCTCATAATCAGATGCACAACAAACAGTTCTTTAAGAGATTAGGGCTTTGAGAAAAACCCATCTTGGGACCACAAGCAAGTAAAAGAGCATGTGCCCAATGTCTCAGGTTGGTTTGATAATTGGCAAAGGTCAGGCCTTTGATTGCCTGTGGATGTTCCCCAGGAAACTCTAATAACCTGTAAACTTAGTAAAATGTGGCCACTGACTTCCTACCCTGCTCTCAGTATATCCTGAGAAGTGTTGGTAGATAGGTGCCCATAAGTGCCAATGTAGTAGAGAACCTCCATGATCTTCTGCAGAGCTGATCTAAATATGAAGACCCACCCAAGGCTCTGGTGAACACCAACCAGATGGGCATGAAGAAAACAGCCCATGATCTGAAGCCATACATATGTTAAAACACTCACAGGTCCTGGAGCCCACTTGGTCCAGGCTCTTCCTGTGGTTGACTGGTATTGACCCTACCTCTGATCTATCCCTTGAGATGTAATAAAGCATGACACCCTATAGCCTGTCCTTGGGTAGACCTGGGAGATGCCCTCCCATACCCCAAAGGGTTGATACTCATATAGATTTCCACTAATGTAGGAAGCTCGCGGGTTCAGTCACACCAAAGAGAGTTAAGCATTTAAATTCCCCTTAAAAAAAATTCTCTCTGCTTTTTTGACAAACATCCCATTGGTTGGATTTGGGTTTGTAAATAAGTTGGGTTAATGAGAAAAACGTTCAGCCAGATGCTGCCTAAACCAGCTGAGGCCTTTCCCTGAAGCTCCCCTCACCTGTCTGGGGTCTCCACCCTGAGCTACCTATGCCAGCCCCACGTTGAGATCCAGTGTTAACTATGTGCCACTCGTTCCCCAAGTCTTTCCATCTGTCCCTGTGTAAAAAGGTTCAATGTGTGCACCTCCTTTTGAAGTGCGGTTCTTTTTCTGGTGAACATCCACTGACCTGGCCTCCCATCCTGCTTTTCTCCCACCCCCTCCCCATCCCTCCTTGTTTCTTTTTGTTTTACAGATTCTGTTTTATTTTGATATTGTTTTTACTACCATTTTCACCATTGAAATCGCTCTGAAGGTAAAGGCCCGCGGCCCTCTCTCCTCCTCTTCCTCCCTCCCTTGCGCCTATCTTTGTTCTCTGCTGCTGTCTGTCGCTAACACACATGCTCCTGTTGGTGTTGGGTTCACTCTCGGAGCCACTAATCCAATTATGCTTATTTTTCAGATCCTAGGCAATGCAGACTATGTCTTCACTAGTATCTTTACATTAGAAATTATCCTTAAGGTAATGCACCCTGAGCAATGCACTCTGTCCATCTCTTTCCTTGTCTGTATCTGCTCTGGCTGACTCTTTTCTTTTTTCTATTTCCTTCACTCTCCCTTTTGACTCTCATGCCTGCAGTGAAGAATCAGTGCCCCTCACTTTGTGCCATGCACTTTACCCAGGTTCGGAAACCAGAAGTCCCCCATCCACCCATCATGGCCAGGCTCCCTCTCTCTGACCACCAGTAAGCAGTTTTGGCTGTGTCACCATCGATACGGTCCCCTCACTGGTTGGCACTGTGGCCATCAGCAGTGCCCCTACACATGCTCATATGTGCCATCTCCAATCAGTTGGTATCTGAGATCTGCTTAGAATTCTCCCATCTTCCTCCTGCCTAGCAGAGATGCCAACACAAACTCCACAAGTGGAAAAGCTCTGGGGCATGAAGGAGTCACTCTGGCTGCTCTCCGTGGATGTCTGTCATCAAGAACTTCCTCAGTACTTACAGCAGACATCAGGGCCAAGCTGGAGTGGGGCCACGTAGAATAATCAAGATTTGGAGCCAGTCTCCCAGCCAAGGCCTTTCAGCAGACAGCTGTAGATCACTTCTGACCCTCCAGTGACTCACTGAAAAGTTTTTGTTACAATGTCCTTGCCCCAAGCCCAGGGGAGGGAGAGTTGTCTTGCAGAGCAAAGTACAGGGAGTGAACCAATGTTGGAAGGAGCCTGAGCACCCAGGCCCCATCCCTGCCTGCTGTTGCCAGCTCAGATCTGTAGAGTTGCTCCAACATGGTTATCCCAAAAACATATAGCGCCCATGTCTGAACAGCACTGTGATGCGCAAGGTGGTTTCTAAGTTTTCCCAGTATACTTCTGAGCCTTTAAACCAATGCCTTAAGCCAGTCCACCTGGGATGCAGGATGTGAGTTCTGAGACCTTGGGTAAGGTGTGCTGCTCTCTGAGCAAGGGGTCAGTTTTACCCTCACCCTAAACAAAAGGGCTATAGACTCTGAGCTTCAGCTAAAGCATCTTTTCTCTGGGACATTCACCTGGGGTGCCCGCTCCCAAGGAGCTCAGGCCCCCTTCCCATCCATCATTGCAGCTGACCCAACTGGTGTCCACCCCAGCATTGTGCCTCTGACGGCTGCAGACCCTTCTTTTTCTAATAAAATTCCATCCTGGCAAAACCCTTTGAGAAGCATGACATTTCATCACATCGTGATACCATTCAAGTGGGGTGGTTTCTGAGTGCCAGCCATGATGCCCTTGTCCCCAGTGGCGCAGTTTTGCCACTTCTGTTGCTCACCCAAAGTGTTGCTCAGAATTTTCTTTTCGTGCTCTGGGAGAGTAGATCTGGCCAGGCTTCAGTTCCTGGAGTCAGGGAGTGGGAATCAGGAGTCGCAGGGCAGCACTGAGACTGCTGGGAGCCACTTTTCCATGGAGAGGTGCTTTTTTCCTGGACTTCAGACACAAAGAGGCACACAGACACACAAAGTTCTTTCCCAGGACAAGAAAAACCCCAAGGCCCCCATTCTCATGGATGCCCCCCAACCCCCGCCACAGAGCTCCCTCGTGGATTTCAATGGTGCCATCGCTCCTTCAAGGTTGCCATACAAGCGGAAGTGAAAGTCTCTCTGCAAGCATTGTCATGGCAAGGCCCTTCTCTCCCCTTCCTCTCTCTTCCTCTTCTGGTCTCTCTTACGCTCACTGCTTCTGAGTATTTACCCCATGACCAGTGCACTTCCTGCACTTCCCTTTCACTGGGTCCCTCTGCCCAGCCTGAAGGTCCAGCATTGCACCAACCCGAAGGCTATGATGGCCATCCACTAGACTCATTTACCCTAAGGAACTATGGGAGGATCTAGGGTGATTTGGCCTTGAAAAGAAAGCACATGTCGGACCATCCACCTTAATAATGCAAAGGACTGACACAGAGAAGAAAAAGTAGAATCAGAACCAAAGCATGGAAATGAGAAGAGTGGAGATACATGTGGTCGGAAGGGCTGCCTAGACTATTGCCTGTGACTGAGGAGGGAATTGCTGCCCTTCCAGCTCAGAGTTAGTGACTTTACAGCCTGTCCCTTTTCCCTCCTCAGAGTGGCAATAGACCTTTCCTGGTTAATGACTTAGAACTTTTAGAAGTAAGGGACTAGGAGGGAGCAATCAGTAAAGGAGGGTAGAAAGACAGCTTGCACTGAGTTCCCTGAACCTGGCTTTTTCTGGTGCTCTGAATGCCACACATGGCTTTCAGATAAATGTCCCCTTTCTCTAGCACCCACTTGTCTTTTATCCCACAGCCACTCTCCTTCTGGCTCCCAACCCACATGCACATGCACAGTTTCCAAACAGCTGGTCTCCTTCTAAGGGTCCTCTGACCAAGCAGAAGCAAAGGACAGAAGGTGGCACTCTGATCCCTACTGCCTACCTATCTAAGGAATGCTTTTTCCCATATACAGAGGGCTCTACAAGAACCAGAACAAGAAGGGACCAGACACAACACCTAAGCCTAAAAGTGAGGTTGCTGGGGAAGGTGCTCAGCCTTCTGCAGGCACAGGGGGCTCTTTGGTGAGCATGAACCACAAGAGTCACCTGAGCCCAATCTCTGGGGTCCCAGGTCATCACCAAGACAAAGAAAGTGTGCCTTCCAGATGGAAGGCCTTCAGGAGAGATGGGCAACTATATTTCCCTGCAACCTTTTATGTAACCTCCCCACTTCTAAAAACTATTGCAGAACACAGGTGCCTGAATCCCCTGTGATCCCCTGCTTCGGGAGATAAATAGAAAGAATTAGGTTGCAAGAGCTATTTTTGCCAATTTCCCCCTGTGTTTGCTTTTGAATTGCTCTGCAGACACACCACCCTGGGCATGCTCTGATTCCAAAGAGATAAACTGGACCCCAGATGACCGGGGAGCTGTTCTCAGCCTCATGGCCATCAGCTCCAAATTTTTCCCTTTAGCTGATGCTTCATGGCCCATGGCCTTTCACAGCCCTTATCCCGGATATCCACAGGCCATTCATTCATGTCACAAAATGGTAAAAGCTATTGGTTGAGCACCTACAGTGAACAGCTTTCTTCTAGCTCTGAGGGAGGTAATCATAGCCAGATCCTGCAACGATAATCATTATCTCATGTGTTCTGTTTTTTCAAAGTCCTGCCTTGTTTTCCTGTAGGAACCTCACAAAGACAAGGGAATCATATCCCCACTTTATAGATGAGGAAACTCAACTTCCTTTATACAGGAAGAATCCAGAATTCAAATCCAAGATACAGTGACAGGTGACACATACGGAGCATAGTATCTGCAGAAGAGTGTCCCGAGTATCTTTTATATATTTACTCAGTTGATGTTAACATCCCAGTGGAGTAGATATTATCATCATCCTCATTTTTAGATGAGGAAAATAAGGCACAGAGAAGTTAAGAACCTTGTTCAGGGCCACACAAATAAAATTCAGGAGGGTTGGGATTCAGATCAGGTGGTCTGGCTCCAGAACTTGCATTCCTCACCTTTGTCTCACATTACCCTCTCTAAACACATGGTTCATGCCCTTCCTTAAAGAGCTCCAGATTCTGTCTAGAAGGGAAATAGCTTAGAACATTTGACATAGATCCCAAGCACTATTGAAAGCCAAAGAGGAGAGGGATGCTAATTGCCACAGTTATTGGTAGAACTTTTCTCTGGACACCAGGGTGACCAACCATCCCAGTTTGTATAGGATGCAGGACGTTTTAGTGATATGAGCAAGTCCCAGGCAAACCAGGACAGTTGGTCGCCCTTCTGGACATGCTCTCTCCATCTCCCAGATAACGAGTGTTTCAGTTGGCTGTGAAGTTCAGAGGGTGGAAAATGTGCATACAGGGTAAACTGGCCTAAAGAACATTAGTCAAGGGCCCTAACATACTGGAGCCATCATAGACTTGTGATGAGGAAGAGAAAAATCAGAGAGGGGTGGTGGGCCATTTGAAAGGGCTTTGAGCACAATCATGAAGAGACTGCTGTTGGGTAGGAGTAGGAGCCCTTATACATCCTGAGCTGGGGAATTCTTTGGTGGTTGAGTGAATGTTTGAAGAACCTTTTCTGGCCACCAAATCTCCTTCCTCAGTCCTTCCTGTTCCCCTTGGGCAGTGCTTGGGACCTGCCCAAGGGACGCTGTGGGAGGAAAGGGTGATGAGCGTGTGGGTGGTTTGTGGAACTTGGGCTGGGGTCACTTACACCCTGTTTCTCTGTCCCTTCCTGCAGATGACTGCTTACGGGGCTTTCCTACACAAGGGCTCTTTCTGCCGGAACTACTTCAACATCTTAGACCTGCTGGTGGTCAGCGTGTCCCTCATCTCCTTTGGCATTCAGTGAGTAGGGCTCCCTTAGCCCAAGATGAGGTCATCAGCTAGGAATGGGTGTCAGAGAAGACACCAAGCTCTAGAGAGCCTTCCTGCAGGGCCACCACAATGGGACTATGATAGCATAGGGCCTCTGAGGTTGCACTACATAGTGGCTTTCGTTTCTTGTGTTCATATCCTCAATGGTGTGATACATGAGGGTATGCGATCCTCAGAAATACATTTAAATGTCTAGATTTTGCCACAGGAAAAAGGGCCAGGCTCCATTATAAAGAAACAGGTGTCCCCAGTACCTTCTTACCTCCTCTACCATGTGCTCTTCAGCTGCCAAGGTCCTGCCTTTGCCCTGACCTGTCCCTGACCTTCTGAGCCATCCCTACTCTCCCTTTCTCTTACTTCTCTTTTTAGTCAAAACACCTGTTGTGTGTATGGTGAAAAGAGACAGAGAGAGATAAATTACTTATTCTCAATCTTGGCTGCACAAAGGAATCACCTGGGAAACTTAAAATAATGACATTTGCCTGGATCCCACCCTCAGAATTTTTTATTTTTTATTTTTTGGATTGGGGTACAGTCTGGTGCTACAGTTATGAAAGCTCTCCAGGTGATTTCCCTGTACTGTCTAGCTTTCAAACCTTTCTTAGGTCTGAAAGAATCTGATTACTGGTTTCTACCACATTCTAAGGCTGAGCATGTCGATTCTGCACTGGAACTTTCAAAGCACTTTCACATACACATTTTTCCATGATCCTCTCAAAAAAAAAATTCTATGAAGTAGGCAGTGCAAGGTGCAGTTATCAGCTCAAAGAATAGGAAATATGACCTTCAGGACATCAGGAGACTTGCTAAAGGTCATGCCAATGGCAGAAATAGGTGTAAGTCTCAGAGGTCCTGAGTCTCCCATCCCAAGGTTGTTTAATGGTCAGCCTCTAGGATGAGATGGGGGCCATGGAAGTGAGACTCTGCTCTATGGATATCAATTATATTTCTCAAAATTTTCTGCCTGGGAGTTTACAGATCTAGATTCTAACCCCAACACTACCATTAAATCAACTAAGAATTTCTCTTTTCAGTCTGTTTTTTCCCTATCTGACCTTTAAATCCTTTCCATTGTGATTCAATACAAACTGACTCCCTCTCAGAGACACTGGGGGAAAAGATGCAGTGATAGATAGGAATGCCCTTTGAATCTTTGGGAATAAAAGGCCCATGAACCAGAGAAATTGGATCTTTCTATAGATCGTGTGCACATCATTCTGAACTATGAAGAATAAAACTGGCACTTCCAATGTGTCATATGCTTTTTAGTGTCCAAGACAGATTGTGAGGCCTCCTCTCCTAATGCTCAAGAAAATATCTCAATCACAGAGTTAGTAAGGGAGGGTTGGGACATCCTTCAGAGTTGCTCAGCAACTGGTGTTGTTCATAACCTCTCCCTGGATTGGATGGACAACTGAAAACCATCCAGGCATCTTGCCACGGGTCTGTGTGTGTGGGGGGGTGCTGCCCCCCTTCCTCCTTCCCACCAGATCATGGCAGCAGCCTAATGCTCCTGGAATCTTTAACTTGGCCTTGGCATCCCAGACATGTGGAAGCCATTCTTTCTTGGAGTCATGCTAGGAACCAGAAAAGGATATATATATATATATATATATATATATATATATATATGGTTTTTGACTACCTGGGTTCTGTGTTTAGAGATCTACACTCAAAAATCCCTCTCCACCCCCATCACCTCTAACCAGAAGGCATGAAGTTCCAGCATTATTGTCTTTCTTTATGTACAGTGATGTCTTCAGCAGGCATAGTAATAAAAGCCACCATTTATTTGGATCATAAGTGCCAAGCACATTGCTGGATAATGCACATAAAATTCTCATTTAATCCCTGCAGCATCCTTATGAGCTAATCGCTGCCCCATTTTTCAGATGAGAAACTAGGTCTCAACAAAGTTAGGAAATGTGACTTCAGGTGACTTGGCTCGCAATGGACAGCACTAGTGCACAGGATGCCCCCCTGTGTAGCACATTATATTGCTAACGATTGATGTCAAATGCTTTCTGTGGTTGTCGCCATGCTAGGGATGAAACCCAGGACTATATCCCCAAACCTAGTTTCTCTATTCTCTCATCAACAGGAAAATCACAAAGTTATAGCAAGCCCCAGGTTCTTAGAGGTAAAAATTAGAAGTAAAAAGTACCCCAGACAGACTCCATATGTCAAGTTTGCCTGGGATCAGCCTGTCAGGACATCACCTCCCCTCATCATTTCAGAAGCAGGGGAAACTTACCACCTGCCCTTTTTTCCTTCCAGGTCTAGTGCAATCAATGTTGTGAAGATCTTGCGAGTCCTGCGAGTACTTAGGCCCCTGAGGGCCATCAACAGGGCTAAGGGGCTAAAGGTGAGATGATGGATCTGGGTGGGAAGCCTTCAACCTAAGAAACATTGATGGGTCTGCTAGTTGGTAGACTGTCAGCTGAGGTGATGGTTGGGCTTGAGGGAGGAGAGAGTGATCAAGCCAAGAGTCTGCCATGTTGGTGCCTATACACTGGTCCTACTCAAATCCTGTTTCCATGAGGAGTGGAATGGTTACAGGAAACCATTTTAAAACCTGAGTTCCTATGTAAAATTTTGCAAAGGGGAACACAAACCCAGAATCTCTGGGTGGTGATGAGGTCCCTGTACGCCTACCACTATCCAACAAGAGTTCACAGGGCTTGTGCCCCTGTAGGGATTCCCTGGAAAAGGAACCCCCAAGGGGGACTTTGTGTTCCTTTGGATTCCATCACTCACCCTGTGACACTGGGAAGGCTGCTTTACCTCTTTGAGCCTGCTTTCTCCCACTTGCGGCTGAGGGGCAGCTTCTGCTACCTCCCAGGAGGTCTCATGGCTTGACTGAAGGAAGCTCAGGCTGCAGGAATTTCCTGAAACTGTGTTCCCTTACCTCTTCCTTCTTCCCACCATAGCATGTGGTCCAGTGTGTGTTTGTCGCCATCCGGACCATTGGGAACATTGTCATTGTCACCACACTGCTGCAGTTCATGTTTGCCTGCATCGGGGTCCAGCTCTTCAAGGTAAGGTCTTGGTTCTGATCTGTCCACCATCCCTCCCTCCCCATCAGCATCCCCAAGAAGGGGAACTGGTGGATACAACAGGAGGAGGACAGCAGCCCCAGTCACACGGGGGTGAATGTGATCTCCAACCACAGCCCCACTCAAGCTTCCCAGACCAGAGGAGAGAGGAACCAGAAGGAGGCTCCACCAGACTAAAGGCCTCCTGCCCTCTCAGCTTTGCCGACCCTTTAGTTCACTGCCCTTCTTTCCAGCCAGAGCAGGAGGGGGACTTTCACTGTCTGGAAGAGAGTGTCACTTGCATGAGACCCTACAGCAATTACTTACTGTCAGTAGCATCACATCCATCCTTCCCCCAGCTCGAGGCCAGGGTCCTCCACGGTTTCTTGTCTTTTCAGCCTTCATCTCTTTTTCATCTCTATTTCCTCACACACAACATTCTTCCCCTGCCCTCCCCTACCTGCCACATATACTTCACTGATTTCCTCCCATCTTACTCCCTCTTCCCACCCCAGCTCCACTTCTTCCTTCCTCTCAAGACCTTCCTAGAGAGTTCAGCTTTCTTGGATTGGAGCTCCCTGTTTTTGAATTCCATGGGTACTTGCAGCAGTGAGTGTCTTTATTCTCTGGCTGCTGTGTGTATGTGAGTCACGTTGCCCCATCTGGATTCTGTTCACCTTGCACTTTTTATCCCACAGCCCCTAGCTCAGCGCTAGGCTTCAGAGACGCTCATTAACCATTTTGTGATGGATTCATTGATTAAGGAACATCTCTAATCACTTTGTCCTTTTGCCTTTTAGGGAAAGCTCTATACCTGCTCAGATAGTTCCAAACAGACTGAGGCAGAATGCAAGTAAGTATAGGCTGGAGCATTGGGTGCCCAGGCCTAACTCAAGGAGATTGGGGACTTGGTCTCAGAGGAGGGACAGCAGGGCTATTATCCACATGTAATCTGATTCTGATGTGACAAATGATCTATCTATTCCTGAAAGTTCTACCCACTGAAGTTCTTCCCAATAGCTGGAACTGTGTGGTTTCATTCTAGATAGTTCCATCCCACCCAGCATGCCAGGAGTTATTTGGAAACAGGTCAAGTTTGAAATGTGAAGGGAGATGGAGAAGCCAGAATTACCTTTTCTCCTCTTCTCTCAGGGGTAACTATATCACATACAAAGATGGAGAGGTTGACCACCCCATCATCCAGCCCCGCAGCTGGGAGAACAGCAAGTTTGACTTCGACAATGTTCTGGCAGCCATGATGGCTCTCTTCACTGTCTCAACCTTTGAGGGGTGGCCAGAGTGAGTACGCAAACCAAGGTCCATCCGCCCTGATACTGGAGGCCCCAAACACTGGCTATCCACCCATTGCCCAAGTTTCGTTAATGTCCTTCATTCCTTCCCAGAGATCACACTTGTGTCCTCCTCCTGAAATAAGGGTATGTTTCTAGAATAATCTGTAGGCCATAGTCACTGCTGAAACATAGGCTCTTCTAGAAAATATCAATATTTTAATTTCTTTATTTCATGGTTCTGGGGGTTAATCCCAGGACCTTGTACGTGCTCAGTAAGCACTCTACCAGTGAGCTACAGCCCCAGACGAGAAGTCAAAATTTTAGAAACTCTAACCCAAAATGAGTGCTTTTATAGCCCCCTTTCCCAACCTCAGCATGAACCACAAGGTCAGGAGTCTCTGTCATTACCCTCATGTCATCTGGGAATGAGGTGTGGGGGGAGTTTGATCACCAAGGAGTTCCACATTACTACTCCCAGTGTGGGTAAATATAGCTGAGATGTCTCTGTTTTGTTAGGCTTTACCCCTGTCTCCTTTAGAAAAAGTCTTGTTGACATTTACAGTGGAAAGTAAGAAAGAGATAAAAGCCTGTGCCCTTGTTCCTCTACAGAGGCAGTTCTTTCACATGTAGACCAACCTGCTGGCCTTTTATTCTGCATCACCTGTGGCAGGCAGCTTATCTGTCAGGTGCTCCATGTATCTTTGTCTAGATGCCTGCAACCCCCACCCTGTGGTGCATGGGTCTTAGATGAAAGTCACCATTATTATATGGCAAAATGTAGGCGAGACCTAGGGAAGAGCTAAGTACTCACAGGGTTACAAAGGAAGGGAAGGAGATAATCCCTGTCCACGAAGAGTAGCAAGCTTAATGGGGCATGTAGCCCAGGTCCAAATGAATGGTGTACAGGTGTAAACCACTTAAGTATAAAATCAAACCATTCTGGATGATCTGAAGCATGGGTCGTGTTAGTATTTTTTTCTAAATGGATTATTTTTCTCTCCGATTTATTTTATGTTCACTCTAACCTCCTTTGAGTCCATGCCAGTTTGCAAAGCTGTTTCAATATTTACCAATATTTCTGAATTTGAAATCAATGTCCATGAATCATGTTACATTTAAATAGTTCTTGACAGTTTCAAAACACCTTCATGTACATTATGTCAATTGCCCCACAAGTTAGGAAAGTTGGGAATTATTGTCTCCATTTTACAGATGAAGAATCTGAGTCTCAAGAGATTAAGTGATTTACTCAAGGCCACATGGCCAGGAAGTGGCAGAACTGAGACTTGAATCCAGACCCTCTGGTTCCCAGCCCAGAGCCATTTCCCTTGATCCCAGGGATTTCTAGGAGTCCTGGTTCCATCATTCCACAGAGGTGACACTGCTTCTCCAGTTCCCTCTGTGGGGCCTGTCTCCTCCTGCAGGCTGCTGTACCGCTCCATCGACTCCCACACGGAAGACAAGGGCCCCATCTACAACTACCGCGTGGAGATCTCCATCTTTTTCATCATCTACATCATCATCATTGCCTTCTTCATGATGAACATCTTCGTGGGTTTCGTCATCGTCACCTTCCAGGAGCAGGGAGAGCAAGAGTACAAGAACTGTGAGCTGGACAAAAACCAGGTAGCTTTCTAGGAAGGAAAGGAGGAAGGCAAGGAGGGCAGCATGTGAGGAATGGCAGTATTGGTAACCAGAGTTCAGGAATAGATCTATGTGGATACCAACGTCCTCCATCCTCTCCTCAAGCCAAACAGGGTTCTTGCAAAAGAAATGCAGATCCCTGCAAATTCCAGATCTGGAAAAAGTATTCAGCCAACAGGAACAGGGCTTTCCATCTTGAGGGGGTCTATGCAAAGGGAATGCAAATCCCCGCCCAACTCAGATATAATATAACAGATTTATGCAGCCAACAAATGTATGGTAAGCTCTGTGGGGGGAAAATGTCTTATACCCTGAAAAGTTAGAATGTACCCAAGTGGGTTGGCCCCAATGATAAGAAAAGAGAGAAACTAAAACAGTGAAGGAGTGAGAGCTCTTGAGGTGGGCAAGAGAACAGTTTTAGGAAACCACTCTTATATGGTTTCTTAAGCGAAACACAGAGGGCTATGCAGGAGGTGGGGACAGGAAATAGGCTTACGTGGGAGTGAGACAGTGATGCCAAGTACTGAGACGTGTTCTGTTAGCCGGTGAGAAAGAGCTGGCAGCTCTGTTGGTGAGTAATGAGGCTGTTAAGGTAGGAAGTAGGTAAATCCACCAGGTCAGTTCCCCATTGTTCTCAGTGGGAACAGAAGTGTGAAATACATCCCTATCTTTGCTTATAGGAAGGAGCCTTGCAAGCACAGTGTGATCAGCTCTACCCAGATTAGGAGAGCTAGACCCCTCATAGGTTTTGATGTCTACTACGTAGGCTTAAACTCATCATTCTGGTGGCTATGTGGACTTCAGATTGAAAGGAGGACAGGAAAGAGGGAGGCCAATTATAAAATGTAGATAAGAGATGCTTAGAGCCTGACTTGGTATTAGGTTAATGATAGCAGCGATGGGAAGAGTAGGAGGAGGTAAAGTCATAAGGTGGAGGGACTGGACATGGCAGCTGAGGGTTAAAGAGGTTGGAGTGACTTCCTGGTTCCTGGTTTGGGAATCTGTTAGAGGAGTGCACTGATCTTTACTGGAATCCCAAGAATCTAGGTAGGCCAGAATCTCTTCCCCTTCAGTGAACTATGTCTTCTGATCCTTGGATATTAAAAAATAAGGAAGATGGATCGAGGATAGGAAAGAAAAATGGAAGTCAGAACCTCCCCAAGGAGACCCTGTGGTGTGGGAAATAATTAAGAAGACCAAAGAATGAGTCAATCAGTGTTTATCAGGTGCCAGCCACCTGCTAAGCAGTATACCAGCCATTACCAGGTTGAAAATCAAGGACACGCATGCTCCTTGCTTGTAATCTCAATAGATTTGACAAGAAGGGACTCTCTCGTTGATTAGGGACGTGACAGAAAATCAAAACATTCCCCAAATTACATCTGAAATCTGTACGTGAGCTAGAGTAATAGATTATTTCCCTGACTTCCAGAGAACCCCCACTCCAGCCCCAGCACATGTAGTTTCATGTACATCCCACCCTCTCTGCCCTCAACTTCACATCATCCAGGTAACTAACTCCACTCTCTCCCTACTCCCATCCCACTCCTTCCTGTGCCCCCTCCCAGCGACAGTGTGTGGAATACGCCCTCAAGGCCCGGCCCCTGCGGAGGTACATCCCCAAGAACCAGCACCAATACAAAGTGTGGTACGTGGTCAACTCCACCTACTTTGAGTACCTGATGTTCGTCCTCATCCTGCTCAACACCATCTGCTTGGCCATGCAGGTCAGTCCAAAGGGGAACCTGGTCCTGCCCAGGGAGAATGGTATGAGAGGATGTCAAAGAGCTGCAGACCTTCTCATTGCTCACCTTCCTGGTGTCCAAGGGAAGCAGAAAGAGCAAAAGAGCTCTTCTCTTCTCCCATCTGGAAATAGAAAAGTGTCCTTTCCCAAGAAAAAGTTCCCCTCAGGGACCTTATGAAATAATCCATGGGGTCCTAGGTTTATAAAATGAAGAGGGTAAAGGAAATGAAGAACCAAGAGAGTGAGCTTGAAGCAGTCATTGGTATCAGGAAGGCATGGGTGTGCACTTGTCTGCAAGGAGGTCAGCTTGTACCAGGGCTCTTGAGTGCCAGAAGCCCCCACAAAGTTATCACATCCAATCAGAATGAGCAAAGAACTCTGTCAACCCCTATTTTCAGAGATGGTAGAGAAGAGAAGAATTTATAGGCTCTCCTGAGTTCACCTGGCTGCCTAAGGAAAGGTGGATGGCCTTCTGGGGGTTACTTCAAGGAAGATCTCTGATGAGATGAGGGTTTCCAGGAAGTCTGGGCAAAGGTAGTGAGGAGGCCGTGGATCCTTGCCTCGTGCTCATAGTTCCTTTCGTCTTCCTTCACTCAGCACTATGGCCAGAGCTGCCTGTTCAAAATCGCCATGAACATCCTCAACATGCTCTTCACTGGCCTCTTCACTGTGGAGATGATCCTGAAGCTCATCGCCTTCAAACCCAAGGTAGGCCTCTGACAAAAGGCTGGTTGACAGGCATCAGGGAGAGGGTAAAAAAGAATGTGGGAGTGCATATGCTTAAAGAAGAAGAGTGAGGGGCAGAAATTATCAGCGAAGAACCATCCCTTCTCCAATGATAAGTGCCCCAACTCCTACACCTGCCAAGAGTTGAAGTAGGCCAACTCCTTGAAACAGGAATCAGCTCTTGACTGGGACTCAGAGGAAGCAGATTCCTTCATGAACTGAGCCATTGCCCTTCTCCCTTTCTCAGACTGGCAAACCAAACCTCTGAGCTCAGTCCCCCAGATCTTCTCAGACTTTTGTTCTACCCTCCTCCCATTTAATTGGCCATACAAACCAACCTCATGTGAAAAATTCAACCAGGGCTGCATTTGTTCAGGGCTCTGGGCTCCAGCCTACAGGCACCTCCTGTTCCCTCCCTCAGAGGCTGTGTCATTGCTCACTTATACCTTTCAGCACAGAAAGAGTAGTTACCTGTAAATTCCTCTGTATTGCTCTTGTAGGCAGCTCTTTAAAAGGAAGATTAGAACCACTGTGAATGGACATGGTAGGGAAGGTTGGATGACCTGCCATTTTGGATTATCTGTGCTCTTCTTAGCCAGCACCACCTGCATTTTCCTGAAAGGTACAGGAGCAGGTTGGTGTAAGCAGTGACTTCCATCCTTGGCCTCTGTAGATAGGACAGAATTACAGGCATTCAGGGGCCTTGGATCACAACTCAGGCAGCTACTTCTGAGGGAGGCTGTAACAGCAGCTCAGGGACCCCCATGGCCACCACAACATCCTTTGGAGAGTGATGAAAAGGAAAGGTTGGAGAATTGCACAATTAAAGACTGAGAAAATCTTTCCAGCTTTCTGAGCCTTCTCTTTCCCTCTTCCCTAATTTTCCCAGTTGTAGCACAGATCAACAGGAAGCAAAAAGAATGAGTCTCTGGCCATACCTTCTATGTTTATTCAAATTTTTACTTGTTCCAGGATTAACTCTAGATGGGGACCCTTCTTTGCTACTATATCTATGTTCATTAACAAGATATCCATGACCTTCTTTGAATTAATAGTCACCTAACAGGTTTTATAATGCCCCATGTGCTATGTACGCATCATTGTATGTAGTCCTTAAAACATTCCCCATAAGATAGGTATTAACACCCCCAACACAGGGAGGAGGGAAGCAATGTGCCCAATATCAATTACACTACTTGCAAGGGGTAGAACTGTTATTGGAATCTAGCACCTCTGACTTTATAGTTGGTGTTTTCTACCACACTAAGCTGTTAGCAAGCATTTTTTTCATGTCAAGTATTCTGCTGGATACTTTTCAGAAAGAAGGAAACAGTCTTTGAGACATTTAAAAAAAATAAGACAGACAATATTCTTAGAGTGATGATTCTTCCTCTCACTCAAAGAATGCCCAGGGATCTTAGCTAATCTTCAGCAAACAAGACTCCTAATGAGCATTATTTGGTAATAGTAATGGTGTTTCCCTACCTCGTTCAGAGAAGTAACTATATTCTTTTTCACTTTGACTTCCAAGTTCAGTCCCATTTAGGGGATACATTATATCCTAACCTATAAATAACCAGCAAATTTCCCTGGCTATCTTCTGTGGGGCCCACAGTATCTCTGCCCACATGTGACCCTATTCCAAGCCTTGTGTCCCAGGAGTACTAACAGGTTCACCAACACAGCAGCATGACCCAGTAAGGCTGGGATACAGGATCGCTGCCAAGCTGAGCTTCAGTCTCAGATGACAACCTCTCAGTAGGGAAACTGGCATCATTTTCATCTGGTGTCATGAGACATATGGTTTAAATATTTCAAAGCCTTGAGTCATCCCACAGTTGACTCAGATGTGTTCCTGATGAAGTCTGAGGCAGTCTGCAGAGCCCTACAATGGATTTTCTGAATCATGTCTCACGAGCAAGGTGATGGATTGGGTAACCTGCCCTAGGAAGCACATGAAATTGACACCTTCGGGGGTCTCAGCCTGAAAGACACTCTACCTAAGTCCTGCAGATCAAGGAACAAGCCAGGTTTCTAGAAGTAACCAGTTGGGGCAACCTAAATTATAAAGTGCCTCTGAGTTTCCTCAGCCCCTGGTTTTCTATCATGAAAAGACATAGTAAAATATGAGAGATTATTCCCAGAGAAGGAAGAGAGCATCTTTGAGCCATTTGCATTTCACACCTGACAAGATCAATTGTGATATAGAGAGAAAGGAGCCTGAAACAACTATATACACCTGTAATCCCAGCTATTTGGGAGCCTGAGGCAGAAGGATCACAAGTTTGAGGCCAACCTAGGCAACTTAGCAAGGTCCTATCTCAATATAAAATTTAAAAAGGCTACAGATGTAGCTTGGTGCTTACCTAGCATGTGTGAGGCTCTGGATTTAATCTCCAATATAGGAAGAAAGGAAGAAGAATGGATCTTTTCTCTAAATTCCCCTAAAGAGACTTGTGACAATAGAGGGACAAAGGCCACTAGCTCTAGCTATGTAGAGAAGGTTGACCAGTTGGGAGGGGGAAAGGAGTGTTAGGTCCCTGGATCCTCACTGTACTATGTTCTTCATTAAGGAATATATTCCAGGAAAAGTATCCTCATTTTTTTATGAGGAAAACCAAAACAGAAACCCCTCAAAACTCTGATAGAAATATCTGGCTGGATATTGCATAAGAACAGGTGGCGTCTAATAGTGTACCTGTAATTCATAATAACTTTCATGTCCCACCATTAAGTAAAATTCTCTTCTGAATTTTATATTTCACATGGCATGATTGTTGATATATCATAAAAATGAGTTTATACTTTCAAATATTTACTGTAAAAGGATAATTAAGCAGTAAGAATATGGAAAACTTAGTGTTAATCAGCTTTTTAATACTACTACAAACTACCTGAAGCAACTAATTTATAAAGAGAAAAGGGGTTATTGATAGTTTTGGAAGTATAGGCAGGGTGACAACATCTGGTGAGAGTAATAGCCACCTGCATATCATGGCAGGAGGACATATAGGAGCATAACAGTCCCATCTGCTGCCAAAATGTAATGAGAGGACAGACTAGGCTCCCATAGTCCCTTTCAAGGGTACAACCCTGTGACCCAACGGCTTCCCACTAAATCCAACGATTCTACTAACCCCCAGTAGTGCCACTCTGGGGACTAAGCATTAAACATGTGAACCTTTAGGGGACATTCAATACCCAAAGTGTCATAGTTGACATTAATTATAGTCAGTAAATTGTCTGAGGGCTGAATGCTTGGGTTTTCTTCTCTGTCCTTTCTCTCTCTCTGACTGCTTGGTGGGTTGATCTATCAGTAGAGCAGTTTGTACTCTTGCTTCCTTCTTTTATCGTCTTCGCGGTGATTGATGTTCCCAATTTCTTCATTTCTACATGTTCTCTTCACTACTCCATGGAAAATGAATTTACTCAAGTAAATCCCTGCCCTGAATCCAACTGCCCAGCTCCTGAAATTCATATTGTGTTCATGCTAAACAAATTTTTTTTCACAAAAAACTAGAGAACATAAACTAGTTTAGAAAAATTCAGCCCCCCCACAGATGTTAGGAATCTGTGGGGATGGTCTGAAGAAAGTAGAATGAAAGTGGTATTGATTTGAATAACTAATAGCAAGCAAGAAGAAATTCCTTCCCTAGGAGTAAAAGATAACTAGCTGGAGATACCTGGATGGTACCTGGGCCCTACATGATTATCAAGACCAAGCTGGTCAGCATGGGAAAAAGTTGGGCTGGAATGATTGGACATGCTAGATCGTCATCCTGTCATGAGCTGACATTTACCAACAAAGATAGGGAAAAAAAATTAAGATACTTTTTTATGATAAGCACTGAAAAATGTCCAGTGCTGAGGAATAAATCTAACAAAAAGTGACTGAGATCTCTACAGAGAAAACCATACAATTTTATAGACAAATGAAGAAAGACTGAAATGGAGAGATGTGTTCATGAATTGGAAAACGCAGTATTGTTAAGATTTCATTTCCCCTCAAACTAATCCATAGATTCAGTACAATCCCAGTTAAAATTCCCAAATCGACCTTTCCCAGAGGACAAGGGGAGGAGAAAAGGGAGCCACACAGCAGATACTCTAGGCCAATAAGATGAGCCTGCATAGTCCCAAGGTTTTTGGCAGCTCTGACGTTACCATGGAGGGAGAGTGCAAGAACCTGGTAGAGGAAGTAGAGTTAGCCACAGATACTCCACTCTCAGCTCATGGGTTTGGGTACCAGAAGGCAAGATGATGTCACTTAGTTGCCTAGAATTTAATGTTGACAGTGACTTAGCAAAGACAACAAAGAGAGGAAGAGTGGAGTTGATGATGAACTAGTGGTAGGGCTGTCTCCATGCTTCTCCCCTTAGCAGAAGTTGGCCTTCCCTGGAAGGCAGGAGCTCACTACAGATGGGACATTCCTAATTATTCCCCTTCCTGTAGGCTCCCATGTGGGTCATGGAGGGGTGGAGAAGCAAGGGTTTCTATTTCTGGACTAATCTCGTCTCCCTTGGCTGGAGGCATCCTATTGGGCTGTTGCCTGCACAGGGAGTAGCCAGTGCCCATTGCCTCTCACTAACTCCCCAGTGGGAGCACTCCAGAGGAGATCTGTCCCTGGCAACTCTCCATGATCAAAGCTTTGGCCTCCCTTTCAGCTTTCTCCTAGCCTGAGAAGAGTCCAGAGAGGCCAATGGAACCAAAGTGGGCACACTTATTGGCCCTCCTGGCTCCAGCTTTCTTGAATAAAAGCCACTCAAGCCTTGGAGTTCACTTTCATGCTCCAAAACAAATTAGGGCCCAAAGGCATTTCAAACCAAAAGGATGAAATGAAACCTCTAGAGCAGCACTATCTCATAGGACGTTCTGCGACAATAGAGATGTTCTATACGTACCATGTATGATATAGCCACTAACCTCCTGTGGCTGTTGAAACTTGACATGTGGCTACTGTACTGAAGAATTCATTTTTAAATTTTATTCATTTGGATGAATTTGCATTTATATTTGTGGAGCCACAGGTGGCCAGCTGCCGTGCTGGGTAGCCAAGCTTCTTTCCCGTGACATCCCAGGTTCTGCTCTCCTCTAACTATCTGTCCTGACTTCGTCAGCCCAGCTGCTCCAGCTTCATGAAGCCAGATGGTCTAGCTCATCCTCCCCACTCTCTTTCCATCTGGCTGTTTGCTGCCAGAAATTGACTCAGAAGTAGCGGAAACCCCTGTGACCGGGTAAGGCCATGTCTTTCCCTGGGATCCTCCAGCATGGCTGTTCTCTTGACTCCGTCAGTTCACCCAGTCATCCCTAGATTTCCCCAGCCCTTGACAGCTGCAAGTGCTAAGGCCCCTGCCCTGTAGATTTTGTCCCACCCAGATCCTAGACTGGTCCTAATGAAAGCAGAGAGTGCTTTAGGAGCCCTACACTTGCCACTATGGTCTGAAATTTTTCTTGCTTTTGTAGGCCAGTACAGGGTTTGTCTCTGGTGATCACACAGCTACTCTTTTTCCCAGTCCATGGGACTTATAAGTAGGTTTCCCAATTAGCATTTTAGCACCCTAGTGACACTAAAATCTGAGAACCCTAATCTCATACCTGGTTCTTACTGACCCTTTCCCCTGGGTACAGACCTTGTTCTTGTCCATCCCAGTTGTTGGCCAGACACTTGCTGCCAAATGACCGTGATGCCACTTCTGGAGTGGAGGGAGCTTCTTACCATGTGGTATCCCAAGCCTGGCTGCACCTAGCATCCTCACCCTGGCCAGGGTTTCTGAGGCTGGGCCCCAGCTTGCCTTGCAGAAGGCTCTCTAAATTGGAACTGTGACTCCTGCCTCCCCCAACACAGAGGACTTGGCTGACATTTACAGAGTATCTATCAGCTAATTGTGCAGCAGTAATTCAGCTGCTACTATATATTCTCTGCTTTGGGGGCTTATTTGAAACCCCAGTTATCTTTTAGGAAAGAAGAAAAGATGGTAATGAAACTTTGCAGCTTCTCATAGGGCAGAAAGAGCTAAGGTTGGCAGCAATGGAGGACACTGACAAAGAAGAGAGCTCCTCCTGTCTGTTGTCCTGAGGAGTCCAACAGTGGGCTTCTGCTGGTTGGGAGTGAGATGAGTCATAGCCAAAAGGAGGTCTGGCTACCGGAATCAGAGCTACTCAGGACTGTGGAACTCAAGCGCCCTGTCTGCTGAGGCCTCTCCCCATAGCATAGTGCTGGACACAGCATTGCTCTGGTCTCACCCACATGACCAACAGCTGAGCCAAGAGAGGAAAGAGCCAGAAGACTCTTGAATGGTCTTCCTAATGATCACCAGTATGGAATTCTCAAGGCCAATCTGCTCTTGAAAGTGTCTGAGCCTGAGAGAAAGTGTTGATGACCTTGGACTTTCTGTACACAAAGGCAGCCTTCCTCTTCTATCCAAGCATCCATCCATGCCTGTGTGGTGCAAGGAGGTTCCAAAGCTTCTAATGGCTTCCAGAGCATCTTTCCTCTGTATACTCCCTTGTTCTTTGGAATAGTTTTGCTCCAGAGATTGATTGTTGACACTGACATGAGGGGATACACATGTCAAGAGGAGTGTTTGTGGATACCCTGAGGGTGTGGTCAAGATGAAAAGAGTTCCCACAATCTGACTTCTTCTTTTCATGGGCTTGGGTCAAAAGGGACAAATGAGGGCTGGTTGGGGCCCTGAGTTCACCAGAGGGAGCGGCCATGGAAGGCAGTTGCTTGGCAAGAACACTCAGCAACTCAATTTCTCTATCTACTCTGTCAGATTGATACCGCCGGTTACCGGTGAAGAGTTCTGCTTCCTCACATGTTGAAGTCTGAACATTAGAGAAGCACGATGAGGAAGCATATAAAGTGGGGTTTCTTTTAAAAGGGGTAACATAGACTTCTCCTGGGAGGGTGAAGGGAGCCATAGCTGGTATCCCTGTATCCCAAGAAGTGAAGTGTTCTTCCCTTTTTATATTTCCTACCGGAATCAGAGCTACTCAGGACTGTGGAGGTCAAGTGCCCTGTCTGCTGTGGCCACTCCCCATAGCACAGTGCTGGACACAGCTCTGCAACAGGGTAGTTTTTCAGTCCATGGTCTAATGACCCTATTGCTTTGGGCCTCTGTTAGTTAGCTTTTCATTTCTGTGATCAAATACCTGAAAAAAAAAAAAAAACGGGAGGAGAAATAGTTAATTTTGGGGTCACAGATTTATAAGGCTCAGTCCATGGTCAGCCAACTCCATTGCTCTAGGCCTGAGGTGAGGCAGAACATCATGGTGGAAGGGCATGGCAGAGAGATGTGGCTCTGTTCATGGCATCTAGGAAGCAGAGAGAGAGGGAAGGGGATGAACCCTTCCAGGGCACACCTCCAGTGACCCCCCCCTTCTATAGTCACACCCCACCTGCCTACATTGCCACCCAGTCAGTCATTCAAACTAGGATGGATTGATCAAAGAACAGCTCTCAGGATCTCATTAAGCTCAGGTACTAACACAGCTTTTGTGGGACACCTCACATCTAAACTATAACAGGGCCTGTAATGAGGCAGTGCATCATGGCAGGAGCATGGAACAGAGAGTTCTGCTTACCTGGTGGCAACTGGGAAGAAAAAGAAAAAAAGAGAAGGGACTAATAGCCCCTTCAGAAGCACACCTTCAGTGACCTTACTTCTTCTCACTAGGCCCCACCTGCTAAATAGTGCCACTGGCTGAGGGCCAAGCCTTCAACACATGCTTCTTTAAGAAACACCAGAGGTTCAAACTACAGCACAGCATAATGTAATTTTGGGGTTCATTTTAATGCATCTGTGAAGTTGGATTGTGTAAGACATGGCATCAACCATACTGAGACCATCTGAAATGATCACCACCTTTTCCTGGAGGCTAATGCAACTCATCACTGGGCTTCACCATATTTCAGCTCAGTTTTTCACCATTTCTTTTCTTTCTCTGTCTCCTATGCCTTATCAATCTTCATATTGCTTATTTCCAGAAACCTTTACCTATATGATATTTGGCTTATGTTTTGCTGCAGGCCCAAATTATCCAAAACCTAGCAAATGTTTATTGAGCACCCACCATACTAGGCAGTGTGCTTGACACAAGGAGCTCAAGAGTGAACGCAAGGCAGGCCAGTGAGCCCAGACTCGCTCAGATTGACTTTGAAAGAATAGACATTTCTGACTTTGGTCCACTCTTGGATCTTGTAGACTCTCTAGTTCACCATGACATACATGGCTAGAAAATTTACTGTCCCACCTGGCATTCATACTCCAGCTTAAGGGGAGCATTAATAAACACATTGGCTGATTTTGTGTCAGTTTCTATGCCTGAGGTTAAATAGTATTTGGAAGCTAAGGAAGGAAGTAATATATTCTAAGTGTCAATGAAGAACCAGACATTGAGCTAGGTGTTTTACTTTCCTTATCTCGGTGCATCCACAAGACAAGTATGATGGTCTCCCATTTTATGTCTGAGGAAATAAAAGGCTATGTAACATGCCCAAGATTGCAGGGTAGTTTTTTGGTTACTGTTTGTCTCTAATAAACCACACCTCTAAACACCTTAACAAATATTAATTTAATCTTCACAAAAATTCTAAGACTTTAATGCAGGCATAAGAGACTCAAGACAAGTGCTTTCCACTACCCTTCCATTGAAGCCAAAAATGTGGCCAGCCTGGGTTGTTGCTTTGCACTCTGAGGGTCCTCACCAAATGTTAGTTTTCTTTCTTATAAGGAAGTAAGAGGCATGAAAGCAAGCCATGATTAAATGACAACTCTATGAAATTTAATGTGTACCTTTCCACCTCTCAGAGGCCCCTTAACACCCCTTTCCCTCTTGTTTCATAGTTCTACCTTCGGCCCCTGTTTCACTAGATCAGCACAGACCTTCTGGCTTCCCTTTCCAAATCTGCACTGGCAGGTATTTCAGGAGACAGGGCAATCACCTGATAGTGGACTCCAGAAAATGAGGTGGTAACCTAACACAGACTCATTCGTGTGTGTGCGTGCACATGCCTGCACGCACACATACAAACATTTACGATGGAATACTTGCAAGTCATGGAGACAAAGATCAAATTGCTGAGTTCCTTGAAGGCAGAAAATTTTCTGTATTCATTTTGTGTCCTGTAAGAGGCATTCAGTGAAAGTTTAATGCATGCATAAATGAATGAAAGAATGAGAACGAGAGAACTAAAAAGCAATGAAAAGATTCAGAATACTATTGTCAAAAATCACTAAGATCATTGATCTTTCATCAATGCAGAAATCCCTACACAAAATCCTGTTTCCTGTCATAAGAGACTCCCTATTTCCAGAGGCAGCTCCGCTGGGAATCTTTCTTTATACAGAGCTGACATGTGCCCCTCTGCACTTCTACTTATCCATTCTTCTCTTTTCATCTTTTTCTTTCTATAAATTACTTCTGAGCATCTCAGTGATGATGTTGAGATGTGGCACCATCTTTACAGGGCTCACAGTACCAGAGTACCAGGTAGAGGAGATATGACAAAGAGATTATAGATGGGGTGAGTGCTCTGATGGGGAAACAGGATAACCCAGAAGAATAATGGGGACCAGGCACCTGTTTTTAGATCAGGTGGTGGGGAAGGCACCAGTTTGAGCCCTGAACATTGGGAAGGAACCAGAAAAAGAGCATTTCAGTCAGAAGAAAGAACAAAGGCCCTGAGGTAGAAACCACCTCTGCTTTCTCTGGAAATTGAGAGCAAAGAGTGAGGAGGGGGAGTGGGCAGAGGCCCTGCAGGATCAAAGGAAGGTTTGTGGATTGGCTCTGACTGCCCTTGGAAGCTGCAGGGGACTAGGCATTGAGTGGGGCACTTATATAGTCTTATTTGCATTTTGAAGAAACATGTTGGCTGCTTAGTGTAGGGGGCCATGTTGTGGGGAAAGGGGATGAGCTGGTAGGAGCCTGCTGGACAAACAGAGGAGCAGTGGAGATGAAGAGAGGGTGGCCTTGTGATGGCATTATTTGATGGTGAATCAGATACAAAGATGGAGAAGGACAGCAAGGATGGCTCAGAGGCTCCTAGCTTGTCCCCAGGTGGCTGGACTGGTGCTGCAATTTGCTGAAATTGAGGAGACTAGGGAGAAGCCAGCCTAAAGGAGAAACTTGGAGATCTATTTGGTTTTTAAAGCCACATAGCCTGTTAAAATATGGAGTTCAGATGGGAAGTCTGGGCTGGAAATCTATTTAAGGAGTCCAACTCTGAGAGTGCTGTCCAGAAGCCTGCTTGTCCTAAGAGAGAAGTCGGAAAATGGGCAGGATAGACAGGAAACTGGAGGAGAAGGGAAGAAGAAAAAGGAAGTGTTCTGGAGGTTGACAACCAGAGAAGCCAAAATGAATAAGTGGTGTTTCTTAGGATGAAAGTCTGGGTGAGCAAATCCAGCTGTGGAAAAGAAACAGGAAGGACAGAGAGAGGCCAGAATGCTACCCTGCCATCCAGGGAAGGAGGAGGGTTCTGAAATGTGTGGTTTCCCCTCATCCACATCCTCCCTGGATGAGTGGTACAGAGGATTTGTATTTCCTCACTGACCTGGAAAACTCAGCTTCAGAAACCTCAGGAGCAAGCACAATTATTTCCTTTTGAAAACTATATGCAAGGCTGGACATCTTTAACACTAGAGGTCTTCAACCCTTCCTGGACCCAAAGTCCCTCTTTTTATACAAATACTTTATAATACATCCTTAATTTTCTTGACATAAAATTCACATCCATACCCATAATGTCAATGTATATATATAATTTCTTAACTCGAATGCAATTGGAAAATTTAGTAGGAGTAAGACCTCAAAGTAGATGAAAATGGAAGAGCAAAGATAGGAGACCTTAGAATAAAAACTGAAAGTTATAACTGGTGAGGCTTATTTGCATTTGGCACCTTACATAAATGTCTTGCAAAAGTCACACACACACACACACACACACACACACAGCTGCCCCATACATTGCAGGACGTACATTGTTCCCACCCACTAAACACTAAATACTAGTTTTGCCTCCAGGATTCACTATGATACTCCTATCAGCTCCAAGACGCCCCCTGGAGGCCAGTGCTCTCCCCACACTGGGACCCACTGTCTTAGTGGGACTTCCATTCAGCCTCTTGTAGAATCATTTGAAACATGCTTTGCTGAACCATTAAGAAACCAATGTGTCTCCCACCATCAACGAAACCCCTGGGCCCAGAAACTCACCACATGTGTCACTCAAAAGGAGCAGCAAAGAAGGAGGGTGGTGTCTGGGCATGGACCACAGCTACTCCTTCCACCCTTCAGGGACTCCAGCATCAGCACAGAACCAGGAGACCCATGCTGTGTGGGCACAGCCCCTGCCATTCTTAGGGCCTAATGGGAGAGTTGGCATTGCCCTCATGATTATTTGTGGAATGCCTGCAGGGTACAGGACACACACAGTGCACAGCAGACAGGCACAAATGGGCTTGTTGGGGACAGTCCTCCCCACCACAGCTCTTACACCCAGAGATTTGCATATTGTTACAACATTGTGACAGGTTTCTTTCCTGCCTGGTGCTTGAGCACTTTAGAGTTACCATGAATGATAAAAAATAATTATATGACTTGCATAAAACCTTCGTGTGGGAAGGGTAGTATTAGCTATTACATTTAATTATTTAATGTGGAAAATTATTCACTCTGTGTAAAAAAGCCTGGTGGGAAAGTACACTGTGGTTCCCTGACTATGTCCCTGCCATTGAAAAAGAAACTGGAACACACGGGGTCCAGCAGAGAAAAGAGGGATTCCCATGTCCCTAGGATGCTATGGCATTAACCCATTCAAACGAGAGGCATTGCCAGGACACCCTGCCACTGCACTGGATCTGCCTGTTTAGGGGCAGGAAGTGCCTTTGTAGTGTTAGGGGCTGCCAGGCAGTGAAGGAAGGCAGCCAGCAAAGCCAGGACCAGGTGGCTACCCAGGGATGGCTCATACATCCATAGTGATGGTAACAATGGCAGAGGGCAGAAGGTACTGAGCCCTTCCACAGTGCCAGAATGTGCAGGTGCTTTTCACATATGAACTCACTGATCCTCACACCCCCGAGGGCATTTTGCAGGTAACTTGCCTGTGCTACTCAAGGTTCATCCCTTGAAGTGAGAGCAGTTACTCATTTCATTCACAACTTATTCATGGAAGTGGTGTAGATCACTGGCTCTAATGACTTCAGTTGGGTCATACTTACCCTTTGCAAAGGGGCAGGTGGTGATGTCAGGGAGGACATGGGGTCAGGAACAAGGGAATGAAAAGTACAGGTAGTGGGAGCTATTGGCAAGTGTCAAGCAGGAAGGGACCTGTCTGATCTGGTTTGGAATGCTCCCTACAGGGCCTAGTAGAGGGCTGCCACAGGCCCAAACTCATTCCCATAATGAAGGAGTGTATCTACTCCTTCTGTTCTCTGCTTTCCATTCTTCAAAGAGCACATGGTGATGTGCTTTTGAACTTGAAGTTGCCTGATTACATGGCAACATGTCTGCCCTGCTCCAGGGATACATCCATTCAATACCCTACTCCAGGAGGAGTCCTTTGCAGAAATTAGCTCATTTATTATGGCATGACTAACCAGAAGCAGCTACTGAGATCCCCCAATCTTCCAGCTACACTGAGGCAGAGAAAGAGCTTCCTAAGGCTCCCAAAAGGAGCTTGGCTCATGCTCCTCAGGTTTCATCCGCTCCAATGGACAGGCCTCCAGGGTCCAGGGGGTTTGATTCAGGTCCCTGTACCCTAGCTTTGCACGGTCTCAGGATTCTTGTGTTGGTGAGCTAAATAAATGAATGGGTGAATAAATAATTTAAGTCTTTCAAATTGTCCCAGAGCAAGAAAAAGCTTATTTCCAAAGAAAAACAGGAGCAGAAAAGTGTCCAGTTAATAGTGTGCAAGGGTGGGGGCATGGCTCAGTGTTAGAGCACTTTGCTAGGATGCACAAGGATCTAGGTTCCATCCCAGCATCTACACACACACACACACACACACACACACATATACACACACAAGTGCATTCCTCTAACAGTCATGAAAGAACCTACTGCCTGGGGCCTCATCTCACCAGGACAAGGGCCCAGCCCCTGCCTGCGTCAGCTCTTTGTCCCAGTCCCTAGCTCTCTGTGAAGGTGCTCCTCCAGGCACTAGGAATTATTAAGGCAGTGCAGGATGGGCTGAGAGAAGAAGGCAGAAGTCTGCCCTGCCTCCCAGGCTGGGCTGCAAACAGCTCTGCACTCCTGTTATGCCTTCCCCATTAGAAGCCACTAATTTCCATGATTGCTGTTCTGTCCAAATGGCTTCCTAACATCATGCAATTGATATTATCTATGCTTGGTGTCAGTCACCCTTGTGTTCGTGGTGTTCCGTGGAATCAGCTCTTCACACACACACACTGAGGCTTCGTCACTGCTGCTGCCTCCGCCAACAGACTCAATGCCTCTCTCCGCTCATTCAGCCCCCACCTCTGACTCCACAGCCTGGAAGGTCAGGAAAGATCAGGACTCCCACACCTCCTCACCACCACGACCGTCTATGCTCAGCACCAGACTCACAAACCTACTCTCAGATGCATGTCATTCAAGCCAGGGGATGGCTCTCTTTCAGGGACTCTTGCCCTAGGAGGAGCACAAGCCATGTTCTGTGCCCTCTCACCTAGGGCCTGCCTGCACCAGGAGGCCATGGTCACTTCCTGTCATTCCATGTTGACTGATGTTTCTTCTTCCTGTCTGTGTTGCAGGGTCACTTTAGAGGCCTGGGACCCAACTCTGGGGAGTTGAGATCCCTTCCCTACTCCCAGCCTCTTTCCTGCTCTTCCTCCTCTCTTTCTCTCCCCCACCTTTCTCTTCCCCTCTCTATTTCTCCCCACTTTTGCCCTCTCCTCCTCCACCTCCTCTTCTCCTGCCATCTACATTAAGCAGCCTCCTTTCTCACCAATTCCCTTCCCCATCTCCTGCCTCTCTCAACTACTGAAATTCCATCTCTGCCATCTCCACTTCTTGGGAGCTGGGTCTTCTTCCCTCTCATAGGCTCAGCCTTCCCTTGCCCTTCTCTCTGCTTTCCCCCTCTCTGTCTCAATATGAGCAGCTCCACATCTAATCTCAGCTCAGAACCCCCTCAACTCTCTGATGCTCTGTGTAGACTGGGAAGAGAAGAACCCAGGTCAGGTGCCCTGGACTGTCAGAAGGTTAAGTCGGCTTCCCCATCAGGGGTCAGGAAATATGTCCTGGTGTCCTCTGTGCTTCTTTCCTTTCCTTTCTCTTTGCCAGAACCATCTGATAGATAATGAAGGTGGACAGGAAGGAACAGAGAAGAAAAAAACCAAAACGGAAAAACAGAAACAGATAATGGCAGGGAAATAACTTTTCGCCTTGGAGTTCTTAAAGGTAACCACACAGTTCGAGGCCGTAAATGAAACTGTGTGCAGATGTTTTTTCAGCCAAGCTGCTGTAAGGCTCCTGTTGCTTCTGAGACCATCTCAGAGGAAGCCTGTGCTCTGGGCAGAGAAGGAGCTAAGAATCAAAAATTCCAGGACAAATGCCTATGCCCATAACCGCTCCCACAGCAGTCCTGCTCCCTGGCATCAGAGTTGGAGACAAGCCCACCTGACAGCCCACCCTCTTCTCAGGGAGAGTAACTCGTGTTTTCCCTGGTCCAATAGCAGTTTATAAGAACCCAGCACTTAACCACCTATATGAACTGAAATCTAACAGAATTTACCCATGACAGCCTGCATATCATCATCCACCTCTAAGAGCACCAACCAGAATTCATTTAAGAGTGTCTTAATGCTAGTGACCCAGAGAATGGGCAGAAAAGGTCGTAGAAATGGACTAAAGGGGAGTTCAAGATTCCAAAACCTAAAATCCCTTCCCGCCTTCTTCTACCCACCTGGTTTTGCTTTTCCCTCTGCTTAATCCCATACCCCAGACTGAAACTGTGAATCTTACTTAACTAGGAGGGAGGCAGATCAACACTAGTTAATAATAACCATAGCTAGTACTTAATGTAAAGCTTATTTCAGATGAGGCCCAGTTCTAAATGCTCTGCGTATATGGCCTTATGTAATCCTTACCTTAACCCTATCGTTGACCCCATTTTCTATCTGGGAAAACAGAGGCACAGGCAGGTTAAGTTATTTGCTCAAAGTGACTACTATAATTTGGATCTTGAATATTCTCCAAAGTCCCATGTGTTGAAGGTTCAATCACCAACCCATGGTGTTACTGGGAGGTGGTGAAATTTTTAAGAAGTGGGGGCCTAGTGGAAGGAAGGGAACACTAGGACTCCAGTCTTACCCTTCCCTGTCACTTCCCAGCTTGCCATGAGGTGAATAGGCCTCCTCCACCATGATCAATGTGACACCACAGACCCAAAGCAACATAGCTAAGCAACCATGGACTGCAAAACCTCTAAAACTATGAACCAAAATAAATCTTTTTCCTTATTAAGTTTATTATCTCAGGTATTTTGTCATAGTCACAGAAGGCTAACAGTTACCCAGCTAGTGAGTGGCAGAGCAGGACTTGAACCAATCTACCTCCAAAGATAATACTCTGAACCACTATACTGCCTCTTTCAACTTGATGTACTTCCAATGACAGAGCCGAATCCAGGCACAAATTACAAGAAGAAGAAGAAAATCCAAAATTCATGTGCATGTGAAATACATCATAAGATGCTTTTGCAGCCATTTTTTTCCTAATAATGATTTGGTGAAATTAATATCAATTGGGTCTACATTTTCTCAGCCCACACCAGTCAGTGAGTAGAAGTTCAGCTCTAATCAGAGACTGGATTCTGCCCTGGGTGGTGGCTGCTTGTCAGCTGGGTGAATGTGACCTTCCCTAGCATGGCCAGAGGCTGGGGATTGAAAGGGAAATCCACTCAATCAGTAGGATTGGCGATGGCCAGGGGAAGGCTTCCAGCTGTGATAGACCATCCCTTCTGACTGAGCCACCCTGCTTGGCTTGTGGAGTTCTGAGGAGTTGGACAGGAGGAGGTTTGGTTTGCCACTTCAAGGAAAGTCAGGAAAACCTGTTTCCGACCATTCCTGACTTCCCAACTGTTTGGTACCCAGTCACCAGAGGAAACTGATCTTATAAAAGGAAGTCTTATGGTTTTTCCCACCCCCCTTCTCTATTACACCCCCAAGCCCCAATTACCAATGCTTTCCAGCAAATGAGAGGGTGGGCCAATGCAGGTGAGAGTGTGTGTGTGTGTGTGCACATGCGTGTGTGTGTGTATGTGACAGAGATAGAAAGAGACAGGCATCAAGCTCTCACACTCCAGAGTGTAGGGAAAAAATATCCCTCCGAGGCCCCAGGGAGTTGGCCGCGTGTTGCCCCTGGACAACCTGTTGGGCGAAATGGCAGATATGGGCTTTGTTTCTGGAACTGGGTGTGGAAGACGTTGGAAGAAGGTGATGTTGAAATGGTGGGAGGAAGAGGGTGACAAAGGGAACAGAGACTTAAAAAACTGGATCTGAAACCATCTTCAAGGTCCATCTTGGAGGACTGATGGGCTGTGGGATGAGGGACGGGAATGTGGGTGGATGGGTCCAGGTGGAAAGCTGCCTCTCAAAGGGACTCTGTTCACCCTCCTAGACATGTGCCCCACCCCTTCATTTCAGCTGTGTGACTCTCCAAAGGGCTGTGTCCCTGAGGAACCCTTAGCAATGAGGGAACTGACTAGTTTCTGCTGCCAGTGGCAAATCACCAGTAGCTCTCCACAGGACAGAGAAGTCAACCAAAATCCCTAGCAGTACAGCCTGAGGAGGACAAGGGTGACCATGAAACACTGATCCCAACAGATTCCAGCAGATTCAGTGGAGTCTGGCATGGGGCCATGGTTGGGAGAGGGTGGAGATCAGGAAGAAGTTGACTGACTGGTTTCCTTCTGTCTGCACATGTACAAAGAAATCCAAGGGGTGCACAGCCTGGAGGTTGACAGGGTCCCTTTAAATCTTGGCCCCTTCCCCTGGTGTGCACCAGCAGATTAACTACGTGTGTGTGTGTGTCTGGTTTTCAACGTGCAGCTTTTGCTGTGATCTCTGCCTTTCTTCCCTCCCCTCTCTCCTCTCTCAGAGATGTTGCAGACCACGGCCAACTTACCCATTTTGTTTCAGGTCTCTCTGGTGAATGAAAAGTCTCCAACTCATCCTCCTTCCTTGCGCACTGAGATTTCTACCCTCCTATCTCTCCTCCGGCCCCTGCACCTCAATAACTTTTGGTTACCACGTTTTCTAGGTTGGTGCTGAGCATCTCTGGATCTGCTCTTGTTCCTGTCCTTCTCCCTTCTCTTTCCTGACCTCTCTCCTCTCTCTTCTGAAACATCTCTATTCACAAAGATGGTATTCACATCTAGAGATAGCCCCCAGAGTTTTCCAAAGTCTAACTGTAAAACACACACAGGTATCTAGTTCATTTGGGGTCTTTATTCTCAACTTCCCTCCCTGACAAATTCAGTGTTCCCCTTTTGCCCTGTGAATGACAGTTGAGAACTGGGAGGGACTTGGTTGCTTCCATCTCCTAGCATAGGACTTCTCTGGGAGAAAGAAGTCCTTGCTGCCTCAAAGACCCCAGGATATTCAGAAAATACTCTGGAAAGCCAACAAGAAAACCCTGGCTTCAAGCCAAACTTCCCTTGACCCAGCCCTGGCCACCCTCTGCTTCCTGGGTCTAGCTGTCCAAAGTCTCGGAGGTGGCGTTTATTTTCTTTTGGCAGAAAAGCCTGGGAACCAAGAGGCCACTTTCCCTATGACCTGACCTCCCACTTGAAGAATTACAGCCCTAGGACAGCATGCCTTGCTGTCCCTCTGGATAAAGGGCATGGTGGGAAGTGGAAAAGTTAAGGGAACTGGATAGAGTCAGGAGGAAACGGAAGAACACAGAGGCTTGGCTCTTGTGTGAGAAAAAATAAAATGGGAGAGTTGACAGCCTTCAAGAGAGCTGGGGCAAGATCTGGGAACCTTTCAGAGGACACTTCCTGCTTTCATACCCTCTCACCAGCTGAACTCCAGATTGCTATCTCCTGGAAGCCAGAGAACAGGGAAATGCTGGCCCTGCTGAGAAAAAAAAAAAAAATGGGGCCAGCCATGCCTTTTCCTTTTTCAATACATTTCCCAAAATACTAAAGGAGCAAATGTCCCTTCTTAAAGAAGGCTCTTTACACTCCACCCATGGGGCACAGGACTGTCCCATTACCAGAGTTTCCTGAACTGTGGCTGTATGCCCCATGAAGTAACAAATCATGCATTGCTCTCTAGGTCCCCAGAGAGGTAAAGGGTACAGACCCAAGAACCTCATCTGCTCTTTTTAAAGTGCTTACCCATCCGTATGAGCCTCTAGGGCATCTGGAACAACCTATTGGTTGACCAGTTGTCCAAGTAGTCTTTCATGAATATTCATTATTTTCCTTCCCCAAATTTGGTAAGAAAGAAATAAACAAAAATCCTGTCAACAGGGTGAAGCGATAAAGCTGGGACATTGATCTTCCCCTTCTGTGCCAGTATTTCCCCTCCATGGCTTTACTGCCTTGGTTCCCTTTCTAAGAAGCCAGTGTCCCCATATTTGCTACCCAGCCCACCCCGTCAAACCTGTTCCAAGGGTTTGGTAACTTCACTCACTGTGGGTGGCACTTGCATTTTGGTGGGACCTTACATCAGAGCATGCTAATGTTGGGAAAGGAACCTGGGGAGGTCCTTAGGAGGCACCCCTGACAGTGCCGTCTAGAGCCCTGTGAGACATTACTGGACTGTAGACTGACCTCAGCGTTGTCTCCTTTCAATTAGTTAAGCCTTTGCCAGGGCAGAACTGCCCCTGGAGACCGTGGGCAGGTCTGACGTAGGAGCAAGGGTTAGCCCACTTGATGCCATAGAGGCCAGCCTACTATAGATACTATAGATTCTGTTTCCAGGATTTGTTCTTGAGCTTTACATGAGTCACCTCTTAGCCCAGATAACCTGGTCACCCCTCTGGCCATGCTGATCGCTAAGGTTTTGGGGCCTTTTTCATGGCCATTATCACCTAAGATAATGATAGGGCCATTCCCCTGTAAAGAGGCACACACCTGTGTCCCCTCCTTCCCACAGGTCCTTCTAATACAAAGAGCCAGAGGTGTAGGAGAGGCTGAAACAGGGACTGAAAAGAGTGTGGCCATGTCACTGCACCACTGTGGCTTGCAGGGCCCTGCTGTCCACACCCACACCCACTCCTGCCCCTGCTGGGATGTGGAATGGGCCTCTGTGAAAAGGGCTGAGAGGTGGGATAACTGTTAGGATGAGAACTGTGTGACCAAGGGAAGGCGGGGCAGGAAGGCTGGACCCCATGTCTCCTTTCTGCTCCTCCCCTCCTGGGCTCCAGCCCTCCTGGCCAGACTGAGGGTATTCAGAACCTGCAGCAGCGACACTGAGGTGCCTGGACAATGATTCTGATGGTGATGTTGCTCTGTTCTTGTCTGTCTAATACTCCTTTTTAATCCCCATCCTGCCTGCCCCTCCCTCATGTAGGGTTACTTTAGTGATCCCTGGAATGTTTTTGACTTCCTCATCGTGATTGGGAGCATAATTGATGTCATTCTCAGTGAAACTAATGTGAGTATTACTCTGCCCTCCCCAGGAAACCTCTTCCTTCCACCTCTTCCGCCTCCTCTGTTCCTCTCTCTTTCTCTCTCTCTACCTCCTTTTATGTTTTTTTTTTTTTTTAATTTCCTGTTTTACCCGCCTCCAGTCATGCTTTTTATTGAACCTGCCGTCGTCCTGTGGGGGAAAAAAAGTGGGAGTTTGTCCTCCTTTTTTTCCACTTATCCCAGCTCTGCCTGGCGGTGCTGGGCCCAAGAGCTCCAGCGGAGGGAGCAGGGGGTGTGGCCCAAGGCACCTCCCAGCTCCCCTCCCAGGTGGCCCCAGCCTGCGTCACCTTGGAACTAACCCTGCTTTGTCAGGCCTCTCCACCCGCGAAAACCAGGTTGCCCAGGTTGGATCGGCCAGAACTATAGAGTGGTAAGAGAGTATTTAATATGCCCACGTAACCTCTTTCTTTTCTCATTTTTTTTCTCTTCTCTCCTTTCTTTCATACCTTTTTTTTTTTTTTTCATTTTCCCTCTTCCCTTTTTGTTTTGTTTTTCTCCTTTGTTGTTGGTTTGTTTTTTTCCCCCCCTCCTCTCTCTCTTTTCCTCGGCTTCTCTGCCCCATGCAGCACTATTTCTGTGATGCATGGAATACATTTGACGCCTTGATTGTTGTGGGTAGCATTGTTGATATAGCAATCACCGAGGTAAACGTAAGTACATGGCGTCTGTGACCTAACTGTCCGTGCCTGCTCTAACACTCATTTGTCTCTCCCTGGTTTGTTTTTGTCCATCATTTTTATTTTCTCCTCCCCACCTCCTTATTTTTATTTCATTTTTATTGATTTGAATTGGTTTAAAGAATTTTTTTCTTGTTGCTTTGTTTTGAGATTTTTTTTTCATTCTTTTTTGTTTGTTTGTTTTAACTTTTGGAACGCATTAGGACTTCCCTTTTCCTTTTAAGTGTTGATTGCTGCATCTTTTTCTCTCTTCCTTTCCAATCAGCCTGGCATGACTCACACTGTATAGAAGGATGCAGCTCTGTTGAATTGTGGAGTGAGAAAATGAAGGGTTGTTTATGACTTCTGGGTAGCTTCTCAGGCCAGGACCCAAACCTCTTCTAACCCCCATCTTCACCTCCAGACCACTACCTCCCCCCTCTGCCTTTCCATCCACATAGCATCTTGGAAAGGAGCTCTCACAAAGTGGAGCATGCTGAGTTGAGGCTATGACTCTGCCTGCATTGTCAGCCATAGCCTGCCTTCTCCCAAGACCACCTGCTTATCTTCATGTTGAATGGAATCTGTTTCAGTTTAACATGAGCAGCCCATGAAGCCGGTCCCTTCTAGGCTCATTTGGGAGAAGAAAACCAATCACATTCCAAAGCTTGCTATTACCCACTTCTCTGGAAAAACTAAGGAGCCATGTGGTTGGGTGATCCACTGACAGCCCTTCTGGGTAGACTTTTTTTCTGGGTTGCAGTGGATGCAGGCTCCATGTGGGCACCTCACTCCAACATGAACCTACACAGAGAACTGAATGGTGCACCTGCCTGGTTTTTCCTCCTCCAAACCATCCTCTTCTTATAACCTTCCCTGGCTCCTTGGCCTCAGACTGAACCCCAGCCTCTGCACTCTAAGGCCTCCTGCCTCCTTCTCCTCCCAAGAGTTGCCTCCTCCTATACAGTTCCTACCAGTTCCTGCACATGTCTTTTTGTTACTTGGCATGTTTAAATCTTCTCTCTTTATCTATAGGCAAGCCCTCTTGCAGTCAGTCTTTAACATGTGTTGTTTAATTTTTTGTCATTATTTTTCCTTAATTAAGAGACTTGATAATGTTTGCATAAAACTTTGATGCATTGAACCATTGAATAATAGCACAGAGCAGACACTTTAGAGTTTTAATGTAAGATGTTTGAAACTCTATCCCCCCAGTCCCCCATCCCCTGTGCATCCTTACCCTCTCCCAAAAAGTTGAATTGATGTGTCATTTTATTGGTTTGATTCTCCCAGATTAGAAGTCTCTGTCTGCTCCCTTCCAGCCAGACTTGGAAGGAGGCTGTTACCCTTCCATACATCCTCTCCCATATCCCCTGGCCCCTGCCCTGCTCACCCTATTGCTCCAGATTTGAATGCCCCTTTATCTCCAAGAACTGTAGACTGTCTTTATCATGCGTGTGAGCATGTGTGTGTGCACGAGTGCACGTGTTTGTGTACACTTTACCTTGACTTCTTCTGGTAACTCTTCAGATCATTAAAAAAAAAAAAAAAAAAAAAAAAAAAAACAGGCTTCCTGCAAATGCCGCTAGCCTCCTCCCTTCCTGAGTGGACTCCCAGTTTTGCAGGCTTGATGAGCCCTGAGGTGTTTCCCTGATGCTGTTCCAGACCATGAGCTTAAAGGCCAAAGCTTGTGCCATGCAGTACTTGGCACTGGGGGCACCACGGGAATGGTAACAGGAAAGAAAGTCTATGCATAGGGGCTCAGAACCCCATGACAGAAAATTACAAGAAGGACAGCAAGCTGCTTCCCACAATGGCAAAGAGGACCCGTTGTGGTCCCAGGGGCTCCTTTGTGGAGTAAAATACTGATAAAATATATAGCATCAACCTGCCATGCTATCTCAAAATATTCATGCTTTCAAAAGAAAAACAAAAGGTAAATGTGTGTGTGTGTGTGTACATATATGTGTCCTAGGATATCAAATTTCTGTAGGAAAAGTGGCTATACTGGGGGAGTAGGGAGGTAGGGGCAGGAAAAGGGAGGAGCCTGAAACCATCAAGCAGATTCTTCCATTTGTACAGTGGTTTTCTATTTACAATTCACTTTTGCTTTTATCTCATTTAATTCTTAACTCTCCTGTGAATGTATCAGGCAAAAACAAAGACAAAAACAAAACAAAACAAAAAAAAACCACCTCATCCCCAAGTTGCTGGTGCTAAAGGTCACGATGGAGAGATTTAGTCTCTTTACTGTCCCAGAGCTGGAATCTAGGCCTCCTGTGTGTGACCAGTTCACCTTGGCCTAGGCCAGAGTCCCTCTATCTCTTAACTCATGGTATCTTTTTATAAACATACAAATCTCACACGTCCCTCCTGGAGTCCTCACACCTGCCAGAACTTATTCAAATTTTACTTTCTGTAATTTATAATTTAAATAACCACAAAGATTTTTTTTCTAAATAAGAAATAACTTCTTAGCTGCCTTGTGCACCTCTCTCTGCTCCCAGCCTCCCTCCATCCCACAGTGTCATGCTCTGCTCTCTCCCCTGTTGAGGACCTTGGGTGTTTATAAAGTCACACTGAAGGATCGTCTATGAGGAGATGGCAGCAGTGTCCGTGACAGAGAGCCAGAGAGGGTGTCCAAAACACAACACTTATTTCTGGGCTACTTTCTCCCTTCTCCCACACAAATAATATCTTTGAACAGAAAGAACAAATATAACATCACCCAAGGGTGGTTGGGAAAAGTAAGGGCTGGGCTTGAAGTCAGAAAACTGGCAATTTTTTGAGTCTAGCTTCTTTGGTTACCAAAATGCCCTAAGACTTAACTTCCTCATCTGTCAAAAGAATATGACATTTACAGCAGTGGCTTTTGAAGCTCATATAAGAGCATCTATTTAAAAGCTCTATGTAAAAGTGCTGTGAAAGGTTAGACAAATGTGGCACTCAAGCCAATGACATTCTCTCTAAAACCCCTGCTGGGATAACTTGGAGGACCTGGTCTCTATCCAAGACCATCTCCCTAGTCTAATTGTAACTTATAGCCCACAGACATTGTCAGTGCACTCCTTCCCCAGATATGATTAGACTCACGGCAACAACCAATAGGAACAACCCAATGACAGCAAGCACAGGCTTCAATAGGCCTATGCCAGAAGCACAGTTCTGGTGTAACCCTGCACTCAGATGACAATCAGCATTGACGGCAAGTTATGTGAACAATAGTTCTTGGTCTTGGAGGTAGCTCCCTCCACCCACATCCTTCTGCTCCAGATTGCTAATGGATAGCTCTAAGATCTTCTTCCCAGTCCCACAGGATTCTTTAGAAATTCCTGCATCCATGGGTTCTGCTCCAGGCCTTCCCAGATTTTTCTAGACATACAGTCATCACAAGACATGGATTATCAGGCTTGTGTTCTATTTGCAGGTAATCCACACTTGAATTTCAGGGGAATCCATGAGAGTTTTTCACCTGTGACCCATCATCTCTAATTCCTTTAAGCCTCAGGAATCCATTCTCATTTCCCTCACCAGATGCCTCATTTATCCCAATATCCCTCCAAATATTTCCTACATTGGAACCCATCTCTTTTTTCTTCCTTGCCTTTGCCAGGCTATGGTGCCCCCTCCCACTCAGAAAATGGATTTCCCACCACTTCTGAGAACCATCAATCAGTCATTCATTCCACAGCATTTATAGTCCCACTTTCCACGTGTCATGCACTGTATTAAGCACCTGGGATGCATGGGTGGCCAAAACAAAAAGCCCTCGGGCTTTCTAGAGAGGACTAAATAGACAAGGAACAGTAAGTACAGAAAATGAGGAAGTCAACAGTATATTTGAAGATGTTGGAGTGCTTTGGGGGGGGGGGAGCACAGCACCAGGTAAGGGGGCCAGGGGTGTTAGGGAGCAGTGGAGGCAAGTGATACTTTAAATAAGATGGGCTTTCTTAAGGAGGTGGCATCTGAGCAAAGCAAAGATGGGAAGGATGTGAGGAGTTATCCATATCTGGGAGAAGAGCTTCCATGCAGGAGGGGTCCTGCAAGCCAGTGTGGGGGAGGGAGGAGTGGGGTCCATAGAGGTGAGAGGGGCCAGGTAAGCCAATGTGGGGGGGGGAGGAGTGGGGTCCATAGAGGTGAGAGGGGCCAGGTCTGAGCTGTTACTCAGAGCAAGAAGGGCACATCCTGGTGGCTGCGAGCAGAGGTATCATATGATCTGACTCCGTTATTTAAAGAACTATCCAGCTATCTATAAGAGTCAAGGTGGAAGTCAGAAGAGCATTTAGAAGGTAAATACAGTCAGTAATCCAGGTGGGGGATTGGGACCATGAGGCAGCAATGAAGCACTATGAAACATGGTCAGACTCTGGATCTGTTTTGGAAGTAGAACTAACAGTGTTTCCTGACACACTGGATGTGGGTGTAGGAGGACAAGCACTCAGGATGACTGTGTGGTTTTGGCGGAGCAGCAGAAGGATGGAGTTGGTTTGAGCTGGGGAGGACTGGAGGTGGAGCACATTTGGATCAGGCAGAGCAGAGCTCAGCTTGGGCGTGTCTGCCAGAGTGAGACATCAGGAACACAGCTAGACACACCAATCTGAGGTCCCAGCATAGAATCATTCACAAATAGATGGCATCATGCCATGGCACTGGAGGAGGGTGCCAAGGGATGGAGGAAAGACAGAGAGAGGCACAAGGAGAGCTGAACCAGGGGCCTCCAGCCTGGAGAGATACGGACCCTCTGAGGGTGAAGTGCTCAGAGCCACTTCATGATTAAATTTCTATTCACTCTGAAAATTCCGAGTTAGATCCTCTAAACGATGGCTGGATGTCACCAGAGCACCCCCCCTAAGTGGCCCCCTCATCTAGTTAGACTAAATTGTACTTTAGTGCCTAAGACCCGGGCCACTGCCCTTCTCTCAGATGCATCGCCTTGTTCTAAATCTGAGCTGCTCTTCCTCTCTGAATCCTGAGGTCCAGGGCAATTTCACACCACTCTAATGAAGCCTCTGCTCTTCTTGATTTCTTGGGTCTGAAATCATATATTCCAGAAGGAAAACCCATAGCTATTTCTCATGGACTTGGAGCATCAAAAACTGCTCCCATGTATCCCAGATTGCAATCAGATTGGGGGCTTGGGCCAGCAGCCTTTCCGAACACTCTTCATTCTGCCTTTTAAAGCACTTTATACAATAGAAAGTGCTAAGAATACTGGATTCTTGCCTTATGGATATAGCAAAATATTCTCAAATTGAAAATCAAGACACCCTGTTTTGTGTCCAGGCTGGGCTCTGTGAAGCCAGGTGACAGGGTAATTTACCCCATTCTCTGGGCTTTGTTTTCCTTGAACATGGCGAATTGGGGGGTTGGGGAAGGTGAGAGCCTCTTGCAACTCCAACCCTCTAGTCTAAGTACTTGAGGTGGATATCTCCTTTATCCTTTCCTAGAGCTCCAGCACCTTTAGGGACCTAGCTCCCTTGGCTTTGGTATGGCTCATGTGGGGGTTGTAGAGAGAAGGACAGGAAAGAACTATGAGGAGTGCAGCAGGCAGAGAGAGACGGTGTGAGGGGAAGGAACACTGCCTCTGGGGAGCTTCTGGGAAAATCCAAAAGAGGAAACCCTGAAGGATTTACTTAAGTGCAAGGTGTTGGGCCATGAACAGGAAAATAAAGCTTAATAATTATGGTATTGTGACTTCAGCTGATTAGAAGGAAGAGGAGAAGGGAAACCTGAGAACTAGTCTCTGATCAGAGAGCTCAGATCAGGCATCATGCCAAGGACATTACACACGAGATGGGATTAAATCCTCAGAGGACTGACTGACCCTCTGCACAAGGAATCAAGGCACAGACAGGGTGAGCTATCTGCCCCAAATCATACAGCTAATGGGTGACAAAGCCATTAGCTAATGGGGTTCAAAGCCGTTTCTGTCAGAGAATTGACTCTTGCGTCTCCACGGAGCCCATTGACTGAATCCCTGAGCCAACTCGCTGGCCTAAGCATGGCATTACCAAGGGGTAGGCGTCATTGGCTCCTGCTACTCAGAGGTTGTCATCGATGTCCTCCAACAATTTGACTTAGGCAGAGCTGCTTGTCTTAACTTCTCTGTGCCTGTTGATGCTGCTGATACTGAACTAAGGAAGATCGATGCCCTTGGAAGGCTCAAACAGAAAGCACTCTGACCCCAGCACCCATGTGCCTGACCAATAGGGCCCAGGAGACAAGGGCAGAGGAAGCATGGACTCCCCTTGCCTGGTTGATACCTTAAGCTTGGGAATGACAATGGGAAGAGGGAGAATGTGGAGGGGACAGTAACGAGGCAGGGGCACACTGGGCTCTGCTGCAGGAAATGTCCAGGGATAGATATGTCAGGTGCTGGCCCCAAATCTCCCTTCCCCTCATTCCTGACCCCTTTCCACCTTGGCATCTTCTACCATGCACCAGCAGGCACAATTAATTGTCCTAACTGGCTCCCCATAAAAATCATAGAGCAAGTTGGCTCCTGCCCTGGTTTTAAGTCCTGCAATGATGGAGAAAAGCAGTGGCTCTGAGTCAGAATTGCCTCCAGCTGCACGTCCACCCCCTCAGGACTGAGTCAGGAGACTCAGTCTTCACGACTCCAGCCTCTCACCCATCCTCCAATCCTCCAACCCCCATGCACCTGGCCCTCCTAACTCTGAGCCTGCCTGTGGCCCAAATCACCCCTCCCTATTCCTGTCAGAGCAGAGAAGGGGCCAGAACAGGCATGAGGAAGTCAAGGCTGAGCAGTGCTCCCTAGACCTGTCACGAGGACCAAAGGTGGCAAAGATTGTCAGAAAGTGGACTCATCCTAATGTGGGGTGGAAGCAACTTTGGAGGCCTAGATCTAGACCAAACCATACCCACTCATGTATTCCTCAACTGTGCTTTGAAAGCCTACTGTGTGCTAGAGCCTGGGAAATATTTTATAGATAAGCGTGCAAAACTAGAAGCAGGAAATAACTTGCTTGTCTTCATAGCAAGGCCAGCCTAGAACCTGAACCTGACTCCTAATTCTGTGTTTAGTAGAAGGCTCAGATGGTGCTGTTGCCAGACATTGTCTAGATGGCTGTGGCTGGTGTGGTCTGAGCTAGTTCTGGATGAAGTATAAATTAGTGATCTCAGGACAGCTGGGTAGGGTGACCCATCTCTCTCTATCTCCTTGTCCTGTATCCCTCCTTCTGTTGCCCTCAAGGCTCCCTTCCAACTTCCTGCCACTTTCAGCACCACCCATGGCCCCTCCAACAGACAAATGCCACCAAAGTGTTTTGCTTTAAAAGGAAGTGATTCCAGTGCACTAATTCATACTAAGGTGGTACTTAATTCAACTGAGGTGGTAGTGACTTGATAAGCCATGCTTCCAAAAATAATTTTACCTTTAAAGAGATGAAAATCCTGCTTGACCTGTAGATTTGAGTAGTTAGCACATCTAAGGAAGATGAGACCAGCAACACGACACTAGAGTGGGTAGGATATTTTTGTTTGAGTATTTCTCCATCCTCCACCCTTCTGGGGGTTCCATAAAGGCAGTTTTCTATTCTTCATAGAAAGAGAGCTGGCCCTTAATGGATCTAGCAGAGCTACACTGTGGGCTAGAAATGAGACAGTACATGTCACCATCAGTGGTCCGGTTGGAAATGGAAAACCAAAAGCCCCTAAGTCTCAAGGTCAGACACAATAGGAAGACAGAGGCGGCCCTGATAAAGTGGCCTGGTACAGGAAGTTTTCCCTAAAGCTGTTGTTTTGAGAAGTATCCTGCAGGCTTGACCTGAAAGGTTCCTGGGACCCTGTTTTTTTTATGGACATCCTGATGAGGTTCTTATTTCAACTGTGTTAGGTGGCCTGAGTGTCCGGACACAGGCATGACTTGCCCATTGCTCCCTTTGCCCTCTGCCTTCTGCTCAAGACCCCTTCACTTTTTATTCCATTCTAATTTCCTTTCCTTCCCTATTCTCTATACTCTCCTTTCCACAAAAATAAAAGAGTGGAGGAAGCTGTCACACACACACCCTTGGTGGGGCCAGGCAGCCGTCTTGCCTCACCAATGCCTGTCATTTAGTTCTTACAGGCTCAGCACACTATTGCTGGTGCATTTGCCAGAACACTCTAAAGCAAGAGGACCTAGAAGACTCCATGAGCTAGTAGTGAGGAGAGCTGCACCATGGACAGGCTCAGAAAGGTGCCCACAGCACCTTCGAAAGTGTAGCCACTTCTGTGGACACCCTAATCTACCCTCATAGTTAATGTTCCAAACCTGACAATCACCTGTCCTTATTGATTCTGTGTCTCCCTGCCTTCCTGCTGTACTTCTATTTCTCTCCCTTCCTTCTCTATCCTTCTGATCTCTCTCCTTCCCTGCTACTTTCTCCTTCTTCTTCCTCTCCCCCTACTCCCCCTTCTCCTCCTCCTCCTCCTCCTCCTCCTCTCTCTCTCTCTCTCTCTCTCTCTCTCTCTCTCTCTCTCTCTCTCTCTCTCTCTTCCTCCCTCTCTCTCTCATTCTTTGACACTGGTAACACTGCTGACAGCTGATTCCATTCATTCATTCTTCTTGGGACTGTTTGTTTGAATGACTGGATATTGGCTGTCCTTCTCAGGGCAAGACTAAACCACCTTGGCCATTTTGTAATCCTTTTTGTTTGGTGTGTGTTTCTAGCAGGTCCTAGCACCCGGAGAGCCATCAGGTTGCAGATGAATAACAGAGTGATTCCTGGTTTAAGCCACCTCCAGCCACCTAAACTGGCCACTGTACAGCTAATAGCACAAGCTAGTCAAACTGTCCCCCTTCCTTAGTTCAGCATGAAAAGACAGGGAGAACCTAGAACCAGCAATCCCCATGCTCTGTACCTGAAGGACTATTGCAGCTGCATGCAGTCACCACAAAAACACAAGAAGGGCCCTTCTCACTGAAATTCCACTCTGAAGGGCCCATTCAGGTGGCTTGGAGAGAGAGGTGGAAGCCAGTGGGTTTCATGGACTGGCCATGGGAGCAGGGTGGGGGCTGCTCTTCCACTCCCCTCTCTCCCCTCTAGGCTTTGTCCTTACTTGCTCTCTGCCCTTTCCCACCAGTCCTTTTCCCTCATATTCCTCTGCCCAGCACTCCTCTTCCACATATCCATTTCCATCTCTCCATTCACACCAGAACAAAACAGGAATTCTGCAGCAAAATTGCTTTCAGGTAGCCATATTTCCTTCATTTGTTCTTAAATCTGAAAACCATTGACACCTACCCTCAGCTTCTGTACATCCCAGTTGACTTGTGCTTACTGAAACTTGCATCTCTCATGACAAGTAACCTCTTCTTTCATCTTTATGAGGCTCACTTTGACCTCCTTAGAATTTCTTTCTCCTTTGCCATCTCCAGTGCCTTTAAGATTCAGCATCTCATGACTCCTCCACAGCTAGCAGGCCACACTTCAGTTATGTGCAGGTCTCCTGGTGGGAAAGGAGACAAAAAGATACTAAGAAGCCCACCTACTCTTGACCTGCACATCCTGGCTCCTGGCCATGAACTTGGTGTCTATTGTCTCTAGAAACTCATGACTCCTGCCATTCTCAGTTCTCTGTGTACAGCATGCCCTAGGTGACCTCCAGTTCTCAGCAACAAAACACCAATCCCTCAGTCTTTGGCCACACCATGACACTGTCCCGACAGAACCAACTGTCCTGTCTTACAGTCAGACAGAGAAGCAGAGCTTGAGCGGGGACAGGGGGCTGTCAGTTGGACCCAGAACTTCAGGTGGCTTGGAGTGGAATTTATATCAGAGATTTGAAAATAAATAAATAAAGCAAGCGTTCCTGTGGCAGAGCAGCCAGTAAAAGATTCATGTATCCCCATGACATTGCACTGACCCTGTTTCAGTGTGACATGGAATCGCAATGACCCTGGTATCATGGCCATTGCTTCTCAATGGCAGCCCTTCGGATGGGGCATCCTCTACAAGGCCAAGAGCCAATCTTTCCTAGAGGGCATCAGAGGATTGTCTGCCCCTTTTCAAAGTCAACACAACAAAGGCAGCATAGCCATGACCCATGACCCCTTCAAAATGCTCTCTAGCCCCTGATCTCAAGAGGATGTCCTGGAAGACAACTTGGTTGGATATTCTAGCCTACCTACCTGCTGCCCCACCCTGAATTCCTAGTAATCCTTACCGCCTGGCTATGCTTTAAAAATATTTTTAAAACTTTTTTATATGATGAAAAGCTACTTTTCAACTACCTTTTAACTCTCCAGAGGGTGTGATGTGACAACTGGGAAACAATTCCATGGATCTTCACACCATCCTCCTGGGAAAATCCCCTCCACCTAGGAGAATATGTCTCCCTGGCCTCTGGCATTCCCCGGGCTTTATCCCTCAGCCTCCATGGTGAGGTCTAGAGCTTGTGCCCAATGACAAGGAACAGTGGAAAATTCCAGAAACAAAGACTTCATCTACTGAGGTGATGCTTCTAATATGACCCTGAACTCAATTCAGAAAAGTTTTTCCAGGGAAGATCTCCCGTGAGCAACCCAGGGCCATTCCATCACCACTGCCAGTTACACCAAACCAAGGCAGTTGGCATGAGGATATTAAAATGTGGTAATGGCTTTTGCTTTCTGTTTGCCCTGAGCCTGGAACCACTCATGGGGACTCTGAAAATGCCCCACTATGAAAGAATTATCTCATTCCATTTATACAGATTGCATGAACAGATTAAATTAATTGCCCCAATATCTTGAAATCCTAAATTACCAGATCATTGGAAAACAAAGCTGAACAAATTGGCTGCTCAGAACTTTATTGCTTGCCTTCCATTAGTGGAGACAGTGCCATATTAAAATCAGCCAGAATGTTTAGGCTGGGAAAACAGTTCTGTTGGCTCCTGGTAGAAAGGGGATGCTGGAAGGGTCTGCAAGCATATGAGGCAAGTATTTGGGAATCTTACCACCCCTTTCTTCCCTAGGAAGACCACTGACAGAGAAACTATAAACTGACTCATAAGAATGGAGAGGAAATCTGGGAGGGGATTAGAGACTGATGCACAAGAATTCCAGGCTGTAGAGTGAGGTGAAAGTAGATTCCAAAGCAGAACTCCTGCTAGGTAGCTTCTCAGAGCACATACCAGGTACTCACGAAGACAGTGGCAAACAGTTCAAACATGTCTCTGGGCTAAGCTTGGGACACACAAATGCCCAGGGCCAGTGAGTCCAAGGTCCCCTTCAGTTCATCAAGGAACTCCACTTGCAGCTGGGCAGTCACCAAAGATTCAAATGACTGTAGGATCATCTAGGAAGTGTCCTGCCTGTCTGCCTGGGTATGAGCAGCTGAGAGTTCTCGGAGGACAAGGGCTATCTTAGGCTTCTTCACTGTTCCCACATAGAACTCACTCAGTGATTGCTTTCTGAGTGACTACGAATGGCTCTTTATTTTTGAGACCATGGATCTTGTAAAAAGTTTGTGTGAGATGTTAAAGGCAACACAGCTCCAGCAAGTCAAAAGTCCTCTGAAGGGCCTGGCTTTAATGTTAATCCATGAGTTTCTAGACTCTTCCAAAGTGAGGCTCTTTGGAAAGTTGTCATTACTTAGGCTGCAGAAGCTAACAGAGAGGTCTTCAAGAGCCTTCCTCTCAGCTACCCAAAGCTCCTCCCGACTCTTCTTATCTGCTATTACAGAGACACTCATAAGGATTATCAAACTAGTACTTATGAATATAATAGACTATAACCAAGGTGATTACACCTAAAGTTTAAATCTTGAAATAAAACGATTAAAATATATGAGATCTTAATTGGAACCAGAAAGTCCTAAATAAAAAGCAATAGGAGAAAAAAATGGCAAGATGAAAGTTTAAAAAAAAAGAATTCTGAATGTTTAAGAGGTTAAAGAAAGTTTTGTTTTGTGTTGTGTTTTAGTGGCTCATTGGGCCAGGTGAAGCAGTAGGGTTATGAATTGTCTTGGGCAGTAATGGGCAGCTGTGTTGGTTTTCAGGTGGATCTAAGAGGAAGCAAGAGCCCACACCTCCTGAGAACTCTGCCTTATCCCCTGGCATTATAGGTAGGGCAGAATCCCTCCCTCTGCCCTCCCAGTTCCCATCCCACTGGATCCCAGAAACATAGAACTCCTCAGCCATCAACACAGGGAACACTCAGTAGACCAGCCTGGGGCTCAGGAAGATGCCAGAAGATACCTAGATCTGAACATCATCTGTCACACACCTAAGGAAAAGGGAGTTGGGTGCTTTGCAAGAAATTTCTATTGTATGAGTGCATATGTATGTGTGTGTGTCTGTCTGCCCATCTGTCACCATGTCCAATATCAGCCCTCTAGCCAAATCCTAGTGACTCCACTCCTTCCAGGTATGAGGACTGACCCAGCAGCTGGTAATCCTCACAAAACAGAAGCCGAGGTTTAGAATGTGTTCTATAAATGACTAGAGAAGTGTCCCTTGCCTCCTCTTCCCTAACCTCACCTTATATCACCACCATTCCTTACAAAAGGACATCTTACCAACTTTCTATGAGAAATTTTTTAAAAAAGAATTTGCTGAGAAATCTGTTACCAAGGAAGTATTTTCAGGCTGCAGGCAAATGTCTACTTATGCACATTTCTATCCTTCAAAAATTCTGTTATACATTTTCCTCATTTATACCTTTAAAACAGAAATACAAGGGAAACCAACTGAGAGTGGGGGATGGAGAGCAGACTGAAGATTTTGTAGAAAGAGTTAGAGCTCAGACGGTTATGATCAGAAGAGGCTGAGCTCTATGTGCTGGATCCAAAAAGCAGGGTCATCTTCCCAGAGACAGGCGCCTGAGTTTCTGCCCAATGCGGAAGCAGTCAGACCCAAGAGCCCAGCTTCCTGGGGTGTTAATAATAATGTCCTAAATTATGTGCAGGTCTTCCAAGGTGAACAAGCAAGTCTACACTTATTATTTCATGCCAGTGGCCAAGGTTCTCCACACCTATGGACCTACAGCCATGCAAGGCTGGGTCCTGCCTGAGCCGCTGCCTTGAGAACCAGCCCCTGCTGGGGAGAGGGCTGAGGGTCACCTCCTGGATCTTCCTTCATGATAACTAGAATCCAGTCTTCCCCTGAGGCTAAGAGCCCCTTTGCTTACCTGGGGTGGGCAGGACAGGCACAGGGTACGAGCAGGTCCTGCCTTCACTGCCTGGCGGGAGCTGAAGTGCAGAGAGGCAGGTGGAAGTCGTTGGAGGTGGTCTTAGAGTACCAGGCTGACCTAAAACAAAACCAACCTCCATTCTCAAAGTCCAGAAGACCGATCTGCTCATCATGGGTGTGAGTTACTCAGTTCATGGCCAGAAACGAAAGCCTTGTGGGGCCCTGTTAGACATGAGGCCCAGCGATGCACAGACACATGCATGGTGGTGTCCCCGAGCCTGCCAGGCCCACGCTTTTGTATTTCTTTCACTTGTTTCCTTGTGCCCTCTCCTGCCACTGTGTCTCTCCTGTGTTAGCCAAGACCTAGAATACCGGGCATCTTCGTTGGAGACTCATTACAGCTTATCTCTGTCTGCCTTTCTTTAAAGCCAGCTGAACATACCCAATGCTCTCCCTCTATGGTAAGACCGACCCTCCAGACCACATGCCCAGCTTCTGTGAACCCTCTAGCACCCCCACTCTTACCCACTCCAACCTCCAGAGTCTCAGGAGCCCAGCCTGGCTCCCTTGCATGTAACCACGTGTCTGTCGTGTGCCTTGCTCTGCCTGTGCTCGTGTGAACTGTGAAAAGGCTGCACGCGTAACGGTGTTCTGCCTCCCCCAGCTCCTTTTGGTGGTAATTCCCTGTGATCTTGTCTATCTAATGAGCCACTGGGAGAGAATTGGACCCATGGGCCATTTCCTGTTAAACATCCCGAGGACTGAGACTAAGCTTAATCTGACATGGGAAATTTGCAGAGACCACCTGCGAGAGCCGCCATAGGATTCCAGGAAGAGGAGAAGAGAGGGGGTCTAGCCAAGAAGCTGAGAGGAGGAGGATGAGTTCCTGCTATCCATGTCCGTGACTACCAGCCTCCCTCGGCTCTGAGTGGAAGGCCGCTGCAGAAGCTTTATGCTGGCATTTGTTCCTAAGAGGGCAGTTGAACTTCTAGTCACTCCAACCATGGTGCCCCTCTCATCTTTCTAAATTCCTGCCGTTCGTTTCATTTGGGCTAAACCCACTTTTCTGCAGCAAAGTGGATGCAGAAAAACAAACTCTGTCAACTGGACCATTCCTAATGTAGGAGTCCATGATCCCCTTTGGCTAAAGTGGTAGAGATGCCTCTCAATGTGACCTTGAAGTGTCCCTGTACAACCTCCCCCCGGCCCTGTAAAAGGTGCCATCACACATTTCAAACGGAGCTAAGTGTGAGATTTTAGAAAGACCAGTGGGTTGATTCCTCAAATCCCGAAAGTCAGCAGACCGGAGGCGAGGTTGGGTGGATTGGTGGTGACCCCTCTGTAGCCTATGACGACCTGGCCAAAGGCTGCCAGGGAAAGGCTGAGCCATGGACATCCTTCCCTGCTTCATGGGGCTTCAGCACTTGGATTGCCTTCTCATGGCATTGTCATTCCCTTTACTACGGGAAATTGTCCTGCCCCCTGGCAATGTGCTTATTCTTCTAGAGCAGCATTGGGAAGCTGCAGCTCGGGTGGGCTCTGAACGCCACAGTGGAATCCAAACAGCGAGCTTGGGTTTGGGGTCTGCGTGGCTTTGTTTTAATTCATCAGATCCAACTGTCCCAGTGGCACCAACTTCTCAGATTCTTGACACCCACAGCTGAAGTTCCCCCACTTAAGCTTGTTCTTTCTTCTTTTTCTCCTTTCTGGAACACAGTGGAACTGACAGCTGGGTTATAAAACCCTAAGCCTCCTCTGTGAGCTCCTCTGGGGGAACAAACCTCTTGCTAAGGGGAGAAAATAGAATTTCAAGTATATACACAGGTGATAGAAATAGAGGAGGAGGCCATCAAAGACCTCAAAATAAACAGGCAAGGGCAGGCCCAGGGACAGCACAAGGACTGCTGCCTGCAGGTCCCTCTCCAGGCCCTCAGGGAGCCCATGTGACAGGCCCCCAATACCACAGTCTGCCCCCTGCCTTATAGGGAGCAGGAGCCCTAGGAGGAGCTGAGGCAGCTCTGATTTTGAAACCTAAGAAATATGTTGACTCTTCTCCTGTCTGGAGGGTCCAAAAGCCAGGAGAGACCCTCTGGCTTGGTTTCTATGCAGAACCTCCAAGGTGGAAATGGGCATGCTGTAAAATCTACCTCTGAATTTCCCTGCTCCCTCAGGGGTCTCCTGATCTGAGTAAGAGACGAGTGGTCCCTGAAGCCATCCCACCAGGTCAGGAGTGGACGGGCCTGAGGAGCTTTCAAGGGCTAGTGGGGTGTTCAGGGAGTGGAAACAGGCTTGGGCCATGTCGGGGGAAGAGGAAAGGGGGTGGAGTGGGCCGCCAGAGACCCCTCCTTCCTTGAGGGGAACCTGGAACGGGAACAGTAACAGGAAACTCAAGGGCCGGTTCTCTCCTGGTGCTGGCAGGGCCGGGTGAGCTGCACTGGCTCTGGGAGGCGGGAAGTGGCTCTCTTGAGGGTGGCCAGGTGCCAGCTCCCCAGGCTCTGCAGCACAGCCTGCTGCTCCTGTGGGCAGGGGGCTTAAGACGGGAGGTCAGTTCTTGTAGTTCTTGGGTCTGGAGGCAGAAGGGGGCAGGGCGGTCTGTCCTGTCTTTGGAACCCTGGCCAGGCATGTGCCCACACTCTCCGGCTCCTCCAGGTCCCATTGCTGAAGGTGAGCCTCAGCCAGCAGAGCCCCCTGCAACCCAAGAGTCATAAACCCACTCCAGCTTGCCTTGGCCTCGATGCCGACCCTCTTCTTCCCCTTCCCTCCAGGACTCCAGGGAGGGAGATGATCCATCCTAAATAGATCCCTTGGTCCTCAGAGAGCAAGACCCAGACTTTCCAGGGATCACTGCAAGTGACACCTCCCTACCTCCCCTCTGTGCCCTCACCCCTTCCAGGGTCTTCCACAGCCTGGACAGGGTGGAGCCTCCTAGAAGCCCCAGGGAAGAGGGGAGTTAGAAGTTCACCAGCTTCCTTCCTGCGAGGAAGGCAAGTGCTGCAAGCCAGACCCTCACCCAGCACCAGCAGCACCCTACTCCCCAGCCCTTTCCCCTGTAGCCACTAGGGGCAAGGGCTGTGGGAAGCAGGGGGAGGTGACACAAGAGAACTGCTGGAGTCCAGAGCAGCCAGGGCTTGAGACCCCTTCAGTGGGCAGCCCACTCCACCCGTCAGAACCCCTGAATGCAGTCATAAGGGACAGCTGCCACCCAGCCTCCTCACAGAGTGCCAGGTCCCACTCAGGGTGTAGGACCCTCAGCTGAGCCAGTCCGAGGAGAGCCAGGAACTCCAAGGGCAGCCAGCTCTAGGCCTAGTTTCCAAAGTATATGGGAGCTCCTTCTGGAGCTTTCTGTTGCTCCATGCAGGGCATCACAAACTAGGAATGAAGGGGAAGAGAGAGGGATGGGATATCAGGACCACAGTCTCAGGGCCTAGGCACAGCCTGGCTCTGCGAGACCACATGACTGACTATTGACCTAGAAAGCTGGACACTGGCCTCCCACCCATGACCAGGGAGCAAGGACCTGAGGGAAGAGTCCAGTGCAGCTGACCCACCCCAGCCTGCCTCCCCTCAGCCAAAGACTGTTCTCAGAGAGCCCCTCCTGTACCACCTCTCTCTTGCTGTGTTAACTGCACCTATTGCCAATGGCTTCCAGAATGCAGAGGAGAACTCCCGCATCTCCATCACCTTCTTCCGCCTCTTCCGGGTCATGCGCTTGGTCAAGCTGCTGAGCCGTGGGGAGGGTATCCGGACCCTGCTGTGGACCTTCATCAAATCCTTCCAGGTAACCAGGCCACCTTCCCAATGCAGTGGGAGACAACCTTTGGGATCCTGGGGTGAGCTGGGGCTCCCCTGCCCCCACCCCTGGAGCTCCCTGGACCTGAGCTGTCACAGAAAGCAAGGGGCCTGGGGCTGGCCCTTCCTCTGCTGCTCAGCATGTGTGTGAGGGCAACTTCCCACCAGGCACCTTGCTTTCCTCATTTCTGAGATGAGAGGATGAAACTAGATCTGTGGTTTTTCAAAAGTCAACTCCCAGAGCCCCACATTTCCCCGAAGGCAGGGTACAGAGGGTGGGAGGAGAGGGGAGGCTGAGGTGGTTCTCTCTCTCCTCTCATTTATGTATTTCTCCTCAAGAATTTACTGGACAAAGGGATTATGTGGGATAGAACATATCAGAAAAACATGGGTCTAGCTCATCTGAAACCACTCTGGCCCCCTCAAATTCCTGCAGTTTGGGAATCTCCCAGCCAAGTCTGCTGACCCTACCTGGTTGTGGTCCTAGCCAAACTCTAAGGGACCCTGGAGTCACTCCACTCCAGGAAAGCAGACCCCCCATAGGGCCCCAGGATTGCCTGACTACTGCATAATTAATTTCCTTTTCTCAGCCATCGTTTTCCACCTGTAAAAACAGGCTCACAGTCACCTCTGGCAGCTCTGAGGAGTGTTATGTAAGTGTGAAGTTAAAGAGAAGCAAAGCAGTTAGGTCCCTGGGATTCCTTGGAGATGACGGCAGCAGCCCCTACTGCTCCCCTGGCCCCGCGCAGAAGGCAGGCCTCTCTCCTCCTGTGGAAGTGCCACTCTCAGAGTCCCCAGGATGGAGAATCATCATCTCTAAAGAACAATCTCCATGTCCCCTGCCCTGGCCAGTCCAGGCCTCAGATAGGGCATAGAGTTGGTCTCTGGTCCAGGTGTGTCTCCTGCTGTGGTTGGAGCCAGAGCTGTCACAGGAAGTAAGGGGCCTGGGGCTGGCCAGAGGATAGATACTCTAGGGCCCCTGCTTCCCTGCTCTGGAGGCCCCTCCCAAAGGCAGTCCCCTCCAGGCAGGGACAGAAACCATCTGCTGGTCCAGCAGTCAAGGCCTCAGCCTGGTCACACTCTGGGAGCCAGTGCTCCTCCAGCCCCAGCCCAAGCTGACTCCCCACCTAACAAGGAGCTGCAGCTCCCCACACGGCCCTGCTCAGCCCCCAGGTGGGGGAGGGGCGGCTCTCTGGGGATTTGAATCCTCAGCCCTCATGGAAGCAGGACTGGGGGCTGACCTGGTTACTGATCCCTAGGGTCAAAAGCTGTGGTGGCCGTATAGCCCCAACCCCAACGTTTCCCTGGGCTGGAAAGAGACAACAGGCTGGGGTGACCATGAGGAATGGCACTCTGAGAAGCCCAGTGCAGCTGGATGAGAAAAGCATTGAGTGAGCTCGCAGCGCCATCTAGTGTTGTGTGGCCGATGGCGACGCATTTCCTTCGGAGCAAGCATGTGGGCTCTTGGATCCCACAAAAGTAACTGGTGTGGAGGCCCAAAGTGCTTTCCCCAGCTGAGGCTCTGGAAAATTAAGTTGTCAGATAATATGTTGAGTGAATAAAACCTTTGGCATGTGACTCTGCGAGGTAGTGCACTAAGCACTCAGTAAGCCTCAAGTCATTTAAACGCCACAAACCCCCAGAGGCCATTGTTGTTCCCACGCTCAGATGAGGAAACTGCAGCTCAGAGAGGTTCGGTAACTTGCCCAAGCTCTGGTATCTGGAAAGTATTTTCACAACAGTAAATCCTGCTCCCACAACTAGTGGAGCAAAAGTCAGCTGAATAAAGAGGGGCACAGCCCACCTCCTCCACCTCTCCCCAGGTGTCAATGGCCAGCGGGGAGCACATCCTCCACCACTCTCTCCTTCCTCATGCTAATATTCCTGCGCAATTGAAGGAGGTTCAGCTCCCCCTGACTCTGCTCACTGCAGTAGTGCGGCACAGCATCCATCGTGCTGCAGCCTGCCGGGGTGGATCTCTGTGCTATAGCGTCACCTGCCTGGGTTCCATCCCCAGCACCACAAAAAGCAAATAAAAAACTAAAATGAGAAGTCAATGCTCATTTCTCAGGCTCTTCTAGGTGCCCAGTTCTTCTGTAGGGCTCTTGGAAGTGCCCCCTGCCCAAAGTCAGGCAGCAGCTGATGGCTGCAGAGAAGGGGACACAGTGCTCCCTGGGAAGGGATCTTGTCCCCTGGGCCTAATTGGTGTCCTCTATGATTCCTTCCAGGCCCTGCCCTATGTGGCCCTTCTGATAGTGATGCTGTTCTTCATCTATGCAGTCATTGGGATGCAGGTAGGAAGAGCTCCCCACCCTCACTCCCTGACCAGGGCCCCAGGCCTGGGTTCTGTAACTGGTAAGGAAAAACTCAGAATTATGCAGTTGGCCTCAGAAAAAAACAACCCCTTCTTAGAAACAGCAAGAAGACTCTGATCTGCACCCCCCTGCTTTGCCCATGTCTGATGGGCCTGAGAATTCCCCTCCAACCAGTGGCATTCAGAAACTAAGGACTGAGAGGGAAGAAGACAGAGGGAAAGGAGAACAGGAGGAAGGTAGTGCCTCCTCAAACATGCAGCAGTTCCTGGGGCCTCCCCTTCCCAGATGCCCACTACTCCTTCTCCTTCCCCAAACCAGAGTTCTTCAGCCTCCTCAGGGCTCCGGCTGAGTTCCCCAAGTCAGACTGGGACAGCCCTTCCCCTCCCCAGCACTGCACACTGGCCAGGAGCTTAAGCAAGCTCCCCACTTGCTCAGTGCAGAAAGACCTGAAGGTTGGTAGTCCAAACCTTTGTGATGAAAAACCCTCCCTTGACACCTGATAAAAGGGACCGGTTTCCAGGATAAGCATAGTTTTAAAGGGGCAGGAAAAAATAAAATAAAAAAGAAGAAACCTCTGATTTCAGGGATGAATTAAATTTGTCCAAGCCCCAGATCACCCATTCAATATCACTCCAAATCCAATAACCTAAATTGGGAGTGTTTGGACATAGGAGCTAAAATGGCAAACAAAGGAAGGCAGTGGACCCTGCGTCCCCACCCAGCAGGTCCTGATCACGGCCTCCACTCCTCTCAGCCCCAGCTCCTGCTGGCTGTGGGGACCTTGGCTGAGGGCCAAGGGCACAATTCTTCTTACATATGTCCACGGATAATTGGGACCAAGACTTGGGGGGGGTGCTGCAGGTGCTGTCCGGGTCACATCAGGAGACTCTGGGGTATAGTTTGGACAATCTTTGAGTTACTTTGTCCCCTAAAGAGACTATTGAAAAACAGTGTTGGAAATTAGGGTCCTCTTCTCACAGGTCACTGAATTTCTCTTCCTTTCCTCTGCTAGGTATTTGGAAAAATTGCCCTGAATGACACCACAGAGATCAACCGGAACAACAATTTTCAGACCTTCCCCCAAGCTGTGCTGCTGCTCTTCAGGTGGGTGTCCAAGGACACAGGTGCACACATACACATCTGCATGATGACCTGTGGCCAGGTGTAAAGAAGAGTGAAGTGAGTTCGGAGGGTGAGAAAGAATGGAGTGGGTGCTCCCCTCACTACCCCTCCCCTTTCATTGTGATTTGTATTAACGTTCCATGAGCACTGAGTAGTCCATGAGTACTGGACTACTGGACACTGAAACCTGCTGGTAACCATCTAAAGCCGTTATAGGACCAAAGTCAAATATTGAAAGCACCCTGGCTTGGGATCTGAACAGGTTCAAAGCCAAGTTTGCAGCATGCTGGCTTTGTGACCTTGAGTAGGACATCTACTTTCTCTGAGCCTCAGTTTCCCCATAAAACAAATATAGGTGTTGATCACTATGCCAGTGTGTGTGCCATCTGCTGTGTTAGGTGGTTACGTCCACCTGCACTGACTTTTATATGCACTGAAGTCAGCCTTGAGCCTCTACATTTCCTGGAAGACCACCACCTCTGGAATGCTGGGGAGGGAGTGTTTCCCACAGTGTCCCTGATTGACTCTGTTCTGCAGCCCGCTTCTTCTCATCCAGGTCATGATAATCCCTGGACCAGATGACTTCTAAAGTCTATGCTAGCTCATCTATTCTATATGTGGCACTAGGAGAGGTAGTGAGCCCTGGAGTCCCCTTCCCAAGGGTCTCAGATAACCCACCTTTACCATGTCTCACAGGACCCATTCCCTAAACCCAAGTATCATAATTGCTCAAAAATGCATTATATCAGACTAGTGGACTCCCTAAGTAGCAGTCTGACATCACCACCTCCCTTAGATTATAAACTATCAGAACACAGGTCAACTGCCACTCCACAGCAGCCTTAAAAGCCCGTGCCACATTTAAATATGGAGTTGGACACAGATTTCAGAATGATCACCTGGGCCCATCTCCCCTCCTTTCCTTGATGACAGAAGACATTTCTTTAGAGAATAAATTTGTAACAGTGCTAAGGATAGGGGGAAAAAAACTGGCATGTAAGAGTGCCTTAGGTGAACCAGAAATGTTGAGGGATTCCTAAATGGAGAAAGCAGGTTGGATTCAACTGTCAAAGGAACAAGAGCCAAGGAGCACACACCTCCAGACAGGGTGAGACTATGGGGAAGTGAGAGCAGCCCAGGGAGTCTCTAGGCTCAGGGTCAACAGATGCAAGGCACAGGAAAGACCTGGGGCTATGGTCCCGGAGCCCTGGTTCCTTAGGGACTTATTCTATTGGGGATCATTTGCTAATTCTTGCAAGCTGGAAGCACCATCACGTGACATTTCATCCCTGGACTTTGGAGTTTGGAGAGACAGAGCATCCTCCTCCCCTAAGGGAACCCACACTCAAAAAGAAGCCACCTGCCCAGTCTACCTGCAACATATCTTGTCTCCCTTTCATGATCCCCAGGAAGGATCCTGGGAGGAGGACTTCATCCAGAGAGCTATGAACTGAGTTCTCCATCCCAAAGAGAAATCAACAATAATCCCAAAGTACTTGGGAGAAACTAACATCAAGAAAGAGAGGCCTCACACTTGATTCACAGATGAATGAGGAATAAATATAATTATCTTAAATATAATGTAAATATAATAAATATAACTAATATCTTTAGAGAGACTAGAGAACATCACCCATCTGTTAATTAGAAGAAGTGCAGCAGCAGCAACAACAACAACAACCCTTATTAAAAAGAGCAAAGTGAGCTGGGCACAGTGGTGAATGCCTATGATCCCAGTGACTTGGGATGCTGAAGCAGGAAGATCACAAGTTCAAAGACAATCTCATCAATTTAGTGAGGTCCTAAACAAGTTAATGAGATCCTGTCTCAAAAAAAATTAAAAATAAAATAAAAAGGACTGGGGATATAGTTCACAGGTAAAGTAACCCCTGGGATAAATCTCCAGGAAGAGGGGGGAGGGGACTAAAGTATGTACTAAAAAGAGAAAAATACAGTGGTTGAAATATTTTTTTTAAAAGTAGGATGTAGAGCAGAGGGGACACAGCAGAAGAATGAATTGATGCACTGAAAGATTAACCAGGGAATTCTCCTTAGATAGCTAAAGGACAAAAAGAAAATATGAAATGAAAAATCCTGTCTCTGAAATATAAATTCCAGACCAAAAAACCCAGAAGGAATGGAGAGAGTAAAATAAAGGAATGTGATCAATTAAAACTTTAAATAATAAAAGTGTGAACTTTCAGTTTGAAATTGCCTTCTAAGTGCAGAATAGACACATTATGATTACCTTTTAGAATATCAACAATAAAGAAAATATCTTAAAATCTTAAAAAGTGGGAAAACATCAACAAATTGAAGTTTCACAAGGCCTGATATCAAAGTGAGAAAAAGATGCTGCAAGAAACCAAAACTACAAGTCAATACTCCTGGTGAGCATCGATGCAAAAATCCTCAACAAAATACTAGCAACTGAATTAAACCGTACATTAAAAATATGATTCCCCATGATCAAGTGGGATTTAAACCTGGAATGCAGGGGTGGTTTAACATATGCTGATCAATAATGTGATACAGCACATTAACAAAATGAAGGATGGAAACTATATGATCCTCTCAATAGATGCAGAAAAAGCATTTGACAAAATTCATCCTCCTTCCATATTAAAACCTTTCAATCAATCAGGCATAGAAGCAAGGTACCTCAATACAATAAATACCATGTATGTAAAGTCCACAGTTAACATTATGCTCAATACTCAGAAACAAGGAAAGGGTGCCCACTCTCAGACATCCAAGTAGGAAAGGAAGAAGTGAAATTATCCCTTTGCTGATAACATGATCTTGTACAGAAAACCCTAAAGATTCCACACCAAAAAGAAAGAAAACAAAAACAAAACTGTGGCCTGGAGTTGTGGCTCAGCAGTAGAGTGCTTGCCTAGCACGTACAAGGCCCTGGGTTCAATCCTCAGCACCACATAAAAATAAATAAATAAAATAAAGATATTGTGTCCAACTACAACTAAAAAATGAACATTAAAAAAACTGTTAGAACTGATAAATAAATTCAGTAAAATTTCAGGCTACAAAATCAGCACACAAAAATCATTAGTGCATTTCTTTGCACTAGCAGCACACTATCTGTAAAAAAAATTAAGAAACCAATGCCATTCACTATAGCATGTAGAAATAAAAATAAACTTAACCAAGAAGATGAAAGATCTGTATACTGAAAACTATAAAACACTGATGAAAAAAATAGTTGGCAACACAAATTAATGGAAAGGTATCCCATGTGCATGGATTAAAAGATTTAATATTGTTAAAATGTTCATACTGCCCAATGCAATCTATAAATTCAGTGCAATCCCTACCAAATTGCCAATGTCATTTTTCACAGAAATAGAAACAAAATGTTTATGAAACCACCAATGACCCTGAATAGCCACAGCAATCTGGAGGGAAACACACACACACACACACACTCACACACACACACACACACACACACCTGGAGGTATCACACTATCTGACTTCAAATCCATTAAAAAACCTATAGTAATCAAAACAGCCTGATAGTTTAAAAACATACACATAAAAACAGATGCATAGAAACAGACAAATGGAAAATTGACAAATGGAACAGGACAGAGATCCCAGAAATAAACCCAACGTTTATGGTCAATTGATTTTTGACAAAGGTGCCAAGATCACACAATGGAGAAAAAACAGTCTCTCCAGTGAATGGTGTTGCTGAAGAAGAAAAAGATTGATTTGCAAAGCATCAACTGGCCTTGGACTTCTCTTCAACAAAGGTGCACACTCAAAGCTAATGGAATAATGTGTTCAAAATTACAAGGAAAATGTACTTAGTTAGACTCCTATATTCAATCTCATCAGTATTCAAGTAGCAACTCAAAATAAACATTTCCAAAAATACAAGAACCTCAAAAGTTTACTCTCTCACATAACCCTGCCTCATTGTAATTATACAGTTATATACTTCCACAGAATGAAGAAGGAATCTAAAAAGAGAATGAGCAACATCAAGAGTGAAGAAACTGTTGTAATACTTATTGTTATGACTTAGAAAAATAGAGACTGTAAAATTTATATGAAGATTTTTGCAGTACTGGAGATCAAGCCAAAATAATTGTTAAGAGGAAAAATCTTAATAACAATTTGGAAGTAGAATCCCATATTATCTCAACAAGTTTGGAAGTGAGATAATAGTAAATTGAGAAACATGAAATTATGCCAAGATTCTTCTCTTGTACCAAGAGAAGAAGTGGATACTGTGTCACTCTTTATGCAACCAAGGGGAAAATGTGTACAAATACATACATTAAATATTGAAAGGTCAACTAGAAAAATGGAAATGGAATGTGTACATTCCAAGCCACAAAATAGAAAAAAATGGACAAAAAAACCTTAGCAATTTATGAAAATGAAGGAAGGGCTACTTTTGTAGCAAAATAAAATTGGAAAAATTAGAAGACAGAACAAAGATAATAAGAACAAAGATACTAATGATTACTAAAAATTAAATGAGTTAAGTTTCTCCATTAAAAGATCAATAATCCAGGGCTGGGGATGTGGCTCAGTGGTTAAGTGACCATGGGTTCAATCCCCAGTACCAAAAAAAAAAAAAAAATTCTAGCCATAGCCTATTTCTGAGAGAGGATGAAAATAAAGGGCTAGAGAAGGCATGCAAAGCAGTGCTTGAGGTGTCGATGTGACAACTGCAGTACCAGGGGAAAGGCATCATATAAGACAAAGGGGGCATTTGGCACTGGTAAAGGAAAAGTCCACCAAGATCATTCCACCATATGACAATCATAAAACTACAGGAGCCTAACCATACACTTTGGAAGTGGATCTGATAGATGGGGATAGAACTCTAAGGAGAAAATACACACACACACACACACACACTCACACACTCACACACACACACGGGGAGTTGAATGCAGGTCACAAAAAATGACAGATCAGACAGATCAAAGTAGAAGAAATGGTAAAGCAAAGCCAAATAACACAGTTAACAGATTAATAAATTACTGTTCATTAATGGCAAAAGACACATCCTTTATAAGCACCTAGAAACATTCACAAAAATTAGCCATAACTTATCTCACAAAGCAGAATTTAATAAATCCTAAAACTTCTCTGACCTCAATATAGCAAAATTAGAAACTAACCATAAAAACAGTTGCCCTGCTCAGAAATTAGTGATAGTGTTGTATCTGACATACATGAGATGACCCATCAATACCAAAGGAAAATTCAGAATGTAAAATTTATTCATTTTTAAAATTATAATAAGTAAACTAATAGATGGTTAAAAAATAGCAAAAAAACCCCACCAAAATGTGAAGAAATGCATTCGTAAAAAATAAAAGCATAAATCAGCCAAATATAAAACAAAAGTAGATTTTATCAATAAATGCTAAAGCTGATTAAAAAAAAACAATAAATAAGACTTTTATCAAATCCAGATTTTTTTAAAAGGCACAACAATATTAGGCATACAAAAAGCAACATAATTATGGATGTAGAAGTGATTTTTAGAATTATAAGATAATTGTATGCTTTTTTAATGGCACCTCAGGTGATCAGCTACTTGAAGATGCTGAACATCTTTCCAGCCACTCACTGTTAGAAACTCATTAAAGTAGACCATGAACGTAAACTTGGTACCGTTCATGAGAAGTGAATGGCCATAGACATTGCTTCTGGCCCCCTGAGGAAAGGGCGGAAGGGTTATGTGGTTTGAATCAGTGGCTGGAACGACAAACTGAGGTTTCCCTGTGAAGCACAGCTGTGTGCACCTGCAACTGAGTAAGGGCTATTCCTGTTATAAACCAAGGCGAACTGGAGAAAAACACGTGCAGATCTATTCAGGGTTGCATTGTGTTGAATGTTCTCCATGTGGTTATTGTGAAAAAGAATACTTCTGGTTGGACTAATACTACTGTGCTTCATCACCTAGGACCCCAAAGAGCTAGCAAACCCCACAGATTTTCTAATAGCTCTAAATATCCACCAATTGTGTGTATGTGTGTGTGTGTGTGTGTTTATAAAAACCTGTGTTAGTTAGATTTCTATCACTGTGCCAAAATGCCTGAGAAAATTCACTAAATAAGGAGAAAAAGGGCTTGGGGTTGTAGCTTGGTGGTAGAGCATGGGTGAGGCCCTGGGTTCTATCCTTAGCATCACACAAAAATAAATAAATTAAATAAAGGTTTACAAAAAGGAGAAAAGGTTTGTTTTTGCTCAAGGTTTCAGGGATTTCAGTCTATGGTTATTTAACTTCACTTCTTTGGGCCTGTGGTGAGACAGAACATCTGATAGAAAGCTCATGGTGGACCAGAGCTGCCCACCTCATGGAGACCAAGAAGCAAAGAAAGTAAGGAAAGGGACAGGTTTCCTATATCTTCTTCCAGTGTATGACCCCAGTGACTTCACTCCCTCCCCTAGGCCCCACCTCCTCAAGGTTCCACAGCCTCCAAACAGAGCCACAGACTAGGGACCAAACCTTCAACCATGTGCCTTCAGGGGACATCCCAGATCTAGACTACAGCAAAGCCCTAAACAAAGAATGTAAGAAACCTAGAACACAAGTGTGCACAGTTTAGCCTCATGTTCCTCCACCTGTGCTGCAACACAGCCACCACCATGTTGTCTTGAAGAAACAGGATACTAAGAAAAATAAGCAAGAGGCCAAAGAATACTCAAGACGTTGGGCCAAGAAAATGAAGGAGGTCAAAGAAAAATGTCAGGAACAGACTGCCCAATGATAGAGGCTGTACTCTCTGAGACCGTCTACCTCTAGGTTTGAGTCCAGTCAAAACCAAGATTTTCTAAATGTAACAAATAAGATTAGACCTTAAAAGGGGGATGAGGATATTATGAGCAAATTTATGTCAATATATTTAAAAATATAAAGTCAATGATGTTATATAGGGAAATACAAAGAAAAATTTTAAAACATTAACTGATAAAAGCAATAATCAATGGAAAAAATGCAAGCTTAGAAGACATTTAAAAGGTTTTCCACAAATAAAACAGTAAACAGTTTTCTGGCTTGTCACAGATTCAATATAGATTTGATGTAAGTATAGGCATCTCATATAAGATGTAGGTTGGTACCACTGTAACATTGGAATGCTCTAAATAAATAAATAGCATTAACTATGATAAAAATTGAAAAAATCGTCAAAATTTTAGCCTTCAAAAAGGCCCAAGCCTTAATATTTTTATTTGTGAGTTCTAACAAACTATAAAAGAATAGACCATTCCTATATTATAAAAATTTTCAGGATTAGAAAGAGGTGGCAAACCTCTACACTCATCCCATAATATGAACATAAACCTAATATTAATAAGGGAAGGAGAAAAAAAACAAGTTATAAAAATGAAAATATGAATGGGATTGGGGATGTAGCTCAGCAATAGAGTACTTGCCCAGTATGAGTGCTTCGCTGGGTTCAATCCTCAGAATAGGAAGAGGAGAGGAGAAGAGAGGAGAAGAGAGGAGAAGAGAGGAGAAGAGAAAATGTGTTGACATAATTGTCAATGTTTGAAAACGACAAAAAAAAAAAAAGCCCAATCCAAGTAGAAAATCCAAGCAAAATAATTACAAATCTCTGTAATAATGAATAGGATCAGTAAGGTGGGGAATTAACAAAGAGGAAGAATCATTATATTGTACTTGAAATAGCTAATTAGAAAACATAATGGATAAGATCCTATACTATCACTCTTTCTGCCTGTCAAATCAGAATCTGATCTGGAATATTATATTGCAAGTTTTGTCCAAAGCAATATAATATAAACATTATATTGGTTATTTAACTTCATTTCTTTGCAAGTTTTGTCCACTGCAATAAGAAAAATAAATTGAAAGTTAAGAATCAGATAAGAAACAAAAAAGCAAAAAAAAAAAAAAAAATTGCCAGTTCAGAATGTACAAGAGAAACTACAGATAAACTGTTGAAACCAGGAAGAAAGTTCTGCAAATCTGTATATAAAATCAGTTATTCTACACTATAACAAACTAATATAATTTAAAACTGCATCTTTTTGTTTGTTTGTTTGAGCTGGGTCTCACTATGTTGCCCAAGCTAGCATCAAAATCCTAGGCTTAAGGGATCATCCTGCTTCACTCCCAAGTAACTGGGACTATTGGTTTATAGGACCATGCCTGGCAAACTGCACCATTTTAAATATGCAACAAAATAAAGAAGGTACTTAAAAATAATGTAACAAAGGATGTATATGGGGAAATCATAAAATTTTACTGAAGACATTAAGTAAGGACTACATAAATGGATGCCATGTTCATGGCTGAAAGACCTTGTATCCTAAAGTTGTCAAGATTCCTTAATCTAAATTTTAATGCAATTCCACAAGACTCTCAATAGAACTATTCATAGAACTTGATGAACTGATTCTAATGTGTCTAAGGAATAGAAAAAGAAAGTGAACAATCAAGACAAATGAAAAACAAGAAACTGGAATTCATGCCCTATGAGAGAACAAGGTTCACTATAAACTATAATAATTAAGACAACATGGTACCAATGCTCCTTGGCAAGTAAACCTATGGAATAGAATGAAAAGACTAGCACAAGATTCACACGTCTATGGAAATAGAATTTATATCAGAAGAGCTATTTCAAATCAGTAGGCAAATCATATGAAGAAAAGTGTTATCTATGCAGAAAAAGATGAAAGCATATTCCTACCTCATATCAAAATAAAATTCAGGTTAATGTGTTATTGTGAAAAATGAAACTTTGGAAGCTTGAGGAGAATATCTTAATGTCCTCAAACAGGAAAGGACTTATTAAATGAGAGGCAAAGAGCACAAAACATAGTGCAAAAAATTATAAATTTGACCTCATTAAAATAAAAAACTTAGATTTATCAAAATATACCTTAAAAAAAAAACCTAGAGAGACAGACCAGTCACAGGCTGGAGGAAGATACTTGAAATGCATATGAATAACAAAGGATGGTGGTAAAAACCACCTAAAGGACCCAACAAATGAAGAGGAAGACAACTCATGAATCAACAAGCAAAAACAGCAACATGCAATTCAACAGAAGGTGAAATTAAATTTCTCAACCCACTGGGGGTGTTAAAACTAAACAAAAACAGCAATGAAGTATCATTTCACACCATCGTGTGAGCAACACACTTTAAAATCCACTGAGAGCTGATGGGTCTGTGGAGAATGGCATTTCTCCTACCCTGTGAAAGGGGTCTGCACTGGAGAATATGCACCACCTAGTAAATATGAAAACACATGTGTCTTCATCTGGCAATCCCACCCCTGGGCAGATGCCCGAGATGTGGACATGCCTGGTCTTCACAGTGTTAATTATAATAGAAAAAAATTTTAATTGAAAAACCTAGATGTCTCTCAACAGGAGGGTGATTTTTGATTTAATGGCATGGTCATTAAATGTACTCCTGTATTGCAATTAAAATAAACTAGAACTAAAATGTATCCAAATGGTTAAATCTCAAAAACTTTGCATGGATTACAAAAACAGCAAATTTGCAGAAAGGGTACAATTTGTTACTCTCTTGTATAAAGCTTTAGAACATTCAGAATGATGCTGAATGTTTTCATATTTGGTGAGCATATCTGAGTGCTCAGGGAGTGATAAATACCACATTTGTTTCCTGGGAAGGATGCCAAAAGAGTTTCAATTATATGTATAAGATTGACTACATGGGTGCTGGGGCCTCTTGTCTCTCCTCCAGGTGTGCCACGGGGGAGGCCTGGCAGGACATCATGCTGGCCTGCATGCCAGGCAAGAAGTGTGCCCCAGAATCCGAGCCCAGTAACAGCACAGAGGGAGAGACGCCCTGTGGCAGCAGCTTCGCCGTCTTCTACTTCATCAGCTTCTACATGCTCTGTGCCTTTCTGGTAAGTTGGGGGGACTTGCTAGCCCCAGGAAACTAGGACAGTCTCAGGGCAGCCCCTTGACTCTGCAGCTTACTGTCAGGGCAATACATAGAAGATGGCTTGGGGACACTAAGTCAGTTGTAATGTCCAGCCACACTGGGAGAAGATCAGGAAGAGTGGGCCAGGCAAACTCGGCCATCCTCTTTTTTGTTCACATTCCCAGAGGACAAAGGGGATGTGTTGAGGCTCAGCAGAAACTTACACATTTTGGCACCTTGATGAGGAGTGAGAGAAAGGTGGCAGATAAAGCCACCCTCTGGCCTTGGCAGCCCTTCATGGCACCATGTTATAAGGGAGGCTGTCCAGCCCACAGGTAGGGGTCACCCCACACAATGCTCAGGGCAGTGAGTCATGCTCATGTCCATGAGACCCAAGTTCTCGGGCCTGGTATTTTAAATGTTGACATATTGCTGGTATTTAGAAATGTTGGCTTCTGCCACGCCTGAGCTGGCAAGGTGGGTTCAAGTGGCAAGTGTGTAAGAAAGTCCTTGTGGAGCCCCTCATGGTACCTACGGTTCCCTGCAGATCATCAACCTCTTTGTAGCTGTCATCATGGACAACTTTGACTACCTGACAAGGGACTGGTCAATCCTTGGTCCCCACCACCTGGATGAATTTAAGAGGATCTGGGCAGAGTATGACCCTGAGGCCAAGTAAGTTCCCTGAGGGAAATCCTGTGGAAGACGTCCATGATGGGTCAGCATGGGGTGGATCAGTGGGAAACACTGAGCTGTCAAAAGCCTGCAAGAGGCCAAGACCCTTTGACTAAGTTGAGAACATGTCAGTTGATGGAAGGGCAGGAGAGACTAGCATCAGGAATAACTAGTAAGTACTCACTTCAGGATATTTAGGGCTAGGAAGATCTTGACTCTATTCCTGACCTCAGGTCTAAGGATACCCTCATCTGTTGATCATCTTTGAATGACATCCCATAAATTCCTTTTTTTTTTTTTTTTTTTTTTTGGTACTGGGGATCGAATTCAGGGCCTTGTGCATGCAAGGCAAGCACTCTACCAACTGAGCTATATCCCCAGCCCCCATAAATTCCTTTTGGTTAGATGGTTAGTGTGCCGAAGCAATGAGTTCATACTGAGGAATTTAATTGCACGACTCAAATCCCTTCCACCTGGCACATAGCATAGACAGAAAATTGTCCATTAAAATCTTAACATATGCACATTGATTTTTGTATTGTTTTGGGGATTTTATGATGCAATTCTGCAGTCTGCCCTATTTAACCAGAAAGGCCACAGTATGGAGAGTACCCCTCTGTAGGTAGACCCCCACCTCCCTGATACATGAATCCTGGGCTGCAAACAGAATCCATGACCCTGACCATTCTTCCCCTCCTCTCCTTCCTCTTGCAGGGGTCGCATCAAACACCTAGATGTGGTGACCCTCCTCCGGCGTATCCAGCCCCCCCTGGGGTTTGGGAAGCTGTGTCCTCATCGTGTGGCCTGCAAAGTAAGAAGCAACCTGTGTTCTGGGGGTTGGGAGAAAGAGAAAATATGGGAGGCGAGATGAGATGCTTGTTTTACCTTGTGACCTTGGTCAGACCAGAGATCCTTAAGGGAATAAAGATAATAATGTATGTGTCTGAAGAAATGAGCCTGGGCAGGTTGTATTGTAAGGATCCCTCTAGATCTAAGTTCTCAGATGCAGTAAAGGAACTACAGGCTGAATGCCTCATGTCCCAGTGAGCCCTGTGTCCTGTCTGAATTAAGGACTTGGTCTGCCCAGCAAGCTGTAGCACCCTGGCCTCCTGCAGGACCTCCAGCTTGGAGTGATGGGTGCGGAGGAGCCGGAGGGCCAATAGAGAGGCCATGCCTTGACTTCAGGGATCTGCAAAGCACTAATATTTTATGAAAAATCACTCAAACACTCAAAATTTTGCCAAAGAGAGATTCTGCCACTGGTAAAAGTGGCAGTGTCACCAAGTCTATGCAATCAGTGAGTCTAAGAAATAAGTTAAGATAAAAATACCGGGGCTGGGATTGTGGCTCAGCGGTGGAGCGCTCGCCTAGCACGGGAGGGACCCAGGTTCGATCCTCAGCACCACATAAAAATAAAGGCATTGTGTGTGTCCATTTACACCTAAAAAATAAATATTAAAAAAAGATAAAAATACTAAGTTCTGTTAGACACACCTCTGCCTGACCCTGAGATTGAGCATCATTCTCAGCCCCTGACCCCTCTCTTGCCTCATTGTAGCTCCAATCATGCAGCCCAGTAATTGCTGAGGAATGTCACTCCCACTCCTGCCCCTCTTCTTTCACCTCCCATGCCACCTCCTTTCTCACCACTTTGTACTCCCTGTTGGAATAATAATGAGCTGAGAAAGAGCTGGGGGGAAATGAGGCCAAAGAGCTGCATCGGGGAAAAACCCAAATGGTGGAAGGATTCAGGTCTGTGGATAATCCACTCATAGAAAATGGAGAAGAGAGAGATTATGGAGCCTTCTGCTTTGCTTAGTTTTATTCAAGTTATAGAAAATATGAGAGATAAAGAGCACTCTGTTAGCTTTCCATCACTGTGACAAAATAACTGAGAAAAGATTTATTATAAAGCCAATTTATTATTGGCTCACAGTTTCAGTCCATGGTCCCTTGGCCTTGATGATCTGGGCCTGTGGTGGCCCAGTACACCATGACAGGAGTCCATGGTGGAGGAAAACTATTCACCCCATGGTGGTCAGGAAGCAAAGAGACAGAAGGGGCTGGGGTCCCAATAGCCCCTTCAAGAGCATGCCCTCAATGACCTAACTTCTTTCCATGAAGTCCCACCTCCTAAAAGTTCCACCACCTCCCAAAAGTGTCACAGACTGATGACCTGTCCTTCAGCACATGGGCCTTTGGGAGCATTTGAGATCCAAATCATAACAAGCACAAATCAATGTAAAGTAGAGGCACGATGGGAAAAGGACGTGCCTAGCAGCTGAAATGTACCCATGGAAGCCTCCAGACAGGACTAGGAGGTCTGAATATGGGGCTTTAAGCTTTCCAACTCACACTGCCCGTGAGACTCAAAAACACCCAGTGTCTCAGGAAAGGACAGCACTTCCTGGCACAAGGTCTACAGGAGGACCCCATGTGGTCTGAGAAGCAGCCTCCTTGACCACACCCTGGTGTGGACGCCATGATGAGCATCACGCTGCTCTTTGTCACGATGACCTCGTGTGCACTGACAGCCCCTCACAGAGCACAGGGATCTGTGGAATGGAGGTGGGAAAGAGGGAAGAGGCATACCACCCTACCTGGAGTCAGCAAGCCTCTGACGCGGCTTGATGTAGCAGTGCCTGGTGCACAGCTGCCCTTCATTGCCAGCAGAAGCACACCCCAAGGCTGAGCCACACTGGGCGGGACAGCAGGGAGGGTGGGCTTAACATCCCTTTGTGGAAGCGAAGGTCCAAGGACACATTCCATCCGTCCCCTACTCTGTGGAGAAGGGCAAGAGTTCTCACAGCAAAGCCCAGATTCTCCCCAGAGAAGGTTTTGAGTACATTGCGGCAACCCACGCTTCACACCCACCCACTCCCAGCAGCACCCACACAAGTCACCAGGCACCCTCCCAGCATTTCCACCATGGTGGTTATGTAGGGCCTTTGAGAACCATCTTCTGTAATCTCTGGCTTTGCCTCCTCTCTCCTCCAGCGTCTGGTCTCCATGAACATGCCTCTGAACAGCGATGGGACAGTCATGTTCAATGCCACCCTGTTTGCCCTGGTCAGGACAGCCCTAAGGATCAAAACAGAAGGTAAGGACCATCCATGGACCACTGGAAGAGCCACTTGGAAGGTCCAGTCAACCAACCAGAGAGGAGCTCAGCAGCCTGCGAAGTGCTCGCAGGCTGGGTGCTTCCCACCCAGTACCGCACAGAGCAGCGAGACATGATAACCTGCTTTCTGAGTTGCTGTGATTAAAAAACCCGACCACAACAATTGTAAAGGAGGAAAAGTTTATTTGGGGGCTCCTAGTTTCAGAGGTCTCAGTCCATAGGCAGCTGGCTGCATTCCTCAGGGCTCCAGGTGAGGCTGAGCAACATGACAGAAGAGTGTGGTGGAGGGAAGCTCCTTACATGATGATCAGAGAGAAGAGAGAGAGATCTCCACTCACCACATACAAAGGCATACACCCCCATGACCCACCTTCTCCAGCCACACCCTACCTGCCTCAGTCACCACCCAGCTAATCCCACCAGGTGGATTAATTCACTGATTGGGTTAAGGCTCTCCTAACCCAGTCATTTGTCCTCTGAACCTTCTTGCACTGTCTCACATCCAGATCACAACACTGGGTCTTAAGGAGGCCCTGCCTGCTCATGTTTTCTTTGTTTCTCAATGACCTCTTGGCCTCTGGTTTATTTATCTTGAGCTCTCCTTCTCCATTAAAGTCTAGAAATTATTCTGGTGTTGACTTGATGTCTAGGGTATAGTTCAAAATACAAAAGGGGATGATTGTTACCTGAAGCAGGACTGAGCCCTCGAGGGATATGCACTGGCTACAGGTGGGTTTCTCAAATGCTCAACTCTCTTTTGAAATTAAAAGGACTCATGTTGGGAAGGGGACATAACGACAGGTGGTAACTATGGTGGAGTCGCATACCATTATGCATGCTGTCCCTGGCACAAGGCGATCAGCCCCTTGACAGGTAGGGGTTAAGGTCCTACCTGTGCTACACTACTTATGCTACACTACTCAGCCTATGGTCCACACACACACAAGCCACTTCCAGTGAGTCCCTTCTAGTTTGCACAGAGGCACCCTGTGGGCTAGCAGTGACCCTGGTTTAGGTCATCTGCTGTCTATCTCTGAACCACTCTGCAAAAGTCTGTATAAAATGTGTCTCAAAACATGCCCTTGTTCTCCAAGAGCCTGTAGCCATTCAGTGCTTCTTAGAGTGTGGTCGAAAGACCATGAGCCACAGGATTAGCTCTTGGGACTTGGTCAAAGCTGAGTTCCGGTACCAGCTCGGATTTACCAAACCTGAGTGTCTGTGACTAGGGCCAGCAATCTGCACTGTGGACCAGCTGCGTGGATGATTTGTGTGTGAGCTGGAGTCTGACACCCACTGGTGCAGTAATAGGAGAAGATACACACGAGGCGAGCAGCGTGTTTTCTTCCCCTTCTTACACTTCACCCAGGAGCCCGGGCTGCCAGCCAGTGTTTTCCTTTGGTTCCACAGAAGGGGCAGTAAGAGGGAGATGGGAGGTTTGTGTCTGCGTCTCAGCTCTCTCACCAACATGCATGTGATTCTTTATTCTGTCTTCATTTGTAAAATAGATAAAGGTGATGACATCTGAGAATTTAGTTCAGTGCATCACCAGGAGAGGTGCCTTCTTTCAGTTAAATCTTTCCAGAGAATAGCAGAAACCTCTGAAAGGAAGGGAAATGAGAACCTGTCTAGCAACATGCCTGTCAAAATTATGAGCTAATTTTTAAAATTAAACACAAGTCAAATTTTGCTGAAAAAAAGAAAGCAAAGGCTAAAAAGTATGCCATTGGTATCAATGCAATAACTCAATCCAAAATGGCTATCAATGGGCTTACTTCTGGCTAAAAAGAATTAGGTAGACATGTAGTACACAAGTGTGTGCACAACAGAAGAAAATCAGAAGGAAAGTTGTTAATACATTAATATGGAATATCACTGAGTGGCAGAATCTTCTTCCTTTAATTCTATTCTTTCCAAATTTTCTACCATGTCTATTATTTCATTTATGTTCAGGGAAAGGGTTTATCTTCCAATAAAGGAAGACACTGACTACTGGAAGGAATATGCAGTATTACTAGAAACTTGGGATAAACTAAGGCTGAAAGTTTGGGTTCCATAGAGAAACAAAAATTACTGATTGAGCAGTGTTGAAGCTGCACTGTCTGCAAACCAGGTCCCAACAAAGTGCCACCAGCAGTAGCACCAAGTTTGCTGTAACCAGACTTATCCAGAGACAAGAGGAGAAGCCAGCCTCTGGGAACTTTAGCCAAGTCCAGAATTCAAGAAAATCTTTGAAACAGACATCTCAGAATAGCCACCAACACACCTGTACATACATTTGAGGGTGATCCTCCAGGCTCTCCACAGACTTGTTAAAATCAAGACTTGGAGACAAAGGAAAGAAAGGTGAGAAAACATAAATTTGTGAGGAGAAGACTTAGAGCGGCCTTGGCCCTTCAGGCTTTTGTGAGTGGAAGGAAGTGAGAGAAGTTCACACTGACTTTGGAGAACCAGCGCTCTTTCCAGTAGCAAGCCTTAAAAATACTTTGATGATATAAAGCAACGGGCAGTGACTGCACAGCACATAGATCATTATGACACTAAACGAAAACCTGGAGAAAAACATGAAAGAGCCTTTGGAAGATGTATTTGTTTCCTGGGTCTTCTATAACAAATGATCAGAAACCAGGTGGCTTAAAACAAGAGAACTTACTCCCTCACAATTCAGGGAACCAGAAATCTTTTAAAAGTAAGGTATAGGCAGGTGGGTCCCAGCTAAAGACTAGGAGGAGCTGTGCCTGCTTCTCTTGAAGCTTCTGGTGGTGGCTAGTGACACTGGCTCTCCTGGGCTCACAGCTGTGTCACTGCATCTTTACCTCCCTCTTCACATGACCTTCCCCGTGTGTCCCTGTGTGCCTCTCTGCTTTGTGTAAGGATACTGGGCATATTGGACGTAGAGCCCACCCTTATCCTATATGACCTCATCTTAACTAGTTACATCTCTGAGGACTCTTTTTCCAGCTAAGTCCACATTCCAAGGAGCCAGGTAGACATGAATTTTGGGAGGATGCCCTTCAACCCAGTCCAGAAGTTTATTTGAGCATTGTTTTAATTGGGACTCAGATTGTGTATGTTAGAAACCTCTGACTTCCTTCATCGATGGCCTCAATGGGAAGCCCAGAAGTTGTCCTCTGGCTTCAGCTACTGTTTGAATCTGACCTTCTGAGGAAGAACTGAGCAGCCCTCACTCCCTCTCCATGGCCACATCTGCTTGCTCTCCTGGGTGGCTTTAGACCTGGGTTTGAATGCAGGCAGTCTGACCCCAGAGCTCTCCTTGATGCCCTACAGCATTTCCATGTAATAGCAGTATCCATCACCTGTACTGCTTTCCTAACCCTGGATAATAAATTACCACACACTTAAAAAAAAAAAAAAACACCCAGTTATTAGCTCACAGTTCTGTAAGTCAGAAGTCCAGCATGGAGTAGCTAGGTTCTCTGCTCAGGGTCTTGGGAGACCAAAATCAATATTAACCAGGCTGTGCGCCCTTCTGGAGGCTCTGAAGAAGATACCACCTCTGAGTTCATTCACATTGTTGAAAATTTTCAGTTCCTGCCATTATGGATGTGTAATCCTCATTCGCCTGCTTGCTGTCAGCTGGGAACCACTCTCAGTTCATTCCATAGCATGGGTATCTGTGCTCTTCTAGTCCAGCCAGGGTCCATCCCTCTCATTTTCTCTCTGCTCCCAGCTGGTGAGAACCCTGGATTTTTAAAGGGCTCATGTGATTAGGTCAGGCCCACAGAGATCTTCTCCCTGGCTGACAGTCATAGGTGCCCTATGACGTAATCTAATTGCAAGAGTAAAATCCATTTTATCCTCAGGCCCAGGGATTATGCATCATGTGTATGGTGGTGGGGTGGGGCAGGTATCTTGCATAGCATCTAGAATCCTGCCTAGCACCTCACTCTAATGGGTACAGGTCTCAGCTTTCCTTTTCCACCACTGTCAAGCCTGTGTCCTGTGGCTTATTCCTGTAATCTCAGGCACCTAGGAGGCTGGGGCAGGAAGATGATAAGTTTGAGGCCTACCTTGGCAACTTAGCAAGGTCCTAAGCAACTTAATGAGAGTCTGTCTCATATTAAAGGGGAGAAAGGAGGCTGGGGATATATGTTTGCCTAGGCTGTCAGGGGTTGGGGGGTTGGGGGGCTGCAGCTCAGTTCAGGCTCTTCATCTCCGAGTGCCCCCACAGGCTGGCCTGAGTGACAGGTGGGGAGGAAGGGAAAAGGAATGGCACTAGACAGGGCTCAGAAGGAAAGAAAGAAAGAAGGAAAACACGGAGAAAGGGAAATGGAAAAAGGAAGGACATAGAAATGGAAATGGGAAGACTGGGGAGAAAAGCAGCATTGAGAAAGAAAGAGAAGCTGATGAGTCAGGGCTATGTATGGGGCCAAGGCCTCTAGCAGTGGCTTCCCTCCTTATTCAGAGACCCGTCTCCTGGGAGGGTGCCACAAGGGGCCAATGATCATTTTCAGCCTCCCATACCCTCTTCTTCAGGGAACCTGGAGCAAGCCAATGAGGAGCTGCGGGCCATCATCAAGAAGATCTGGAAAAGGACCAGCATGAAGCTACTGGACCAAGTGGTGCCTCCTGCAGGTGGTAAGTGCCCTGGATGCCCACATCTCAGCCACCTGCCCAGCCCACATGATTTCTCTGCCTTCCTCTACTCCAGCTCTGGCACCATTAGAAACATGGCAGCAGCCTGAGACTTACGTCTTGAGGCCACTGGGCTCGCCGGAGCTTCCTTTCTCCAAACCCTTCTCCCAGAGACTGGAGTGCAATGCCCTGCACAAACTCAGATATAGACTGTCAGGTTGGAAATCTGCTGCAATCTGCATTTTGCATTATGGGGACAGGCATAGATGTGATGCTTAGAGATTTGGTTGAACCTCCAAGGGAACCCCGAAACCTGTAGGTTTCCCTGTAAGCCACTGAGTTGATTGTTCTAGATTATTCTAGAACCCTGGAAGAAAATGCCCTGAGATCCCTCCTCTCTTTGAAATTTATTTCATTCATCCTAGGACAGTTCTCCTCATCTCTACCAAGCAAAAGTCCCTGTTTATAACAGATAATTTAGATTGCCCCTACTATGATCTCAAATAAAAATTGTTGATAACATAACCTTCCTACATGTGTTAATAAGGGCTTTAACTCCAATATAAAGTATATTAAAAGAAAATGTTTTTAATGCATAAATGCTCAGGCACAACTTTGCAAGAAGTTAAAATCAATTATGAAATTTGCTCTCATGCACCCACACATTTCCAAAGCTTCCTGAAGAAGTGAAATCCCTGTTGAAAACCACTTCCCAAAGGGAAAGCAAGACTGGGGCTAAGAATCCTGAATAGGCCAAATGCCATCTGATATCTTACATGACTTAATTATTTAATGTTTATAACATTTCTGTGAAGTTTGCTCGAGGAACTAACATTCTAAGCTAATTACCTAGCCAAGGTTGCATGGTGCATCCAGAGCAGATGCAGGAGCCCGGGACGGAGGGAGCCTAGGACCTCACACCGGCTTCTGACTTCCCTAGACAGAGATCACCAAGGTTCCCTTCCCCTGTGGATATGAGGCCCTGCCAGAAGGAGGCCCATCAGTATCATGGAGTTGGCCCTTCTCAAGGACAGCTAGGAGCAGGTGTGCCACCACAAGACCAGAGACTTAACCCAATCACAAAACACAGGAGATAGGGCAACTGGTGACTTTCTGGGCATTAAACATTTCCCTTCAGGACTTACGGCTTCCCTACCATCTGGCTCATGCCCAAGACAGACACTGATTTAATCCTGTGTGATCTCAGGTACCCAGCCCAGCAGGGACACATGGTATGATAACCCAATCTTTCTGGTTTGAAGAAGAACCCAAACTTCAACAAGAGGAAGGTGTTGCTCACAACAACCCCTCCCTCCAATCTTGAAGCAGAACTGTTTGTGTTTAGGAGATGCCATTCAACCATAGGTAGAATCAAATAAGGGTTAGTAATGTCAAATCAAGGGGAAAAATAAAAGCAAGGTAGGAAGTGATTTTGACAATCACAAGTAGTATAGGCTACTTTTCTGTTAAAAAAAAAAAAGGTTGTAGTATGTAGCACCCAGGTGTGGTGGTATGCATCGGTAGTCCCAGCTACTCAGGAGGCTGAGGCAGAAAGATTGTTTCAGCCCAGAATTTCAATCAAGATCAGCCTGGTCTTAATGTAGTGAGAACTTGTCTCCAAAAAAAGAAAGAGAGAGAGAGAGAGGATAATATTAAGTAAGAATAAGAATATATTTGCTTATTTGCATGAAGAATTTCTATAAAAATATTTAAGAAGCTAATAAAAATGGTTAGCTACTAGAAGGAAATAACTAAGCTGATGGGGATGTGGTAAGAGAGAGACTTTTCACCATATTCCTTTCTATTTGTTTTTACTCTTTTTAAGCCAAAAAAAATAAATTGAAAAAGTAAAAGTTTGGATGCTAAAAAGTAAATTAACGAAGTTTAACTGAATCTCCATTTCCCCACAATTCTCCTCTCTCCGTGTGTCTCAGATGATGAGGTTACAGTTGGCAAATTTTATGCCACTTTCTTGATCCAAGAATACTTCCGGAAATTCAAGAAGCGTAAAGAGCAAGGGCTTGTGGGAAAGCCCTCCCAGAGGAACGCCCTGTCACTGCAGGTAAGGGTCTGGCAGGAAGGATCCACACCCCAAAGATGGTCCTGGTTGCCCTCCTCAGGCCCTGGCCAGGGCCCAGATCTCTCACCAGGAGGCTGAGCAGAAAACTTCCTGAAAGCACTAATCCTTTCTGAAGGCAGATATGAGGGGGGTGACAAACCCCTTTCCCTCCCACTGCCCTCCACCCTTCTGCCTATTTTCCGGGCAACCCCAGAATTCCCATGCACTCTGCTGAACTCAGACAGCCCCTGATCACTGGTGGCCTTCTGAGCATGACTTCACTCCTCCCAGATGGATGAATGGAATCTTCCACCCCAGGGTGACAATAGGGGTCCCTGGGAAGCCCATCTGGTTCAGAAGCCCCCTGCTGGGTAGAGTGGCTGGGTGGAGGAGCACTAGGGTCATGGCTGACTGCAAAGCTGGGTAGAGAAGGACCAGGGTCCTCACATGTCCCTCTGGGTTCCAGGCTGGCTTGCGTACACTGCATGACATCGGGCCTGAGATCCGAAGGGCCATCTCTGGAGATCTGACTGCCGAGGAAGAGCTGGACAAGGCCATGAAGGAGGCTGTGTCTGCTGCCTCCGAAGATGACATCTTTAGGGTAGGTGCTGAGAGTCACACTTTCTTTACCAAGTTCATCTTGAAGCAAAAGATGGGTGGGCTGGGGTTCTGCTAAGAAAAACCAGAAAGAAAGGCTTAACTCTGTGGTGACTCCAAGCCCTTCCGCTCAGCTGTCTCCTCATTCTGCAGAGGATGGCCTCTTCAAATCCGACTCCTTGTCACATCAGTCCTCTCAGGATGGCAGCTCTGAGCGTCATTGGCTCTCAGAGAACTGGGGAGGAGATATGTTCCTAAGGGCAATGTTTCCTGGGAGGAACTTCTACAGTAGGAGTTGCAGAGTGGTAGCCCGTGGGCCACCTCTAATCTGCTGACCTCTTTTGTTTGCTGATACTTGAACATCTGGCATATCCAAGTAAAAATTTGGACTTCTATCTTTTCGTGGAAAAAGTCAGAAGACCTGGCCATATTGTGCTTATGTTCCCACATGGTGGCAGAGGCCAGGACAGTGGTGGCTACTCTGTGGAGATGGGCATGTGCTATCTGGGTCACTGAGGTCCCCTCCAGGCCTCCCTCTCCTCTCCTAGAGACCAAGGCTGACCCATCAGTGGCAATTAAACCTGGCTGGGCCAGAAGACCACAACTCTTGCATTGGGCTCTCGTCACTCATTTGAGCTACCTGCCTCATCCCAAAGGAGTTTGGCTAAAATTTCTTCTATAGCGAGGGGGAAGCTACCAACCATGGTGGAACAGGGCCCTGTTGCACTTGTCCCCCAGCCCCGTGCCCAGCTCCTGGGCTGTAGAGCTAAAATCAGCCCATCCCATCTATGATTTCCTCCTGTCATCTTCATTCTCATTATATACCAAATGGCATCAGGGACATCAGGTGCCATGTTAACCACCCCACCAAGACCCTGGAAACTTGACCCTATAGTGGACAGACAAGGTTCCCACGGACTGTGCTTCTCTGCCCCGCCTGCCCAAGGTTTCTCCCTCAAAGAAGGAGAGGCAGTCAGGGGTCTTTTCCTCCACCCACTCTCCTGTCTTGCCTACAGAGGGCCGGGGGCCTGCTTGTCAACCATGTCAACTACTACCAAAGTGACAGCCGGGGCACCTTCCCACAGACCTTCACCACCCAGCGCCCACTGCACATCAACAAGGCGGGTAACAACCAAGGCGACACTGAATCGCCCTCCCACGAGAAACTAGTGGACTCCACTTTCACCCCCAGCAGCTACTCATCCACCGGCTCCAACGCCAACATCAACAATGCCAACAACACCGCCCTAGGCCGCTTCCCCCACCCCAGTGGCTACCCCAGCACAGTCAGCACCGTGGAGGGCCATGGGCCCCCCTTGTCTCCTGCCATCCGGGTGCAGGAGACTGCCTGGAAGCTCAACTCTAGGAGGTAAGCAGGAGGGTGGGCACCCTGCACCCTAGCCTAGGCCACACCAGGGTGGAGAACAATTTGGCCCTCAGGCCACCACCCAACCTTCAAGCCTCAGTTAGAGGCTGCTGCCCCAGAACCCAGCAAGAGACGTAGGGGCCAGGCTGCCACCCAAATCGAGCTCTTGGTTCAACATGGCAGCCACACACAGGATAAGCCAGCGTCATCCCATGGGCCAGCTGTTTCCTGAGGTGCCAGGCCTCTGACAGAGCCCCTCTCCCCTCAACCTTCCTGAGTGAATGCATACTGGGCTGTGATCCTCTGAGACATGTGAATCCGGGCTATGTGACAGAAACCATCCCCTCTACCCTTTCCCAAACCTCTGCCCAAACCTGGCCTTTCACTCACTTGGACAGGAAGGGTGTCTTTTCTTCAAAACCCCTCATCAGCCCCATCTTGCTTTCTGGTGGCAGGTGGCCCTTTTCTGTAGCACTGACCTATCTGCCCCAGAGTAGGATCATTCCTGGAGGTCTTAAGGGCGACTCCCACCTCCTGACTTGCTCTTTTCTCCCCACCTGGCCCTGTGCTGTAGGACACACTGCTATGAGATACTGGGACGGTAGGTGCCTCTTCTGTGCTCTGGGCCCCAGAAGTACAGCCTGGGCTGCCTGCTCCCCTCTGCAGCTCCAGGCTCCCCGAGGCCAAGGTGGGAGAGGACACTCCTCTGCTTCTTGCCACATCATCCTTGATTGCGCTGCTCTTCCAGAGTAGTATAGTGAGGCCCTAGGAGGCTGGACAGATCCCCAGCATACCAGGTTTTTGGGCAAATCACCTTTTTTCCTGCCCTCCAGCTCACATAGTAATCAAGAAATGTGAGTTTCTTGCTAAACCTCTGGACATGTGTCCTGAAGCTGCTTCCACCCAAGGAGCAGCATACTTGCCCACTAGTTTTCCTGTCCCTTCATAACACCCATCTCCAAGTGGCCATGCAGCCAGGTTCAAGGTCAGCCTCAGCAACTTAGCAAGGCTTTAAGCAACTCATTGAGACCCTGTCTCAATTTAAAAAATAAAAAGGCTGGGGATGTGTCTCAGTGGTAAAGTGCACCTAGGTTTGATCCCCAATACAAAAAAAGGTCACGTGGCCCCATCATGTGGGCACTTACCAGTATCTGATGCCAAGCAAGTTGCATTGGCCATCCATCCAATCTACTGTATGCTCTGGAAGACTGGCTGCTTTAACCACCCAACAGCAGTGTTGGGCGAGTCCTGAGTCTCAGGAGACACATACTGACCCCTTCTATGCTCAGGGCAATGTGCCCAGCACTAGATCTGTGTGCTGATCTGAAAAGCTGGCTTTGCATAGAAGATCAAGTTTAAGTGGCCTCCTAAGCCTGACTTGATGGCCCTTTCCCTTTTCTGCATCCCAGCTCCTCCTCCACAATCTTCAAGGACTCAATCAGAGTACCACATTCTCCCCTGTGCACCTTGTCTTCCTGAAGAAGGCTCTTTTTGTCCATCATTGGAATCCCAGTGTAAATTTAATTACCTCCCTTGAAGAGTATTTTCATATTAAATTTTGATCTATATTAAACAAGAGGAGACCTTTAGAGAGGAGCTGTGGAGCAGACATCAGGGGATTTTCTTCTCCCCCAGATGTATCTATCAGTGAAGTTTAACACACACACAGTGCCTACCTAGCACAGGGTAAGTGCTCATAAACTTCAGTTGCCTCTCTTCCCATGACAGTTGATAAAAACTGCAGGTGTTAAGCCTTAACCAGGTGAAGAGTAAACCCAGCCAGAGTTCCAGCTCTGGGCCTTGTCCTTTATGTCTCAGCTCAAGACTAAGGGCAGCTACAGTTCTGGCATTGCTTTTGCTAAGAATCAGAGACATGCTATCTACAGTGGCCTTCCTGCCCTCTATAGTATAGCCCAGGGCCTTCTTTAAAAGCCTTCATCAGCAGGTGCAGGAAGCAGAGGCCACAGTGGTTATGTCTCTGCATGCATGTGCATGGGTGACACCTCGCTTGCTGGGGCAGAGGAGGACAGCGGCAGTTCCTGATACTTTGGTCCCTTCTGGACACTATAGGTGCTCCTCCCGGGAGAGCCAGATAGCCATGGTGTGTCAGGAGGACATGTCTCGAGACGAGACCTACGACGTGAAGATGAGTGAAGAGGCTGAGTACTGCAGCGAACCCAGCCTCCTCTCCACAGAGATGTGAGCCCTGCGTCTCCTGCCCAGGCCACCCCGGGTGGAGGGAAGGATCTGGGAACACAGGGCAGGTCGTCAAAATCTCTCTCGTGGGCATGACTTGGGGAGGGGAGGAGATTGCACATCACTAAACCGTCTGTCATCTCAGTAGAGGAATGGGAAGCCCCGCATACCCCTCTCTCTCTCTCTCTCTCTCTCTCACACACACACACACACACACACACACACACACACTCACACACACACACAATCCCCTTTATCTTGGCCTTTCCTCATCATAAAATACTTCCAGGATAACTTCTCAACATTGTTTCTTAAACTTTTTAGCTGCAACCAGCAGCCATAACTATATTTTCTAGTGAGACTCAGAACACACATACATATATTAACATTTAAACAAATGTTTCATGAAACTGCTTATAATAAAGCTACCCAGAAGAGGGCACTGTTGGCAAAGCTAAGGCTGCTGGGTTGCCCTTGCTGGATGTATGGAGCAGGGCTTTAAAAATGCAGATCTAGATCCATTAGAAGGTTGCAATGTCCGTCCCTTTTAGAATAGACTAAATATACACTTATGAATAACTAAAAGAGAGGAACTTGAAGGCTCCAGACAGAGTAATGTTAAGGAGATGGAAAAGTTAATTATCCTGATTTGACCAGCACATCTGTACACATGTACTGAAATATCACACCAGGCCCCACAAATATGCGCAAGAAAAAAGTTTTAAATGTTTGAGAAGGAAATGTTAATGACCTGATTTGATCATTACACATTCTATATGTGTGTCAAAATCATCACATAAATATATGCTCTGTAAATATGTGCAAATTAAAATAATAATTAACAAAAATAAATAAGGACATGCTGTGCGGCATCCTGGGCCCCAGGACTTGCCCAGGGAATGGTGTTGAACAGTAGCAAGATCTCTCCCTTTTCCCTGGTTAATAGAAGGACATAAGGAGTGCAGAGAACATCGAAGTAGTGGTCAAGACAGTGACTTGCCTAATCAGATGACCTCCCCACACCTTCATGTCCCCCCCAGCAAATGTGGGGTGGGGAGTGAGATGCCTTTGTGACTCAATGGCAAAGGGTATAAAACCTAAAAAAATATCCAGAAACTCCTTGAGAGGTCTCATTCTCTAAACTGACTTTTAGAGAATGCCAATGGATACATGACCAATTATCCCAGAGATCAGGAAGATAATTTCTCTAATCCATTATGGCTCCTACTAAGTGCTTGGTACATCGGGCTGCTCTACTTGCCATGAAAAATAGCTTGGAACTCAAGACTATCTTACCAACTAGTTAGGAAGCTCAGAGGATCTCACAAGAGGGAAATAATATGGAGATTTTGTAACTAACTGCCCACAGAGTAGTACAAATGCTGAGAGGTACAGGCATTCAGAGAAGGTCAGGGGCTGGGTGACCACAGTATGTACCACATAAGTCAGACAGAGCTCTGTCTGCAAGAGTGGGATGACTTGGATAGGAAGAACATGTGAGGAGGAGGACTTACCTAGCTGAGAATGAGAGAAAGGTCTGGAGCCCTAAAACCGTGAGGTTTTCCTTCAGCAAATTTCCCTGTACTTCTACGAGGGCTCCCAGTCACTCACAGGAGCTGGGTGGAGTCAAAGAAAACAAAGGCTTTGCCCTCAAGAAGTGAGAGGTGCTGGAGGCTCAGTGGGACCCAACACATAGAAGGTCCTGGTTCATGTCTCCAGCACCACAAAACTCACAACGAAGTAAATCAATTCTTTTTTTAAAAGATTTGAGGGATAGCACCAGGGACAGAGGAAGGGACCTCATCTGACTGCAAGCTGACCCACTAGGGATTGTGAAATCACTTCGGTGGGTTGCAGTCAGCATTAGGAAAAAAAGAAAACAGACCAAAGTAGATGAAAAGTTGCCAGGACTGGGAGGAAGTGGGGAATGAGGGAGAAGTTTAGGCTAACAATGAGCATAGCCAAGGTCAATAGCATGAGCATATGTAAAGACTGGAGCCTAGACCTCTCCTGAGGAAACCTGTGAGCCTAGAATTTTTTCTAGCTTTCTCAACACCTTTGACCAAACAGTGATTCCAGTGCCTCAAATCAGACATGCAAGACTCAGAGCTGGGGGCAGGAAGCTCAGTGCTAGAGCACGGGCCGAGCACATGCCAGGTGTTGGCTTTGATCCCCAGCACCACACACATAACAAAGGCAAGGCTCATCAGACAGACAGCTGTGCGTAAAGAGCTAGGACTTCCAGCAAGCAGGCCTGTGATGCCAGAGAGCAGGGCAGAATTTCTTGGGGTGGCAAGTCCCTGATGCTCCTTCCCTAAACCTGTGTGGAAGCACAAGGGTGCAGTTGTTCCTTCACTAGGAAAAATGCAAACTGCTTTGTGGGGTGGCAGCTGTCTCCCTGGGTGGCGGTGCTCAGCCTCCAGGAACAAGCCCCAAGAGTTCTATTCCAGGCTCTCCTACCAGGATGATGAAAATCGACAGTTGACGCCTCCAGAGGAGGACAAGAGGGACGTCCGGCAATCTCCAAAGAGGGGTTTCCTCCGCTCTGCCTCACTAGGTAAAGACATACCTTGCTCTCCAGATGTGGCCAGTGGTCACCCCCAAGATGACATTGTCAGGTACCCAGGGATGATTGAGAAACTGCTCTGGCCTGGTCTAGGCAATCTCCATGCAGTGAGCTGGGAAGATTTCCAAAGCCATAAGACAGAATTCCAAAGGCAGAGCATGCTGGGATGGAATTTAAACATGTGCTACTCCATGTGTCTCAGAGATAAAGCAAGGGGTGAAGAGGAGTGTATCCAGGGCCACTGACACTACTCCTTGCAGCTACCTGGGCATGATTCTGTGTTGGTCAGCTTTCTCTTTGTGCAAAAAAATACCTGAGACAATCAAATTAATAGCTGGGCACAGCGGTGCATGCTTATATTCCCAGTGGTTCAGGAGGTTGAAGGAGGAGGATCATGATTCAAAGCTAGACTCAGCAAAAGCAAGGCACTAAGCAAAAATGAGGCCCTGTCTCTAAATAAAATACAAAATGGGGCTGGGGATGTGGCTCAGTGGTCAAGTGCCCCTGAGTTCAATCACTGGTACCAAAAAAGAAGAAGAAAAATTTATTTTGGCTCACAGTTTTAGAGGATACATGGACAGTTGGCCCCATTGCTTTTGGGTTTGGAGTAAGGCCATACATTATGGTGGAAACTCATGGCAAAACCATTCGCCTCCTGCCTGGGAAAGGAAAGAGAGAAAGAAAAAGAGACAGGCATCCTATAATCCCCTTCAGGACATACCACCAACAACATAAAACCTCTCACTAGGCCCCACCTCTTAAAGTTTCTACCTGATCCCAATACTGCCTTCATCAGGTGGGCCTTTGGGAGACATTCAAGATCCAAACAAGAGCAGAGTTGTCCCAGGCCAATGTACCCTTCTGCTGCCCTGATCCTGGTTCTTTGACTGCCCTTGCAGGTCGAAGGGCCTCCTTCCACCTGGAGTGTCTGAAGCGACAGAAGAATCAAGGGGGAGACATCTCTCAGAAGACAGTCCTACCCTTGCATCTGGTCCATCATCAGGTACCCACACTTTTGGACAGGCCACTGGCCACCACTTTGCAGGACAGATAGTCCCTAGAAGGATGGGAAAATCCTCAAGATACACATCAACCTTCCCTGTCTCAGACCACTGGTGGATCCTACCCCAGGCCCTAACAACTCCCAAGTAGGGCCACCCACTCCTCTGCAGGCAAAGGAGCCTCAGCAAGGTCTTTCATGCCTGAGTTAAGAGACCCAGAAATCCTAGTAAATAGGAACGCCCCACATAATCACAGATCCACAGGAGCTGCCGGATCCCTCCTGAGCTTTTTCCTTATGGTGCCACTAGTGTTCCCACCTTCAGACACTGGCTTACACAACATGCACTCAGGCAGATGTTGTCATACCTAGGATTTGAATACACCTGTAAGGTGGACTGCACAAAAATACATCCAATGATAGTAGTCAAAGCACCTGCCAACAGCACAGTCAAGAGTAGGAATGGTATCCAAGAAGAACAGAGCCAGGGAGATTCACTAGATAAAATGACTCTTGGCATGGCTGGCTTGAACTGAGATGGCACAATCCAGGGCACCAGTATCAAGTATATTCCCAGTTATAAAAATTTTGAAGAGCTATCAAGGCCAGTCCATCACCTCCAGGGAAAGTGGGATCTAAACCTGTTTACCTTTTTAATTCTAGACTCCCTTACCTTGGACCTATGCTCTAAATGACCTTTGTGTACCCAAAGGCATTCAACTGTCAATCAGAGCGTATAATCAACATACAATGACAGATGTGGCTCAGCTGAGTTATTCAATTCAAAGCAGTAGTTTTGCTTAGCCTTGGCATTACCTTAAAAGGATGGTTTCCACTGGGCATTCTGTAATATAGTGCCTCATACTTCCCTCAGGTCTCCAGGGACCCAGAAGTCCTAGGCTGGGAACCATGTGAGCTGGGGAAGGGAGGGTGGCAGGATGTGGGGACCCTGTGTGTGCTATTTTAAATGATTTCTAGAACTTGATTTCATCTGTCTGCCTTCATCATGCTGGTAGGCAGGTTTTTTTTCTTTATTTGTAGACTCCTCTTTGTGCCTTTCTGTCACCTCCCACCCTATGTTCTCATCTTCTCTGCTTCTCAGAACTGGACTTTCCCACCACCACCACCGAGTGTCATGCTCTCCCATGAACACATCACATCCAAGCAACTGACAATGCCGAGCAAGCCATGGTCCCTGACCTAGGGATGCTTGTGAACACTGGGGACAGAGGATGCAAACACACCAATCACTCAGTTACAACAGAGTATAAGATTTAAACAGTAATTCAAAGAGAGCCTGAGCTAGACAGTGGGAGGGCATTGTTAGCGACCTGAGTCATGGTAAAAATTGAAGCAACAACTACTGGTTTTGTATAGCTCTTTAAGATGGACATTGTACTTCTCGGTCCTTAATTCACTTAAATTTCTCACTGACCCCACAGGTAGATGAATGGAGATGATGCAAGATGGTAGAATCATCATTATTCTCTACTCTACTGATGAGAAAACCAAGAGCAAGAGAATTCAAAGCTAAAGGGTGTCAGGAACAGCCTAAATAGCAGACCATCTTGATTCAACACAATTGCAGCTTTCCAAAGCTACAAAAAAGCCATCACTTCAGATTGAGATGCTCATAAAATATATCTTGAAATTGTTGAAACTTATGCCAGGTCTCAGAGAGATAGAATTCAGTGGGTAAAGATAGTGGCAGTGTGGATTCCAACATGTGGAACACATTGGAAATTAACAGTTGCAAAGCTGCTTAGAAGGCAGAGGCCTCTCTTGCTTAGGGCCTGACCATTCCCAATAACTCTGCTCTTTGTGTGTCCACAGGCATTGGCAGTGGCGGGCCTGAGCCCCCTCCTCCAGAGAAGCCATTCCCCCACCACGTTCCCCAGGCCATGTGCCACACCCCCTGCCACACCTGGTACCCAAGCCTGGCCCCCACAGCCCATCCCAACCCTAAGGCTGGAAGGAGCCGAGTCCATCGAAAAACTCAACAGCAGCTTCCCGTCCATCCACTGTAGTTCCTGGTCTGAGGAGACCACCTCCTGTGGTGGGGGCAGCAACACCATCAGGAGAGCCCGGCCGGTCTCCCTCACGGTGCCCACTCAGGCTGCGGCCCCAGGGAGGCAGTTCCATGGCAGCGCCAGCAGCCTGGTAGAAGCGGTAAGTGAATCCAAGTGGCACCACCAACAGGGGGAGGGAGAAGCCAAGGGCAGCAAAGGGTCTTGGCATGGAGAAACACCAGGTTCTTTCCTGGATCATTGGATGTCAGGTCTCTGAATAGAAAGACCTTCCTTCTCAGGACCTGCAAAAGGGTCCAGAGTGCAGATCATTATGGGATGCCGCTGGCTTTGTTGAGGCTTGGCGATGCAGAGGGAGAAAGAGACCAATAAGTGATGGGTCCTGTTACAGGCAGTGAACCCTGAAAAGCCCAACCATGTGCTGTGACTACTCACAACACATACATGAGCTCCGGCTGCTTTTGTGCATAGAGGGTCAAGATCTTTGGTTCTCTGCCCTGACTGCTCAGGAGGGTCACTGACAAAGCTCTGGAAACCTATGACAAACAGATTTTTCCAAAGCTCTTTAATAATTCTAATATACAACCAGGATTGGGAGTCACTGTTTTAGCACGAGAATCTCAATTCCACTCTCCTCTGCCTGGCACCACATTTTAGGGGAGCTTTGACATACTGGAACAAAATCAAAGGAGACCAGGAAGACCAGCTTGCTAAAAAAAAAAACCTCTTCATAGGAAGAGCGCCTAAGGGAATGAGAGAAATAAATCCGGAGGAAGCCATTGAAGAGGCTGTGACATTGTTCTCTCCATCTCTCCCCCACAGGTCTTGATTTCAGAAGGACTGGGGCAGTTTGCTCAAGACCCCAAGTTCATCGAGGTCACGACCCAGGAGCTGGCGGACGCCTGCGACATGACAATAGAGGAGATGGAGAACGCGGCCGACAGCATCCTCAGTGGGGGCGCGCAGCAGAGCCCCAATGGCACCCTACTACCTTTTGTGAACTGCAGGGACCCGGGGCAGGACAGGGCGGGCGGCGAGGAGGACGGGAGCTGTGCGCGCGCCCTGGGGCGAGGCCGGAGCGAGGAGGAGCTCCAGGACAGCAGGGTCTACGTCAGCAGCCTGTAGTCGCAGGGCTGGGAGACGCCGGGTTTTTTATTTGTTTCAATGTTCCTAATGGGTTCGTTTCAGAAGTGCCTCACTGTTCTCGTGACCTGGAGTTAACCGGAACAGCGTCTTCATTCATTTCTGTTGGGACAAGACGCAGAGCTGGGTGGTGTGAGAGCCCGCTTTTCAGGGGGAAGAGAAGCCGCGAGGCAGTGTGTGTCCACCGAGCGACAGGCGAGAAGCGGGCAGAAGAATCTCGGCGGCGAGCAAGGCCCACGCGCCGCCCTGCGCTGTCAACCCTGCGCCGGGTCCGGCGTCGCCTCCGGGGCCCGAGAGGACCTACACTCCCTGCGGCGGCTCGCTCAGAAAGGACCCTCGAGCAAACGGGTGTCTTTCAACTTCGCTTGTAAAAAATCATTTGCACACATTCTGTATGAGCCTCACTGTCCCCATAGAGCCAGGCCCTGTGCATTTGGAGAAGGAGAGGGGTGTGACTTCCAGCAAGAGCCCAGCCTACTGGAGAGGGTAGAGCGGAGGAGACAGCAGCGCTGGGGGACAGGCGCGCAGGGCCCGGGACGCGGGCATAGTGGCGGCTTCACCCCGAGTCCCGCGGCTGCAGCCCCGGCCACCTCCGCTCGCCGCGACAGGATCCTTTTGCCTGCACAAGCCACGCGAGCTGCAGACCAGAGCCCGGCCAGCGTCAGCGCGAGCCAGGACAGGACCGAGCTGGCGCTGCCCGGGGATGGGGCCGCCAGCTCTCACCGAAGGAGGTGGTGCTGAGCTTCCCTTGAGCGCTCTTTTGTTTTGTGGTTTGACATTTTTCTTGACAGCATGTTGCAGTTTTTCTTTTTTCTTTTTTTTTTTTTTTCTGGTTTTTATTTTTGTTTTCCCGGGGGGGGGGCGGGGGGAAGGAAGAGGAGCGTTTACAAGTTTTGTAGCCACCCACCTTACCGTTTTCACTTTTGCATCTGTAAACCAGGTTTGGTTTTACTGTATTCGTTAAACAGTTGCAGATTTCCTTTTTCCATTGAGGGAGGGTTCAATAGCCACTGTAGGAGAGTTTTACCAGCCATCGTGTATGCCCTATAATTTGTTATAATTTCCTTAGGTAGTAACAATTTTTCTTTCTGGTTTGGTTTGGTTTTATAATTTAAAGGTAATTGGCAATGCACTTGATAGGTCTTGCACAAACGGGCGATTGGGGTTGGTTTCCTTACGCTGGGTGTGTTAGTGGGTGCAGGAGAGAGGAAGTATGAGAGAGTGTGTGTTGGGCGTGTGTGTGTGTAGTGGGTTGTCTGTGTGCATGTGTCTATGTTGTACGTGTGTATATGCACCCACTCAGTGTGCCCATGCACACAGGTGAGTGCAGAGTTTCCCCTTTCTGGCTTAACTGTGGGGAGATCTGAATCTAGGGCCATTTGAAAGCAAAAACAAACCACTGTCTCTGCTTCTGAAACGGGAATCAGTAACTCTTTGCATTTTCTGTCCCACAAGATATGCAAAAACAATGCAATAATATTCATTTTAAAAATACAATTGTGAGTCGTGTTGGCATTAGAACTGTATTTAAAAAAAAACACAGAAATTTAAGAAAAAAAAACTCAAGAAGGCATTTTGCTTCGATATATTCCGTGTAATGTTTTATTGCATTGATAATGTTTCTGTTGAAGAAACCGTTATACTTGAATTCAGGTCAGTTTCAGTATTTTTCAAATATTTTTTTAAAACTGAATTGCAATTGTGCCAAGCGAATATAATGAATTAAGTTTGTTTTTGAATCACTTCTTGTATATTTTGCTGCATGTAAAGTAAATCATTTTGTATTTGGAGTGTGACAAGCTTTACCTTTGAACTCAAGTGCTTTTCTATGTGTGGTTGGGGGAAAGGGAAGGATTTTTCTTTTCACTAGTACAATGCACAAAGGTATCCCCGGCATAAGTCATTACTCTGCTATCCACAAACAGGTTCAGACATGACTGTTTTGCATATCTTGTGTTCACTTCCATTTCCATCCATTCTTCCAAACTCCTATGATAGCTATATGTGTACCACGTCTTGCTTTAGGAGACCAGGACATCCTCTCATTCAGGTCTTTACTCTCTCCTCCCTGCTGTGGTTCTCTGACTCAGTACTTGTCCAAGAGCAGCTTCCCCATGATGTGCAGTGAGGCTTCAGCATCCCCCTAGGAAGAGGTGGCTGGCTTTTCTGGTCACTCCCACAGCACAAAGGTTTGGATTCCTTAGTAACTCCCACACTGACAGAGGATGAAATTAAGGTCAGGCTAGTGGGTGGGGAGGGGTAGCCTCCCTTCAGACAACTGGTCTACCCAATTGTAGCTAGCCCTACTAGAAAGAGGAAATTGGGTGAATTCTTGATCCTTACAGAAGTCACTTCCTGTCAGACTCACTTCATCCTTTCCTCACTCTAGAGCAGGATTCCCTCCAGACCCACTCTAACTATGTGGCAGTGAAGGGGGGACCCCAACAAGGGAGAGAGCATCAGGAATTCACAGTGGAGGAGGAAATAGATTTTGTGGGGGCACCTCTTATGCTCTTTGGCACTTACCTGGAGCATCACCCTGTTAGTGCTGTGTCCTTCAATTACACCAAGGATAGTTGAAAAGTGATAGTTGACTGTTTGGGAGAAAATAGACCAACAGTTAACTCAGAATTTACCCGCTGGTTAGAAATTGCAGGAAGGGGGCAGCACATTCCTTGGTGAAGATGAGTTGTATTCTCACGAACTGATTCATGAAAACATGGAAAAATACACCCAATACTCTTGAGTTAACCAGAGTCTAGAAACATTGCTTCTTCATGGCTTTCCACACCCAGCCCACCCAGACACTCATGGTTCCTTTCAGTACTGACAAGGTCTTCTAGAAATTAAGATCAGGTGTCATTCTTTATCCAGTTTCCCAAAATTTCTGAGATTGTGGTTATGATGGAGAGGGGAGCCCTTTTCAATTGATATCTGGTTCTTGCTTACATTTGGCCCCTAGATAGAAATTCAGAGTTTTGATTGATCCTACACAGGTATGCACCTACATGCACACTCAACCTTTTCCTTTTGCCTCTCTATTCCTTTTGAATTTCCAGCCTTTGTCACCAAGTGTCATTGTGCAATGGCATGGGCTGCAGGCTGGGCTCCTGACAGCTCCTTGTGTCCTACCCAATGTGGTTCCACAGTCTTGCATGCACAAGGCTCTGGGTTCAATCCCCAGCAACACACACACACACACACACACCAGTGAGGTTCCCCTGTCCTTCACCCTCACCTCCATGGTCTGCCTTCTCCATAGCCAACACAGGGAGGAAGACTAGAATGATCTTCTCCCTGCACCTGACAAGAATGGCATCAGCAGAGATAGGCATGGTGGCACAGGCCTGTAATCCTAGCAACTCAGGAAGCTGAGGCAGGAAGATCACAGGTTAGAGTCCAGCCTCCATAAATCAGTTCGTGAGATCTGGTCTCAAAATAAACACTAAAAAGGGCAGGGGCTGGGGGTTGTAGCTCAGTGATAGAGCATCCATTGGTTCAGTCCCCAGTACTACCAAAATATAAAAATAAAATAAAGAGTGGCATCATCGGGAACATGTCATCCTTGCCCTTTGGTGCCAGGAAGGAAAGGGGTGCAAATGAGCACTCCCTCTCCAGGGCAATGAGTGTTTCTTAGCTTGGCTTAGTGTAAGACTGGCACTTGGTGCTTGTCACCAAGATGGACTGGTGCAAGAAGTACTTATGATGGAGAGGGGACCCCTTTGAAACCAGTGAGCCACATCCACAACGGATTGAGTATGTCTACTCTCCACATGTCATTCTTCTGACATCCCCTGAGAGCCAAGAGAAAAGCATCCAGTGACTGAGGACCCAAGGGACTTGAAGGAGTGCAGTTACATTCTGAAATTTGGCAAGCTTCATTTTTCTTCTGACTAGTCCTGTCTCTTCTATTTCCACACCTTGATCTTCAATAGTTTTTCACTATGTGAAAACTATTGCATAGACACATTAAGCAGAAAGAATTCCAGCTGTCTCCTTTCTGCCTGATTCTAGACAGTTCTTTGGGTCTTGAGAAGAGGGAGAATTTTTTCTGGGTTTCTGCCTGATTCGTGAACTTTCCCCTGTTTTGGTTCAGCAGCTCTTAGGCATATCCCTCTTCCCACTTCCTAACCTCAGGCTTTCCTTTAACTAGAATAATCAAGGTCAGGTGCAAGTTTGTGTCATTTACCTTCCTCTTTTTCCCTGGCTCCAAATTCTGTGTGCCTATCACTTCCTCATAGCCCTTCTCCATCCAGGACTGACCAGCTGAAGGCAGGAGGGCACCTGCTGGAGTGTGCCTTCCTGTGGCAAAGTCATGTCCTTGTGAGGATTAGAACACCCTGAGGAGGAAACTGGAAGTCAGCAGGGGATGGTGGCTGTTCTACAGGGACAGTTGATCCACCCCACCACTCCCAGAGACAGAGAAATAGAGGATTTAGGTTAGGTGTGTGTGTGGAACCCTGGTGGTCAGGGTTTTAGCCTCATGAACCCATATTGGAAATGTTGCCAAAGGAGGACAATGTCACCTCTGACCTTGGGGACCTAGAATAATTGAAATCTCATTGTCTAGGATTTAGAAACTCTTTAGCAAAGAAGCTAAGAAAGGGTTCTCTGACCTCCAGAAGAGCTGCTCAAAACCCAGGGAGTCAAAACTTGCTATTAGAGTCCAGGCCAATTCTGCTTTTTAAAGACCTGGCTCTGAGAGAAACGTCCCAGCATGGATAACCAGAAGTCGAGGCAAGAGAAGGGCAGGTGTTGACTCCCCAGGAGTCTGTTCCCATTTTATGGAAAGAAATGCTCAGTTTAGCCACCCATAATGACCAGTACCATAGAGAGGCTGGTGCCTCAAGGATCTACTTCAGAAAATGAGAAAAATACAATTCCAACTCAGTGTTGTCTTCCCTGCCAAGCCAGGTCACCTGGCAGACGCCCCTCCCCTGCATTAGCCAGTGATTGCCTGAAACAGGCTCCTGTCAAGGGACAGAGAAGCCTGATATCAGCCACCCAAGGCCGGGTTCTCCAGCAGCTGCTTGTTGAGGTGATATAAAGGAAGGCTGTGAAGGGGGGGTAACCTACGAGTGTCAGGGATGAGGGACGGTGCACCTTTGCCCCTTCCTAAGAAGTCCTCTGTCCTCCCCGCCTCCCCAACTTCCCGCTGTCCTCCTCCCTTCAGCCTAGTGAGAGACAGAGTTGAAAAGAGTCCCTGTGCATTTTTACACTGTTTTCTGTTTTAACTTATGTATTATTTATTAATTATTTTTCAAACCAACGAAACATTGTTTTGTGGCACCAGATACCAACACAAAAAGTCAACAGGTTTCTACCAGATTCCCAGTGTTGGGGAGACACTTGAATCCCTCTCTCTCTCTCTCTCTCTCTCTCTCTCTCACACACACACACACACACACACACACACCCCATAAGGCACCAGCACTGGGGTTGAGCTCCTGTGATTAGTGACTTTTCCACAGAAGGCTAAGGACCCTGTAGAGGGGACCCAGAGAGAACCAGAGCAACTTCCTTGGGTGACACAGTGCCATCCAAACCTATTATCATCATGGAATAAATATCAATTATCTGCCCTGAGGAAATACTACCACTCCTAAAATCGACACTTTCTCCTACAATGACTCCAGGAGTTTGACCCACAGCACATGAGCTGGGAAAGACCTGGACTCTGGTGTATCAGAAAGCCTTTTAATCCATCTCTGAAGGGAAGTGGAGATGGCAGCTGGATGTGCCCAGCATGGTGGAGTAGTGCAACCCCGAGAGGAGACAGAGCTGGGGTTTCTCAGGAAAATTCTCTAAAGTCCCTAACAAAAACAGAACACAGGACAAAGGCCAGGTAATTAGAGAAAAGTTTCATATTCCTGTCACCAGAGCCAAATCCTCTCCCTTCAGATTAGGTACTGGCTCCTGTAGGGGTACCCCACTTTGTGGAGCATCCCATGCACCCCAATGCTCAGAATCTAAATAATTTGGCTTGTGTGAACCTTCCAGAGTGGGTAACATGACATTCATGTCAACTTTCCAACTAAAATATCACTCATGGACTTCCTCAAGGTCAGAGAAGGCTCTGGTGGGAGAGGGTGTAGGTTTTAAGAGAAGGTAATTTCTATGTGAAGAAATGCAGAAATGGACCAAATGGTTCTTGTCGCTCCATGGGCCTGGAGAATTCCTGCCTGGTATTCTTAGAGCCCTCAAGTTTATATGCAGGAGGTTAAGGAAGAGGAGGGTGAGCAGGCACCAGGTAAGCAGGGGTTCGCTTGCCACAGCATCTGAGGGTGCAGGTTTCAGACCCCCTTGAAGCAGTGTCTCCTGAACTGTCAGGAGAGGAGAAGGGAGCCATCCTCTTTCTGTAGAGCATAAAAGGGGCAAAAGAGGATGGGTCACCAGATGCTGTACCAAGCCCTCCCCCGAGGCTTCCCAACATGGAGAAACTACACAAGTTGGGCAGGGGACTTGAGAACCAAGGACAGATGGTCTGTAAATTAACAGAGCTGTGCAAAGGGCTCCCTCAGAAGGCCTCTTAGAGGTCAAAAGCTATGGGCACTTCCTGCTTCCACACACCACCCCACCCTGCATCAGCTCATCCCACCACCCCAACTTGGAATCCATTTCTCAGCTTCCCTACCCGACCATGTGCCATCTGCATCCCGCCCCTCCCAGAACACATGCTGTTCTCCTATTACATACAGGGACAGAGGTTCTGCACTGAGACAGGCCATGAGTGATGAAGGAATAACCAGGTTTGGACATATCTGTGATGGTCACCACCTGGAACAACCTGTAAAACACACAAGATAGAGGGTGACAGATCCCCAGTGGGTGACGCACTGGAATGACTATTACTTTCAAAACATTGCTGTTTTATTTCAACATGCTAGAGCTACCAAGCAAAACTTCCCTCCATGTGAGAGAGTCCAGATGAAGCCTGTCTATCCTGTCCTCATGTCCTCCTGCTTGGACCACCTTCATGCCCCCAACCCAATCTGTATCATACCTGTTCTCAGAGGGGTGCCGAGAGGTGGACAGTGCCCCCTGTCACATCCCACACCTGCACACCCCCACTCCTGCCCCTCCAGGCTCCACGACCTCACAGTCTGCCTGTTGTAAATACTGCTGTACAGTTTGTAATCAGACCATCCCGTTGTGAAAGGTCTCGCCTGCTAAGCCTTCTCGCCCTTGAGCAAGGCCAGGGATCTAGAAGGGGAAACCTTTCCAGAAGAGCTTCAGGGTCATCTCTGTGTGAGAAGCTATTGTATATTCCTGTAAGATTGCATTTTTATCTACGGAATGATGTTATTTAAAAAACAAACAAAAAAAAAACACAAAAAATAAGAATTGCAAATAAATTTCTTAACAATGTCTATCTTGGTTTAATTGTTTCCTTCCCTCTCCTGTATCCCTTCTTTATTCCTGTTTCTTAGAGTTCACAAAAATATACTAAATCTCAGTTAATCTCACTTGTCTCAGATCCTCCAAAGGGAAGGAAGACTGGAGCAAACTTGGTCACCTGAATCCAAGCATTACACCTCACTTCATGTCAGCAATTAATCTCTCTGTTCACTTCCTCCCTGCAGTGAAAAGGTTAATGGAAAAATGGCCAAAGACTGAAAAGTAGGCAGGCCAGGAGGAATGAAGTGGATAATTCATGGAATGGGAGAGCTGGGAAAACTAAAATGGCTTGAAGGGAGGAAGGAAAGAAGGGTGGAGGCCAGGAATACAGGGGGAAGAAAGGAGGAGGGAGATAAGAGAGTGCATGAAGGGCTTTGAAGGCTACAAAGTGCAGGGTATTTTTGTTGTTGTTGTTCTTATAACTTGAACTGGCTCAAAGTTTCCAGAAGAGTTCTCTGTGAGAAAACACTTTGTTCCAGAGGATTCTGGGAAGACGGGAAAGTAGGCAGTCCCAGGAATCTGTCTTCCCATGTGTCATCCTTGAAAGAAAAGAGGACAGTAAAACGCAATGTCCCTGAAACACCCCCTTTCCATTCCCAAGAACCTTGGCAAGAACCTTGGAGCAATGAGAGGGGCCCAGACTGGGACGTCCAGACAAGTGTTGCCTTAAGCTCTCCCCCACCCCCTCTCCTTCTCATTTTGTTTCTTTTATTTATATTTTCCTCCTCCTTCTATAGCCCTCACTTGCTGCATCTCTTCTTCTTTATCTCTGCTCACATCTTGAACATTCTTTTATTTGCTACCCCATTTCCTTCTCTCTTAATGAACCATATTTTCACCATCTTTTAGAACTATTCAGTTCTGAAACTAAACCATTCACATTGCGGTTATTAGTACTGTGGGTGGCATAGCCGACACCTGCTGTGACATACTTTACCACATCTAGTTCACAGCTATTTATTATTGTGGTTGCTATTGGCAGGCCTTTCCATTCCTGTTTTGGTGGTGGTGTTGTCGACGACCCAGGAGACACCCGTTGTTTGTTTTAATGCTGGATATTGTTGACTGCTCTTGCTGCTATTGTTTGTTTTCCCCTTTACTGTGAGGTACTGGGAATCCACTGGGTTATTGTGAGTTCAGAGGGTAGAGACCCAACCAATGAGCTCTACCCACAACTCCACACACTAACTACACTCAAACTTCAATTATACTTTAATAAAAAGAATAGGGTAGGAAAAAAGCTACTCTGAAAACCAGGCCACAAGTAGGAATGGCTGGTGTGTGGCGGGGGATACTCAGGTCCCACTCATTGACACTGCTTCATAACAAAATGAAGAGAAATAACACAAAGAATATGGACTGCACACCTATGAGAGGTCTCACTCTAGGTCACTTTCTTATGCCTCCAGTTCAGTGCCATAACAGAGTTCTTTAGTCTATAAGATCAATCACAGAAGATTTATCCCACATACTCTGCTGAATACAGCACAATTGCCTGATCTACAAAAATGACCCCACTCTGTTGAGACCTATAGGGGAATTGTAATCCTCAAGCTCTGACACCATACACACTGTATCAAAATATTCCTAATCATCACAAAAGAACCAACAGGGAAACCATACTACAAAACCTACTTGAAAATATGTTGAAGAAAATCATGGTAACCTCATGTCCCAGAACACTTTACCAAGAGAATTCTATGCCCTCAAAAGGCCCACATAAAAGAGAAATTCATCCCAACAGATGCACAAATCTCAAAACTAATATAAGAAATAAAAAAACAAGGTAACATGAAACCTCCTAAAGTTTATAATTCACTAGCAACTGACTCCAAAGACACTGAAGTGGATGAAATACCACATAAAGAATTCAAAAGAATGACTATTTTTAAAAATCAATTAATTTCAAGAGAACACAGAAAAACAACTGAATGAACTTAGGAATAGGATATGAATAAGATATTCAATAACAAGACAGAGAAATTGAAGAAGAACCAACAAGAATCTTGAAAGTAAAAGGCTCAGTAAATCAAATAAAATGTTCAGTTCTACTCTCTAATAGAGTAGAACATGCAGAAGATGAATCTCAGAGCTGGAAGACAAAGTGGACAGGTTTGAATATTCAGACAGCATTAAAGAGAAAAAAAAAAAAACAAGTAACCATGACCAGAATATACACGAATTAAGGGGATAACATTACTAGACCAAATTTAAGAATCACTGGAATTGAAGAGGGTTATAAAATGCAGGATAAATTGCATGCATAAACTCTTTAGGGAAATAATACACCCCCTCCCCCCAAAATTCCAAATCTTGAGAATGAGATGGACATCCAGATATAGGAGTCATTCAGAACTACAAACAAACAAGATTAAAAATGTATCCCTCCAGAACACATTATAATTAAAATGCCTAACATACAGAATTTTAAAATGCTCAGGAGAAAAAAAAAATCAGGTCACATTTAGAGGTAAGCCAATAAGAATTACTTCTGACTTTTCGGTATGATCTCTATACTCTAGGAAGTCCTGGAATGATGTATCCTGACCCTGAAAGAAGAGAGCTACAACCAAGACTGCTATATTGAGCAAAGCTATCCTTCAGAATTAAAGAAGAAATTAATACAATCAAAGATAAGAAGAAACTGAAATAACTCGTTAAAACCAGTTCATGCCTATTATCCCAGTGATTCAGGAGGCTAAAACAGGAGGCAAAGAAAGCCTCAGCAACTAAGTGAAGCCCTAAACAACTCATCAAGACCCTGTCTCATATATTTTTTTTAATTTTGAGACAGGGTCTTGATGAGTTGTGTAGGGCTTCTCTTTAAAAAATAAAAAGGGCTGGGGATGTGACTCGGTGGTTAAGCACCCCTGGGTTCAATCCTTGGCTGCTGCTAATAATAATAATAATATGCCAGCACTACAGAAAATACTTAAACCCTACACACAGAAGTAAAAAACAAAATCCAGAGCATCCAAAACAAACCACATTTAAAGAGTAGCTAAGCAAATGGGAATAAAACACAAAAATATATCAAAATGGCAGGAATTAATTTTAAAAATCTCTATAATAATGCAGATGGTTTCAATTCTCAAATTAAAACACATAGGCTGCCATGTGCAGTGGTACATGCCTATAATCCCAGTGGTTTGGGAGGCTGAGGCAGGAAGAGTTCAAAGCCAGCCTCAGCAAAAGCAAGGAACTAAGCAACTGAGTGAGACCCTGTTTCTAAATAAAATACAACATAGGGCCAGGGATGTGGCTCAGTGGCCGAGTGCCCCTAAGTTCAATTCCTGTACCCAAACAAACAAAAAAACATACATAGGCTGCCAGGTGTGGTGGCACATGCCTGTAATGAATGACAGCAGCTGGGAGGCTGAGGCAGGAAGATTGCAAGTTCAAAGCCAGACTCAGCAACTTGAAGAGGACCTAAGCAACTTTATTGAGACTTTGTCTCAAAATAAAAAATATAAAGGACTGGGGATGTGACTCAGAGGTTAAATGCTCCCTGGGTTCAATCCCTGGTATGAAACACACACACACACACACACACACACAAACACTGGGAGGCCACCAGAATGGATTAAAACACAAGACCCCTGTTACATTGTTTGCAAAAGACTTACCTTACAGTCAGAAACAGCCAGGGACTGAAAGACAAAAGATGGAAAATTATATTTCATGCCAATTAAGCCTAAAAACAAGCAGCAGTGGGTATTCTCATATCCAACAAAGCCAACTTCAAGTCAAAATTAATCAGAAGACAAAAAGACCACTTTTTACTGGTAAAGGGAAGAAATCAACAAGAAGGTGTAATGATAGTAAATATTCATGCCCCAGATGTCATTGTACCTAATTACATAAAGCAAACACTATTTGAATTAAATACACAGATAGATCCCAGTACAATAAAACAGGGTGATTATAACACACCTCTCTTACCAACAGACAGATCACTCAGACATAAACTGAGCAAAGACTCCGTGAGACATAGAAAATATTATAAATCAAATGGACTTAACAAACATCTAGAGACTATTTCATCCAACAAAAGCAAAAGTCATTTTTTTTTCAGCTATTCATGGAACCTTCTCCAAAGTAGTTCATATTTTATTCCACAAAGCATTCTGAGCAAATAAAAAAAACTCAGAATAATACCTTGCATTTTATCAGATTATAATGAAACAAAATGAAAAATCAACACCAAGAAAAACTACAGAAATTATGTAAATATATGGAGATTGAACACTGCGCTTATTTTTTATTTGTTCTTTTTTAGTTATACATGACAGTAGTATGTATTTTGATGTATCATATATACATGGAGTATAATTTCCCATTCTTGTGTTGTACATGATGTGGGGTTAACAATGGTCATTTATTCATATATGAACATAGAAAATTATGTCAGATTCATTCTACTGCCTTTCCCAAACCCATCCCACTTCCCTTCCCCCCACTTCTCCCTGTCCAATGTAGTGAGCCTCCACTCCTCACTCTCCACTACCTATTGTGAGTCAGCATCTAATTATCAGAGAGAACATTCAGCCTTTGGTTTTTTTGGATTGGCTTATTTCACTTATCATAATAGTCTCCAGTTCCATCAATTTACCAGCAAATGCCATAATTTCATTCTTCTTTATGGCTGAATGATATTACATCGTGTATATGTACCATATTTTCTTTAACCATTCATCTGTTGAACCAACCTAGGTTGGTTCCATAGCTTAGCTATTGTGAATTGAAATGTATGAACATTGATGTGGCTAGGTCACTAAATATGCTGATTTTAAGTCCTTTGGGTATATGCCAAGGAGTAGGGTGACTGGGTCAAATGACAGTTCCATTGCAAGTTTTCTGAGGAATCTCCATGCTGGTGTCCAGAGTGGTTGCACCAATGTGGAGTGCCACCAGCAATGCATGAGTGTGCCTTTCCCCCACATCTCGGCAACATTTATTATTACTTGAAATCTTGAAAATTACCATTCTGATTGGAGTAAGATGAAATATGACTGTAGTTTTAATTTGCATTTCTCTAATTGCTAGTAATGGTTGAACATTTTTCCATATATTTGTTGACCATTCATATTTCTTCTTCTGTGAAGTGTCTTTTCAGTTCTTTTGCCCATTTATTCATTGGATATTTTTTTTTGGTGTTAAGTTTTTTGAGTTCTTTATATATATCCTGGAGATTAGTGTTCTCATCACGTTTGATTGTTTCCTTTGCTGAGAAGAAGCTTTTTAGTTTGGATCGTTCCCATTTTTTTGATTCTTGATTTTACTCCTTGCACTTTTGGAGTCTTGTTGAGGAATTCAGTTCCTAATCTGACATGATGGAGATTTGGGCCTACTTTTTCATCTAGAGGTACAGAGTCCCTAGTCTAATGCCTAGGTCCTTGATCCACTTTGAGATTTTTATCCAGGGTGAGAGACAGGGCCTAATTTCATCTTGTTACATATGGATTTCCAGTTTTCCCAGCACCATTTGTTGAAGAGGCTATCTTTTCTCCAATGTATGTTTATGGCATCTTTGTCTAGTATGAGATGACTGTATTTATGTGGGTTTGTCTCTGAGTCTTCTATTCTGTACCATTGGTCTTCATGTCTGTTTTGGTGCCAATACCATGTCATTTCTGTTACTGTAGCTCTGTAGTAAAATTTAAGGTCTGGTATTGTGATATCTCCTGCTTTGTTTTTCTCACTAAGGATTGCTTTGGCTATTCTGGATCTCCAATCTTTCCAAATAAATTTCATGACTGCTTTTTCTATTTCAGTGAAGAACATCATTGAAACCTTAATAGGAATCCATTAAATCTGTATAGCACTTTTGGTAGTGTGGCCATTTTTACAATATTAATTCTGCCTATCCAAGAACATAAGAGATCTTTCCAGCTTTTAAAGTCTCCTTCAATTTCTTTCTTTAGTGTTGTGTAGTTTTCATTTTAGAGGTCTTTCACTCTTTTGTTAGATTTATTCCTAAGGTGTTTTTTTTTTTCAAGGCTATTGTGAATGGGATAGTTTTCCTAATTTCTCTTTCAGTTGATTCATCACTAATGTACAGGAAGGCAATTGATTTATAGGTGTTAATTTTATATCCTGCTATGTTGCTTAATTCATTTATGAGTTCTAGAAGTTTTCTGGTGGAATTTTTGGGGGTCTTCTAAATATAGAATCATCTCATCAGCAAATGGAGATAGTTTGAGTTCTTCTTTTCCTATTTGTATCCCTTTAATTGCTTTTTTTGGTCTAATTCCTCTGTATAGAGTTTCCAGGACTATGTGGAATAGAAGTGGTGTCTTGTTCCAGTTTTTAGAAGGGAATGCTTTCAGTTTTTCTCCATTTAGAATGATGTTGGCCTTGAGTTTAGCTTTTACAATGTTGAGGTCTGTTCCTACTATCCCTAGTTTTTCCTAGTGTTTTGAACATAAATGGATGCTGTATTTTGCCAAATGCTTTTATTGATCGGTTGATATAATCATGTGATTCTTATCTTTAAGTCTATTGATGTGATGAATTATATTTATTGATTTCCAAATGTTGAGCCAAACTTATATCCCTTGGATGAACTCCACTTGATCATGGTGCATTATCTTATTAATATGTTTTTGTATGCAGTTTGCCAGTATTTTGTTGAGAATTTTTGCATCTATATTCATCAGGAATATTGGTCTGAATTTTCTTGATATGTCTTTGTCTGGTTTGGGCATCAGGATGATACTAGCTTCATAGAATGAGTTTGGAAGGGTTCCCTCCTTTTCTATTTCATAGAATAATTTGAGGAAGATTGGTGTTTTTCTTTGAAGGTCTGGTAGAACTCAGCTGAGAATCTGTCTGGTCCTGGGCTTTTCATGATTGGTAGGCTTTTGATGGCGTCTTCAATTTGATTGCTTGAAACTGATCTGTTTAAATATTTTATGTCCTACTGATTCAATTTGGGTAGCTCGTATGTCTCTAGAAATTTTTTGGTATCTTCAATATTTTCTATTTTATAGAGTATATTCTATTCTTTTAAGATAGTTTCTGGTTATCATCTGTATCTCCTAGTGTCCATTGTAATATTTCCTTTTTCATTGTGAATTTTAGTAATTTGAATTTTCTTTCTCTTTCTCTTTGCTAGCTTGTCTAAAAGTTTATCAATTTTATTTATTTTTTCAAAGAACCAACTTTTTGTTTTGTCAATTTTTTGAATTTTTTCTTTTGTTTCAATTTCATTGATTTCAGCTCTGATTTAAAAAAAATTGTTATACATGGACACAGTATCTTTATTATTTTTTTTAAGGTAGTGCTTGTGTGAGGCAAGCACTCTGCCACTGAGCCACAACCCCAGCCCTGAGCTCTGATTTTAATTATTCCTATCTTCTACTGCTTTTAATGTTGCTTTGTTCTTCTTTTTCTAGGACTTTGGGATGAAATGTTAGTTTTTTTTTTAATTTGTTGGCTTTCTGTTCTTTTAATGAATGAGCTCAATGTAATGAACTTTCCTCTTATCACTGCCTTCATAGTGTTCCAACACAATATTATGTCTTCTTGATGTATAATTCCCTTAAGTAGTATGAAATATCCTTCTTTGTCCCTTCTGATTAAGTTTGGCTCAAAGCCCATTTTATCTGAAGATAGAAACCCCTGCTTGTTTACAAGATCCATGTGAGTGATGATTTTTCCCATCATTTTACGTCTTTGCCTAGATGTCTTTGCCTATGAAGTGAGCCTCTTGGAGACAGCATATTGTTGATATACAGTACACTTATGAATGATAAATGGGTGACAGAAAAAATCAGGGGAGAAATTAAAATATTCTTAGAAACAAATAGGATATGATACAACATACCAGAACCTGGGACACTACAAAGGCCATTCTAAGAGGTAAGTTTATAGCCATGAGTTCCTACATAATAGAAATATAAGGATTCCAAATAAATAATCTATTGATACATCTCAAGGCCTTAGAAAAACAAGAACAAATCAATTACAAAACCAGTAAAGGTAAGGAAATTATTAAGATCAGAGACAAAATTAATAAAATAGAGAATTTTAAAAATACAAAAGATCCATGAAATAAAGAATGAATTCTTTGAAAATATTAAAAAAGAGTGATAAACCTTTAGGCAACCTAACTCTGAGAGAAGACCTAAATTATTTAAATTAGAAATGAAAAAGGGAAATATCACCGCAGACATCACAGAATTCCAGAGGGTCATATGGGACTATTTTGAAAAATTATACTCCAATTAATTGGAAAACCATCTACAAATGGGCACACATGACCTGTCAGAAATTAACCAAGAGGATATAGAAAACCCAACATGTCAAGATCAATCAATGAGATTGAAGTATTAATAAAAAGCCATGTAACAAAATTAAGTCCAGGACCAGGTGGAGTCTTAGTCAAATCCATCTACCATATCTTTAAAAAAGAACTAACACCAATGATTCCAAATATTCCATAAAATAGAAAGGAAAGGAACACTCCCAAATTCATTCTGTGAAGCCAGTATCACCCTGATACTGATAAATAGACAAGAACACATCAAGGAAAGAAAACTACAGACCAATATCCTGTATGAACACACATGCAAAGATCCTTAATAAAATATTTAGCATATCATGTTCATCAACATATTGAGAAGATTAAACACCATAATCAAGTTGATTTTATTTCAAAGATGCAAGAATGGTTTAACATGTACAAATCAATAAATGTGATTCACCACATAAATAGACTTAAAAACAAAAATCACAGTCATCTCAATATATGTAGAGATGCCCTTTGACAAAATTCAGCACCCATTAATAATTAAAAAAAAACTGAAAAAATTAAGGGTAGAAAGAACCTTCCTCAACATCAAAAAGCTTATGTAAGACAAACCCAAAACCAGCATCACACTGAATGAGGGGAAACTAACATCATTTCCTCTAAAATCAGGAACAAGACAAGGACATCCACTTTCACTACTCCTATGCAATTTAGTACTAGAAATTCTAACTAGAGAAACTAGGCAAGAGAAGGAAATAGAAGGAATACAAATATGAAAGAAAGAAGTCAAATTTTCACTGTTTGCAGATGATACAATCCTTTATCTAGAAGACACAAAAAGCTCCACCAGAAGATTGCTAGAGCCTAATAAACAAATTTAGCAAAGTAACAGAATACAAGATAAATGTACAAAAATCAATAGCTTCCCTATACACTAAAAATGAGTCTGCTGACAAACAAATCAGGAAAACAATTCCAGTCACAATAACTTCCCAAAAACAAAACAAAACAAAAATTGAATGATAAATTTAATCAAGGAATTGGTTAAAATTATAGGACACTAAAGAATGAAAATGAAGAAGACCTCAGAAGAAAGATGGAAAGACCTTCCATGATCACAGGTAGAATTAATATTGTTTAAATTCTTATATATATACATAGATATATGATTATATATAAATATACATAAATATATAATTATATATTGATATTAATATATCTCTCTCCAAAAGCAATCTACAAATTTAATTTAATTTCCATTAAATTCAATGACATTCTTCACAGAAATAGAAATAAAAAAAGTCCTAAAATTCATTTAGAAGAATAAAATATCTAGAATAACCAAAGTCATTCTAAGCCAAAAAAAGCAATGCTGAAAGACATCGCCATACCTGACTTTAAAATATACCACAGAGAAAGAGTAACAAAACTGCATGGTACTGGCAAAAAAGTAGACACATAACCCAAGAGAACAGAATAGAAGACAGAACATCTACAGTCATCAGATCTCTGATAAAGGTGCCAAAAATACATGTTGGAGAAAGGTTAACCTTTTTCACAAGAGGGGCAAGGAAAACTGATTATTCGTATGTAGAAGAAGGGGAATAGACTTCTCTCACCCTGCACAAAAAGGCAATTCAAAATGGATCAAAGAACTAGGAATTTGGCCAGGAACTATGCAACTCCTAGAAGAAAATGTAGGGTCAAAACTTCAGCACACAGGCCTAGGCAACAACTTTCTCTGTAGGACTCCTAAAGCTCAGAAAATAATACCAAAAATTAATAAATGGGATGGCATCAAATTTGTAAGCTTCTGCACAGAAAAGGAAACTATTAAAAATGTGAAGAAGGAACTTACTGAATGAGAGAAAATCTTTTCTAGCTTCTCTTCAAACAAAGGATTAATATCCAGATTATAAAACTAATGTACTTAACAAAAAGATAAAACAACCCAATCAATAATTGAGCAAATAACTGAGCAAATGACCTAAACAAACACTTTTCAAAAGAAGAAGTGCAATAGTCAACATATATATGCAAAAGTTGAAGGATATGGAAAATAACATCTCCCAAGAAAAGGGGGAATGGCAGCCCCCAGGGAGAAAAGGAGGGCAGTGTGGTCAGGAGGGGAGGAGGGAAGGCAAACAGTGGGCCTGGGCCCTGGGCTTTCCTCCTTTCCCAGCAACAGTGAGTCCTGGTGAGAGAAGGCAAAGCAGGGGCTCTGGAATCTGGACTTTCATGCCAGTATCAGTGGGTTTCAAGCTTTTACAGCTGTTTCCTGATTTAGGCTTTGAATCTGCACAACTAGTTTCCTGAGTGCTCACCAGCATATCCTAAATCTCTAATGATTAAGTCACACTAGCCATCCTGCTATGATTAACTCTCATTAAGACCTATAAAACACAGACCCCTCTGTAACCAGTTGTCGTTTTCTGCCCTGGAAATGTGCCATTCCACTGCTACTTAACAAAGACAGCTTGCTGATCCAAGGTCTGCGCTTGTTCTCGGTTATTTTTGCTTACAAAAGTGTTTGACATTTTTAGAAATTAGAGGAATGCAAAGAAGAGCTTCCATGAGATTTCATCTCATACCAGTTAGAATGGAAATCATCCAGAATACAAACAACAATAAATGCTGGGGAGGATGTGGGGGGAAAGGAATGATTTTATACTTTAGTGGGATTTTAAATTAGTGCAACCACCATAGAAATCAATATCCAGTTTCCTCAAAACACTAGAAATAGAACCACCATATGATTCAGTCATCATATTATACAAAGCATGCGTTCCTGTGTTTATAGCAGGACAATTCACAATAGCTAAATTGTGAAACACACACACACACATACTCATACAAAAACATGGAAATTTATTTTACCATAGAAAGAATAAAACTATAACATTTGCATGAAAATGAAAGAAACTTGAGAACAATATGTTAAGCAAAATAAGCCAAAATCAAAGTCAAGAGTTATGTGTTTTCTCTCCTATGTGGAAGTTAGAGAGGAAAAAAGGAAAAACAAACCAAAACAAAAAAAAAGTGGTGGCAGAGAATCTCATGAAAATAGAAGGAAGACCATCAGAATAGATGGAAGGGACCAGGGAGGAGAGAGGAGAAGAAGGATCTGGGAAATACAGGGGAATGATATCAACTAAATTATATCCTTACATGTGTATGTATGAATATGGAACAACAAACCCACTATTATGTATAATTATAATGCACCGATTTTTTGAAAGAATCAAACTGCACCCCTTCTCTACACTGTTCCTTGTGCTCCCATCACACTTGGATCTATCATGCGCTGAGTGACCTGACCCTGTCTACCTCTCAGCCTCTCAGACTTCATTTCCGACATTGTCCCACATTGTCCATTCCTTACTGCAGCTACAGTGGACTTCTTATCATCCATTCAATTGACACATTTATTCACTCATGATAGTTATCAATTTATTGCTTTTCAATTCTAAACCCTTGCTTTCCATTGCTTTGGGATACCAGAGTTTGACCCTATGAATCTTTCTCCTTTACCAGTTCATTGTGAACAGAACTTTGTCAACAGAGAGTATAGAAGGGACACTGCAAGACCATTGCAGATTTTTTTTTCTGTAGCCATTTTCTTTTATTTTTTTTTATTGGTTGTTCAAAACATTACAAAGCTCATGACATATCATCTTTCATACATTTGATTCAAGTGAGTTATGAACTCCCATTTTTACCCCAAATACAAATTGCAGAATCACATCAGTTACACATTCACAATTTTTACATAATGCCATATTAGTGACTGTTGTATTCTGCTGCCTTTCCTATCCCCTACTATCCCCCCTCCCCAAATGACTTCCTCTCCAAGGTAGGTGCATTATTTTTAGGCAGGTAGCAGAGGAGTGGTGTGTGAAAGTGCTGGTCATGCTCATCTCAGGAGCCCCTGGAGACCAGCTCCAGCCTGCAGTGCCTTCCAACACCTTTCTCTTCCACCCACTGGGCCACTCCTGTCACCACCTCTGACAAGTTTCTTTACCAATTCAGGTTGCGTGATCCTATGGCAGCCACATGTCTTCAGGAAGGTCCAAATTTGCCTTGAGAAGGGTGGTAGGAAGAGCTCTTCTAAGTTCTCAGTCTCGTTCTAAGTTACTCTCCCTCAGCCCCAGAGTTAGTAGCTGGTTTTTGCATTTGCTACTTTTGGTTTGATAATTAATCACATTTTATGAGTTAACAACCATTTATGTTAAATTTTTCCTCTTCAAATGACTGGCGGTCGTGTTTTCCGTTTCCAGACTGGATCCTAATACAGAATTGGTACTAGGAGTGATCATAGAGACAGACTCTCAGATATGGGATTTGGGAATGGGTTTGGTCATGTGTTTGTGTTTGAGGGTAGTGTCAAGTTCCTTGTCAATGAGAAACCAGATGCTAATTATTCATGACACACAATGACATTCCAATCAATTAAACTGCCTTCAGTGGTTGATCATGATAAAGCACTAACTAAAGTAAATGCCTTGGCAAGTACAAATGGCTGCTGAACTTTGTTATGGCAGTATGATGGTAACAGGGACAGTGGTGTCCAATCAACTTTTCTGAGTACGTTGCAGCACTTCTAAAAAGGAAAAGACAAGCTCAAGCTCACAATCTGAGAAACAGACGCTTTCAGTGTCAGCCCTAATGTAATCTCATTTCTTATAACCACCAGGAAACTACTGCTGGAAATTAAACACATAATCTGACTCTACAAGTGACTGTATTAAAACAGCAGCCAAATTCACAGGCTTTACAAGTTTTTTATATGAATGTCAGGGAGGGATTGAGAAACAATGAGACCCTGAAACTGGAAATTGGGAAATCTGGTAGGCTTCAGATAAAATTGAAAAATCCCAAGTGACCAACTGTGAGCACCCCTTGATGGTGGAAGTCAGGCATGACTAGCCTTTCTTTGCTTGAAAGTCCTGTGATGACTTCATCTGGGCAAATTTCTGGAAAGAGATGCTCATTCTCCTCAAGACCCACCATGCACTAGACCCGAAACATAGGTCAAATCTCAGTATCTCACAAATATAGTGTGACTCAGGAATACATAGCTGATTCACTAAAATCATTTCAAGACTTTTCCAATTCAGATGGGGGCAGAAAACTTTGGAAATGTGGAATTAGACTAAGGAGAGTGCAATATAACCATGTCAGACCAGATTCATTCATATGGGTGAACTGAAGACAGATTCCACATGCCATATTATACTTTGTGCAGTTGGAAGTGGTTCTAAGATCTCAGTTGGCTCATTGGCTGAAATTTGGACTCAGCAACATCCTTCATTTAACAGGGATGAGATGACAGGTTTCCATGGTGTGGTGTGGAGGAAGAAATCCAAAGGCTTAGGCAGACAGAAATCCTGCTGTGTCAAATGCATACCTATCTCCCAACCACATTCTGAGAAGGATCAGAAGGCCCTCCTTCATTAAGATGTTGAAAATAGAGAAGGAACACCTGCATACTTCAAAACTCTATGGCTACTCTCTTTTAGCAAGTAGGTATGACCTTTGGGACACTATTGTGATTGCAGTAGGGTTAATGGAATCCTAGAGTAACAGTGGCTAAAAAGCAGCCAAGATAGAGTGTCCTGAGAAAAACGTGTTTACCTTCAAGATCAGCAGAAACATGTGGATAATTGGATTGCTTGGCCCACGTGGATATCACATAGTGGTTAACTGATCATGAAGTAATTAAATAAATTGGGAGCCTACTAAAACATTTCTGGGTCTGTATAAGGAGTCAAAAACTATGACCCACATGCAGCCCTCTGCTTATTTTGTAAATGAAATTTTACTGGAAAACAGCCATACCCATTTATTTACAGATTGTCTACAGCTACTTTCCTATGACAACAGGAAAGTTGAGAAATTGCAACAGAGACCATCTGGTGTGCAAAGCTTAAAATATTAACTACCTGCCCCTTTTCAGGAAAGGTTTGCCAAACTGATTTATGTAACCGGAAAATGTACAGGTCTGGTGGATCAAAACCTGATTTGAGTTACTGCAATGAAGACTTATGGCCTCTCCCCAGCAGCCAGACCTAAGCCAGTTTACAGACTCAGAGTCCCTTGGTTGAAGGGGCAGAACTATGCAGTATTGCCAAATTATATAAAATAAATATTCCTCTAAGACTTCCCTGAAGAGATCTGTAGTCATTACTAAAGTGTTCAAGTACTGAAAAAAAAAAAAAAAAGAAGAAGAAGTACTTGGACTACTAAAATATTACTAGATCCTGGCTTTGAATTAATGCTAATTCTTAAGAATCCAAGACCCCACAGATTCCCACCAAAGCAGGGGGCTTACTGGGCTTATGGAGTCAGTACCAGTATCTTAGAGAATGACTGGAGGCTATTATAAACTTCATCAGTTGGTAATTTGATTGTAGCTGCCATCCCAGATGTGGTATCTTTACTGGAGCAAATCAACAGACTTAGCCAATGCTTTTTTTTTTTCTTCTCTCTCTCTGTGCACAAATTTGTAAAAGATATCTAGAAGTACATTGCTTTTACCTAGAAGAGCCACTGGTATACTTTCACAGCCTTGTCTCAGGACTCCATCAACTCTCCTGCTCTCTACCATAATATAGCCCAGAAAAATTCCACTCATGTTGACAATTCACAAACTATCACAATGGTCTACTATATTTATAACATTTTGCTGGTTGAATATGATAAGAAGGAAGTAACAAATAATTTAGATGTCTTAATAAGGCATGTGAGACCCAGGTGGTGAAAAATAAGTACCACAAAAATAAGGAGCCCCACTGGCTTGGTAAAATTTCTGATGTCTAATGGTCTGGACAATATTGAGATATTCCCTTCATGGTTAAAGTCATTTTGCAACATTTAACACACACACACACACACACACACAAAGAGGCTTAATCGTTGTTAACCTGCTTTTGTATTTTGGAGGCGATATGTGTCTTGACTTTTATCCAAGTTGCCCATAAAACTGACATTATAATTTTTTTGTTTTGGGAGTAGATTCCAGGTGGTTCCAGATTTTTAAACTTCTACTTTAGACTCTGATAGACACTGACCACATTTTTTTCCTTTAAAATTTTTATTCTAAAATTTACATGTGGTCAAATCAATGCCTTTTGGTATTCAGTTCAGTGCATTTTGTCAAATGTCATGGAACAACCATTGAGACCAAAATATATTCCATTTCCCTCCTTTTTTTTCTCTACACTCTTTCAATTTTGTCCCTTTGAAGTAAATTCTTCCTCCACCCTTCACCCTGGAAACCAGTGATCTGCTCTCTCACCCTGCAGTTTTACCTTTTCAAGGATGTCTATGTCTAAATGGAATAATATGGGATGCTGTTTTTGGAATCTGGCTCATTCAGCTTAGTATAATACATTTGAGATTCAGCAATAGTTCATTTCTTTTTGTTGTTAAGTAGGATTCTATTATATGGATCTACTATGATTTGTTTGAATATACCAGCTAAAGGATATTTGGTTGTTTATAGTTTTGGGCAATTATGAATAAACTTTCATGTAAAGATTTTTGTGTGACCATAAACATTCATTTCTCTAAATTAAATACCTAAGAGCAAGACTGATGAACAAGTAAATGTTGTTTGATTTTATAAATAAATGCCAAACTTTGTTTTCCAAAAGAAAAATACCTGACATTATTGAATTGAGTAGGATTAGAGTAAGGGAGAGCCCTGTAGCAAATCCAGGCTGCGATACAAGCTACTCTTCCACTTATTTTCCTACTGATACTATGATTTCCTAAGTTCCTATGGAAAATAATAAAATGCTTGGAGTCTGTCAATCACCATAGAATAATCACCATGTAACCCTCTCAGATTTTCACAAATACACATTCATATCCTTTCCTGCAGATGGTTATTCTCCTTTTGAGAACACTTTCTGGCTTGCTACAGGCTCTTGCAAGAGATTAAACATCCAGTCAAAGGATGTCAGGTGGCCACGCAGGCTGAGCTTCCCTCATGAACTCTGTCATCTTATGTTCGTCATCAGATTGGATGTGCCCTGTGGCAATCTGTCGATAAAATCTGAGCTCAAGGAGCTCTGCGATACACGTGATTATGTGAGCCAATCATTGATTCCTTGGACACTGACATTTCCTACATTAAGTCTTCTCCTTCAGTTGAGGTCTAAGGCTTCATGGGGAATTCCTCAAGACCAGTTTCCTAAGGAATGAAGAACTAGAGGCAGATAGGGTGGCATGATATACTCACCACACAAAAGTAGGCACCTGTAGCATAAGAGGCTCACTCAGGGATGACCCTCTGGGTGGAGAGGGAAGGGATAAAACAAAAACCTCAAGTGGGCAGGATTTTAACCCATATATTTGTTCACTTAACTGGACTGAGAGATGATCCAAAGAAAAGATTAAATGTCTCACCAGCAGTTGTTGACAGCCTGGATGGACTATCAGGGATTTGGAAGGAGCAGGATATGGAGGCCCCTCTCAGAACTGGCACAGGCATTGTCCCACATGCATGCTCAAGTGGACAAAATGACACACTCTGTGCAAGTCACCTTCTTTTCCCAGGCATCCCAGTAATTGCTCAGTGGACCCAGGAACAAAGTGGCCATGGTGGCGGGGATGGAGGCTACTCAGGGGCCCCACAATATGGGCCTCCCCACTGAACTTGCAGCTGCTCTCATTGAGTGCCTCATCAGCCAACAGAAGATTCCAACACTGAGGCCCACATGAGCCTTTCCCCCAGGAAACCAGCCAGCCAGCTGATGGCAAGTGATTTTATTGGACCTTTTCTACCATTGAGAAAACAGATTTGTCCTCACTAGAGCAGATGCATTCTCTGAAGGTAAACAGCCTATGATGCTTCTACCAGCACCATCAGTGGACTCTGAACTGTCCCATTCACCATCCTGGTTCTCTCCTAGAATCATGTTTAATCAAGGAAAAAACTCACAGCAAAGAAAGTGTGGCAGTAGCTCATGCCCATGGAATCTCACCACAGTCCCCCTAGCCCAGAAGCCAGTGGCGGCTGGCTTACTGAATGCGCTGTCACAGTGTCAACGGTGAGACAGCACCTGGGAAGAGTGGAGTCTGTCTTATGGCTGCAGCATGTGCTCCAAATCAGTGACCGCTATATGGTGCTGAATATATTTTTATTATAGTCAGAATATATTTTTCTGGGAATAAAAGGGTGAAAGAGAGAGAAGCTCCTCTCAGTATTATACCTAATAAAACATTAGCAGATTTTTTTCTTTCTATTCAGCAACCTTAAACTCCTCTGGTTGGGAGTCACAGTTCCCAGGGAGAATTGAAGGATACAACAATGGTTCTATAGATATGGAAGCTGAGACCATCACTTGGCCACTAGGGGCTCCTATGCCATCAAATCAGCAGGCAGAAGGGGGTTACTCCACTGGCAGCAGTGACTGATCTACAACTGATCCCTGTGTTACACCACAGTGGGGGACAAGGAGAACTCTATCTGGAACCCCATGTGCTTTCCATGCACAATAGTAAAGGCTAATTGAAAACTACAGCAAATAAACCAAAGAAAAAATCAAGACTTGAGGATTTGGGCCCTTCACAATGATGGCTTGAATCACACCACCAGAATGAGAATTCCATCTAGTTAAACTTCAGACTGAGGCAGAGAAGAGATCAACTACGACCTTATGTCCTCATCACTAATTACAAGGATTGTGGGAGCTCTGCATGATTTGTGTTTATACACATGTAGTTTATATAGTAACTATTTTCTTCCTTTATTATTTTATTGATAAATTGTTGAAGACGGACTTTGCAATAGTTACTAGCTAACAAAGATTTCAATAGGAATGGCTAAACTTGAAAGACTGATTATAGCCACCAATGGACATAATGTCTTTGGGGACTAGGTTATCACCTTTTGGGGAGAATAAGAGGGTTTTGTCATGTGTACTAAGTACACCTGCAGCATGTTTCATTGTTTTGGAAGCTCAAATATGTTTACAAGGATTTGTATAAAAGCTGAGTAGCCAAAAAGGTAGGCTATCAATTATCAATTTATTGGTTCTCAGCTCTAAATCTGCCCTTTCTCCACCTGTGCTGGAGAATGGAGCTGGGTCCAGTAGACATTTCTCCTTTGCCAGAAGACTTGATGTCGGGATTTGTCAACAGATTATCCTACAAGCATGTGGTGCTACTCCTTGCACCCCAAAAGTATTCATTGAGCCCAAGTTATTGCCAGCAACTCTTTGTAGGCCCTGAGTATACAGCAACACTTGGCTATGATTCACCCCAAAACACCCTTCAGATCTGAGAGGTAACCCCTCTTCCTCATAACTCCAGAAGTGCACTGGGTCCCACAGCATGCTGGCCTTCCTGCAAATTTGACTGAGTTTCAAAAGGGGGGCTCATAGGGTCCTGCACACAGTTATGCAGATGACTTGGTTCTTGAAGAGGCTCTTCACAGCATGAGCATTAAAGGTGGCATCATGAGGTTCCAACTGCTGAGCCTTGTGCCTGGTGAGGCTGGTGAATCTAGCAGATAACTTGTTTGTATGGTGCTGGGACCTCAGGTCTCCCTTGCTGACCCCAAATGCAGAGCAGGCTGGTTCTATTCGGGATGGTCAATATTGTCCCGGGACTGGTCTACACAGGAGCATTCTAACCCGGGGAAGGGGCTGGAGCAGCAGTGGTCTCAGTCTCTGGCACTCACTGCTAAGACTTGCTCAGGCCTCCTATAGTGTGGCCAGGTCAGCTGCCAGAGAAGGCAAAGGAGAATTGTTGGGATGAAAGAAAAGCCTCTCCACAGATGCTTAATGTCCAGACCACCAGTTTCCCTTGGTTCCTGGACCATCTGGGGGTCCCGGAGTCAATGTGTTAGTTTTCTATTGCTGTACAAGAAGTTTTCACAAACTTAGAAGCTTAAAACAACATGTATTTATCATGTCATAGTTTAAATGGGTCAAGAACCCAAGCATGGATCCTCTGCCTATGGTCTCACTAAGTTAAACCAAGTCCTAAGTGGGCATGTTCTCATCCAGAGGACTGACAATGCACTTCAAAGAATTCACTTCAAAGTTTTTGTCAGAAGCCTGTTCCTTTGCAGTTGTGTGACCAAGGTCCCCATTTTCCTACTGGCTGTCAGTGGTGGTGGTGGGCAGAGCTCTTAGCCTACAGGGCCTGCCATTCCATGCCATGTGACTCCCTCCATAGGCTCTCAGAACCTGGCAGATTATTTTTTCAGTCATCAACGGAGAAACTGCTACCTAATAATCACAGGAGTGACATCTTCATCACATTCTTTGTGATGAAGCAAGTCATAGCCAGTGGTGGCTGGCTTACTGAAAGCCCTGTCATAGTGTCAACGGTGAGACAGCACCTGGGAAGAATGGAGTCTGTCTTATGGCTGGGCTTAAAGGGGACTGCACATAGACAAAGATACCAGGAGGCATCTTGGGGACCATCTTGGGGTTGGCATGCCAAAGTCAGCCTTCAGGACCATGACCACACCAGAGGAGAATCCCAACCACCTTCAACTAGGTGACATGGGAATACCACATGTGTCACTTGCGTAACCAGCAAGGCCAGTTCTTGGAACTGCTCCACGTCTCACACTCAGCCTCTGGGGAACCCAAGTCTCAGGCAAAGAAAGGTCATCAAATTTTGGGGGTGATTCACTTATCACAGGATGAGGTGACTAACCAGACCTACACAGCAGAGTCCTCACTCTGGTCCCCATCTTTGCCCTCCCCCAAATAAGAAGCTTTAGCTGCATCTGGTCAAACCCCCTGTGCTTGCAAACAGGAGCCCCTGTAGATGGTTAATAGAGCCCTTGTGGGCTGAGCTGGTGTGTCTCCAGATAGACGAGCCAGATCTGAGAGGAAGGCACAATTGTGGTACACTGATACCACTTTGGCCACACCTGTCCTCCTTCCCACAGAAATCAACCAAACTTATTATTAAGTTTTTGCTGGAGACCAGTGTAAGGTGGCTGGACTGAGCCCTCACTAGGAGCTTGGGGGACCTCAGCATGGACTCATCCTGCAAGTCCACCTAAGAATTTTCCTTTAGAGAAGAGACAATACTGGAGAGGCCAGAGTACCAATAAATAAAGCTAACACCATTAGAAGATGAAGAATGAAGTCCCAAGTTCACTGTCAGGCTTTGGGTGAGAGCCAATCAGATAACAAACACTAAAGATCTCAGCGATGTTATCAATTGCATACCACCCACCCACCCCATAGTTAGCCTCAGCCTGGATGTACAGAGAGGAAATAAGAACAGCAAATGTTTATTATTTACAAGAGAAAAAAACAAGAAATGTAGCAGGAGGGGCCCCTGGCTCAAATGTAAAATTTAGAGGAGGGAGGAATAGCTTTGCATGAAAGGGTACTATTTCTCAAATGTTAATCAATCCAAAGCTTATTAATGGAAAGGCCCTTCAGCAGGTAATGGTGAATGCTGTACACAAAGAAACCTAAGCAAAGAAAGATGATCGCCAAGGACAAAGTGAGCAGGGTGTAGATGGACATCTGCTTGTCTGAGATGTCCCTGATCAGACAGAGATAGGGGCCAGGGCATTCATCCGAGCCACAGTATATGATGCTATTCATCACCATGGGCAGGTGTCGGTACATGAGAAAATATAAAAACACACACTGGACACCCATCTGCAGGAGAAAGTGAAGGAGGTATAACAGCAATAGCATCTTCTCCTGGTGGAAGTCCACAGTGGATTTCTTTGAACAGGTGACCTCCTCCTGGATTCCCATCAGAGATCCCTCCTCTACTTCTGTAGCTGACACCACAGACTTCACCCTGGAGTGCTTATGACGGATCTGAACCAAAAAGATTTCCATAAGGAAAAAGAGGGTTAGGAAAATGAAATAAAACAAGTACCAAGTCCCCACTACAGCTTCACTAAAACTCGTTTCAAAACACTCAATCACACATGAATAGGTGATGTTGCCATGGCACCAGAAATCTTTCCGAATGTGGGTCCAGGGCAGGTTGACCACATACACCACCACACCATACATGGCCATTAGGCCAAACCAGAGCTGCCACCCAATGTAGTAGCCAGATTTGTCAGCAGCCACAGAGTATAACACTGGGATCAGTCCAGCCACCACTGCTGCAGCCATGTCCTCAGACTCTCAGGGCATCGATGGAATCTGAGACCAGAACTCTGACAGCATCCTAGGGAGGAAAGCAAAGCAAGGAGAAGACAGGGTCAGAAGGTGAGAACAGTTGCCAGGGATTCTAAGCCCTGCTCAAGTTATAGATCCCTCCCCAGCTCTCAGGTTCAAGTCTACAACTACCCTGGACAAGCAGCAGGTGCAGGCCCATGATGTGGTTCTTCCTGCCTCTCTGTGGCAGCCTACGGTAAAGTCTGTGCACCTCTGGCCACCACACAGCCCAACTTGTTAAAATCACAAGTGCAGACCTCACCTCTTCTTATGAGACAAGCTTCAGAGTCTGGAATTAAACTTTCTTCACACTTGCAAATCCACATTAGCCTGCCCAGAGAACTGCATTGAGTAAGAACCTAATTATATGTGACAAATAAAGGAGGAAAGGAACAAACAAATAAATTTCAAAATTCTCCCTGTGTCTGGCTGTCCTAGGTGTCCTATGGCAGTCTATACTTCACATCTTTACCAGGAAATTTCCTAATGGTAAAGAGGATGCTAAGAGCCAAGTATATGATGCATGGCATTTTTGGTCGAAAGGTGACGCCAGCTAACCATTGAGATGATATGATTATGTTAAGATTTGCATTCATATGGATATTGGACTCCTGCTGTTCACCTAGGCCGGCTACAGGACTCCTGGAGAGTTCCCATTGGTTGGGGAAGTACAGTAGGAGGGAATTCCGGGGGGGGGGGGGAGCTCTCTCTGCGGGTCCGGGAGGAGGCCGCGTGAGTGGAAAAAATCTTCCCCGGGTGGTACCGGACATTGGCGGCAGTTTCAAAAAATAAACTTTGTTCCTGCTTGAGTGGCTCGTGATTTTGTGCCCAGCCAGACTGCGGCAGAGGAAAGAGGTGGAACATCCCCTCATCTTTCTTTATGGTGCACACGACTTCTGACTGCAGCTCTTCAGAGTGGACCTATGACCATTCTTCATCTACAGTAATAACAACGTTGGCCATTATGCACTGCCTGGATATGGCAAGTCTGTGCTGGTGGATTAGATAGACCATCTCTACAGAAGGGGAAGAAGCCTTTGCAATGTTCTCATTAGCTTAACTTGGGTAACTGTCCTCTCTTACACATATTCTTACATCTGACAGGACCCAGTCATTAAAGGCGAGGCTTAGAGTACTTTAAATAGGTGCTTTTTTAAAAATTGTGGTAAAATGTTAAGTGTAAAATTTATCATTTGAACCATTTTTCAAGTGTACAGTTTTGTGGCATTAAATATGTAATCATCTCCACCATCTATCTCTAGAACTTTTTCATCTTCTCAAATAAAAACTATCTCCATTACATACCAACCCTTCATCCCCCACCCCACCTTTCTCAGTCCCTACAAAGCACCATTCTGTTTCTATTAAACTATTCTAGTATATCATGTAGTGAAATTATACAGTATTTGTTCTTTTGTGACTAGCTATTCACTTGGCATATCTTCAAGGTTCATTCACATTAGAGCATATGTTAGAATTACCTTTAAGAGTTGAATAACATTCCCCTGCATACACAGATGGCGTTCTCTTCGTCCATTCATCTGCTGCTGGACACTTGAGTTTTTCTCACCTTTTGCCTAATGTGAATATAGCTGCTATGAACATGAGTGTACAAACATCTGTTCAAGTCCCTGTTTTTGTTTGGAGTATATAACCAGAAATGAAATTTCTGCATAAAAGAGTAATCCACATCTAATTTCTTGAGGAATTTCCATACCTTTACCATAGAAGCTGCATCATTTTCACATTCCCATTAACCATGTACCGGGTTCCTATTTCTCCACAACCTTGTCAACATCTTATGTTTTCTGATTGTGTTATGGATTTTTTATGTTGTTTTTATTGAACAAAAGATCACAATTAGGGCTAAAGAGTTTCTTAGGTACATTCTCTCAGCAATATTTAAAAATTACCCCTTAAGGATCATTCATATGTTAGCAGATCATGCACAGGAACCATGAGTGGCAGCCTTCAGAATGAGCTGGTGGGTGAAGGGCTATCCACCTGCCAAGGAGGGTGGAGAAGCACAGAAAAGTGCCAGAGAAGTAAATGGGCACAGGGCAGGCACAATACATTTATTGGGCATTTACTATGTGCCAGGCACTTTTCTATAAACTGATAATTAGGAGCTCATTATCACATCCAGTCCTTAGTTAACCTTAATTATTCTTATTTTACAGATGAGTGGAAATTTACAATGGTCAAGTAACTCAATTGAGTTCACTCAGTCATGTAGTTGCGTGAACACAGGTGCCAAGCTTATAAACCAGAATTGTCGAACTCAGCAGCCTGAATGTGGGACCTCTCCTGCTTTACATGGTTATGGCTCTCCTCCCTGGCGCAACAGGGAAGAAGGGGTAACAGCCGCCATGGATCCTTCCACCCTCACCTGCCCGCTCTCGTGGACAATGAAATCGTTGGCGTTCCAACAATTTTTGTTTTCTTTTTTCAGCAACAGTTTTGTGGCTGAAAACGCCAGTTAGGTCGCTGTACAGAGTCAAAAGTCCCAATACCATGTGTTAAACTCACCATGAGTACAAACCTGGGATTTCACTCCGAGGCCCAACTTCTCGGGGACTGGATCCCGCCAAACCACCCTCCCACGCCTTTCCTAAGCGAGGCCTCGCCCTCAACTGGAAAGCTCTGCCTTTCGCACCAACTGCTCCCTGCCTTGGAATCTCTCAGTGGCCTGCCCCATTGGCTGTGCCACCTGTCAGTCTGTGGGCTCTAGGAATCGCCAAGCTCAGACAGCAGCGGGAGGAGAATCTGCAGATCCAGCCTCCTCTAGTTTACTTAAGGGGATTTTCCTGAAGTTTAGGAGCATGCTCTAGAGGAGCGAGGTCAGGGAGTGACCCTGGTGACTTTTCCACCTGGATTTACCCTATATTTCCTTCTTGCACTCCTGGATCCAGATGTCGCAACAGTCTGAATCTGGAATAGACAGCAGATTCAATAAGCAGAATCTGTAACTTTTCTACCACTTCAAACCTCCAGTCCCGCTCTCCCATACTTTCAGACTTCAAACAGTTTTTTTGGGGGGTGGGGTGGGGTGGAGGGGGTACCAGGGATTGAACTCAGTGGCACTTGACACTGAGCCACATCCCCATCCCTATTTTGTATTTTATTTAGAGACAGGGTCTCACTGAGTCGCTAAGTGCCTCACTGTTGCTGAGGCTGGCTTTGAATTCGCCATCCTCCTACCTCAGCCTTCCTAGACGCTGGGATTAAAGTGTGTGCCAACACGTCCAATTCAGACTTCAAACTGAAAAACAAAACAAAACAAAACAAAACAAAAACAGAATTGCCATCAAGAACACCCTCCTTTTTCTCCCAAACCCACAAACCTATTTTCATTCTTTGTGGGGCAGGCACTGTGAAGAGCTAACCAGTACCCTAAACTTAAGACCATGTCAGTCCTCCCCTAAGAATGATGCCCACCCAGCCTCAGAAATGCTCTGTAGGATCATCTCACCTGGTGGACTTGGGGGTTACAAGGAATCAGGACACTGAAGGCACGTCCCCATGCTCTGGGGATGAGGCAGCAGCAGCACCATGACACATTCTGGATGCACCAGCCAATGAGGCCCAGTGACTTTCATCTGAGCCCTGGTAACATGTGGGCCTCACAGGTGTATATTAGGTGTGAGCAATAATATGCCAGAACCAACTGGTGTGCATGCAAACAGCACACCATAACCCAGAGAGAAACTTTTCATGTCACAGTGTCACGGTCTTATTTGAATGGGTACTGTGGCTACAATCATCAGGGTCCTTGCAACCACTGTCTTGGCATGTGGAAAACTGCAGCTACTGCTTCCATCAAGGAACTCAAGCCCCCCTCCTTGAAGTGCAGGTTGGCGCCTCTCAGGACACAATCTGGACTTCCTCCCCCATAAGAAGGGAGAGGAAGGAGGCAGCAGGAGTAAATGGAAGATGGACTACTTCCAGAGAAGCAAACCCGCAGCACCAGCCCACCTAAGCCAGGAGACACACATTCTACCTAAAGCAGGAGGAGCCGCTCGACAAGAGCCATGAGGAGGTAAAAGGGCAGCGTCAATTCAGCCTCACTTCAGTGCCCGTACAGGAGGGGCCGGATGTGGCCGTTGCTCCATGCGGTTCTTTTTCCATCATTCCGCAGCAGTGACTGTGGAATCTGGGAAGCCGGGGCTCTGTGTCCCGCCTGAGGCACAGAGGGTGGACTCTGGACAGTCTTAGGCATCCCATAATCTCAAAGTCACCTTCCCTCTGGAAGGGTTTGGGGAAATCTTGTAATCCAGCCCCACCCAGGAAAGGATGGTGGGAGGTGTCAAAAGGAACAAAGCTGGGCCCTAAACTGATAAGGACAGATTTTAACCAGCGAGACACCATTGCAACAGGGAAGAGTCCAGCACGAACTGAACCTACCTTTGACCTGCACGGAGGTGTCTGGAGGCTGTGAAGAGAGAATGAGGGAGAGGGAGGGATTGAGCAGGGGTTCACTAGAGTCCTGCCCAGGTCATCCTAGGGACGTGGCCTTGAGCTCTTAGAACTATGTTAGTGCTCATTCAAGTCCTCATAGACCAAGGCTGAGGCCTAGAGGGGAAGGGGCTCAGGGGGCCTGGCTAGAGGTCAGTCAAGGAGAATCTTTGTGGGAAGAGAAGCATCCAGACTGTCAGGGGGAGGTCGAAGTGTTGTTTTGCAACGAGGGGAGACTATGAATCCTGTGGAAGGGGAGCTCGGCCCCACACCATGGAAATGGCCCATGGCAGAGATGGCCTTTCTGCCTTTTCTGGAATCATTAGCTGGGCACATGGTTGCCCTGAATAAGGCCACTTCCACAGCCTCTACAGAAGCTGCAGCATTCTGGTCAATGGAATGTGAGCAGATGTGACATGTGTACCCTCTAGGTCACAGTCATAAAGTACTCTCCCCTTATCTGAGGGTATATATTCCAAGAACCCCAGTGAATGCCTGAAATCTCAGATGGTACTGACCCTGTGTGTGCCATGTGTTTTCCTGGACATATGTACCTATGAGGGAGTTTAAAATTAGGCAGAATAAGCCGGGTGTGGTGGTACATTCCTATTATCCCAGGGACTTAAGAGGCTGAGACGGAAAGATAACAAGTTCGAGGCCAGCCTCAGCAAATTAACAAGATCTTGTCTCAAAATAAATGATGAAACAGAGTAGGGATGTGGCTTAGAGTAGAATGCCCCTGGGTTCAAGCTCTATTGCTGCAAAATAGGCAGAGCAAGAGATTAACAATAACTTCTGGAGAAGGAAGATGGCGGCGAGGGGAGTGCATTGCCCCCGTGTGCTGCTTCACTGTGTGGGAGTATGACAAGTCAGGACAGCTAAAGGATATCTTGTTAGGAATTTCCAGCAATAGTGGGGTGCTCCGGAACCTGGAGGAAGGATTTCCATCGCACGAGGATCGGCTACGGGGACTCAAACGCGAGAGGTTTGTCGCACGGAGGGTAACACTGCTTATTCAGCAAATCGCCCCGCGGCTAGAGTCTGCAGCGCGCGCTGGGAAACGAGGAGATAGCGACGCAGGGATACAGCGCTGCAGTTTCTGCCAGCCGTACAAGCACCGTACTCAGGGCTGAATTCTGGGTTCGAGACGGGGGAAGGAAGCGGTCCATCTCGGTTCTCCACACCGGTCAGACCACAGAGGAGGCCAGCAACCACCATGTTGGAAAGCTGACATCACCATACCTGTTTTCGACTGACCGCAGCTCATTCAGCCATAGAACAGGTAATTTCAGGCTGCAATTCGCCTGCGGCTTGCAGACAGATTGCTAGGGTTCAGTGCCTGGGTGCTTCTTAGAACCTGATCTTATCGGAGCGAACACCGAGCGCGGGGCGGCCGAGTTCCGGCTCCCGGAACCATCCCGGAACCGCCCTGGCCCAGGGCTGCGGAGCCTGCGGAGGCTGCTTCTTGGACCCTGCTCCTATCAGAGCATACACCAAGCACTAAGCGGCCGAATTCCGGCTCCCGGAACTGAGCCTGCGGGGACTGCTTCTTGGAGCCTACACTTATAGGAGCTTAGACCGAGCACGGAGCGGCCAAGTTACGGCTCCCGGAACTGCCCTGGCCCGGGGCTAGGAGCCCGGAAACTGCTTCTCGGTCCGGGTCCTGCTGAGGGCCGGTCAGGACTCACCCGTTGTTTTGGTTGTCCGGCAAGGGGAACGAAATGCTGCCATTCGCATAGGACACCAACATGGCAGAGATCTGATGTCATCAGAAAGCGGCGGAGGAGAGAACTTCATCAATACCAGCGGCAACATAAACAGTTGGTCTCCTGGTAGGGGGGGTGAGGCACAGACACCCGAGTCTCCTCAATTTGTCGTCGAGCCAGAGGGGAGGAGCCGGGCCGCCGCCAGCACCCGGAGCAGGCCCAGCGGCTCACCAGCGTGGTGACCGCATGACCCCAATTGGAGAGGGGGCGGAGCAGAGCCGCCACCCGCTCCCGCAAGGTGGGCAGACCCGCGACCCAGTGGTACATGGGCGTGGTAGGAGGGGCAGGGCAGAGCCTCCGTTCGCGCTTGCAAGGTAAACAGACCTGTGACTGCCTGGCGGGTCAGGCCCAGTGGCCTGCCAGTGTGGTACACACGTCACCCCAACTTGAGTAGGGGCAGAGCAGATCCTTCTCCCACGCCCGGATCAGGCCCTGCCGGTGTGGTGGTCACGTGACCCCAATTGGAGTGGGGGCAGAGCGGAACCGCCACCCGTGCCCGCAGGGTGAGCAGACCTGTGACCAACCTGCAGATCAGGCCCAGGGGTCCGCAGGCGTGGTAGGAGGGACAGGGCAGATCCGCCGCCCCCGCCTCCAAGGTAGGCAGACCTGCAACAGACCGGCGGATCAGGCCCAGGAGCCTGCCGGCGTGGTACACACACCACCCTAATTGGAGTAGGGGCAGAGCAGAGTCGCCGCCCGTGCCAGGAACAGGCCCAGCGTCCTGCAGGCGGGGTAGTCACGACACCCCAATTGGAGTAGGGGCAGAGCAGAGCCTCCACCTATGCCCGAAAGGTGGGCAGATCTGCGACCGACCAGCGGGACAGGCCCAGTAGCCTGCCGGTACGACAGACACGTCACCCTATTTGGAGTAGGGGCAGAACAGAGCCGCCGCCAGCACCCAGAACAGGCCCAGTGACCTGCCGGCGTGGTAGCCACGACACCCCAATTGGAATAAGGAGAGAGCAGAGCCGCCACCCGCGCCTGCAGGAAAGATACGCAAGCAGTATGAAAAGACAAGGAAAGAAAGGACCACAAGCAATGCAGGTCAACACAACTTTAGAAGAGGTAACAGCTGCAGCAGATGGAATGTCAGATAAAGAATTCAGGATATACATGCTTCAGATGATCTGGAGTATCAAGGAAGACTTTAAACAGCAAAATCAGACAATGAAAGATCACTTCGACAATGAATTACGCAAACAAATCCAGGAAGCAAAAGATCAACTATACAGGGAGATAGAGGTTATAAAAAACAAGCAATCAGAAATCCTAGAAATGCAGGAAGCAATAAACCAACTTAAAAACTCAATGGAGAATACTACCAGCAGAGTAGAACACTTAGAAGATAGAACATCAGACAATGAAGACAAAGTATTTCAACTGGAAAAGAACATAGACAGCTCAGCAAGACTGTTAAGAAACCATGAGCAGAACATCCAAGAAATATGGGATAACATTAAGAGACCAAACTTAAGAGTCATTGGGATACAGGAAGGTACAGAGCTCCAAACCAAAGGAATGAGCAGTCTATTCAATGAAATAATACGAGAAAACTTCCCAGACTTGAAGAATGAGACAGAATCCCAAATCCTAGAAGCCTACAGGACGCCGAATGTGCAAAATCATAAGAGATCCACACCTAGACACATTATAATGAAGATGCCCAACATACAGAATAAGGAGAGAATTTTAAAAGCTACAAGAGAAAGGAAGCAGATTACATTTAGGGGTAAGCCAATCAGGATAACAGCTGATCTTTCAACACAGACTCTGAAAGCTAGAAGATCCTGGAATAACATATTTCAAACACTGAAAGAAAATGGGTTCCAACCAAGAATTGTGTATCCAGCGAAATTAAGCTTCAGGATGGAAGATGAAATTAAAACCTTCCACGATAAACAAAAGTTTAAAGAATTGGCAGCTAGAAAACCATCTCTTCAAAACATCCTCGCCAAAGCATTACAGGAAGAGGAAATGGAAAATAACAATGAAAACCAACAGTGGGAGGTAGGACAGTAAAGGGGGGGGGAAATAATCAAAGAGGAAAACAAACCATGTTTAGTAACAGAAATAAACAAATATGGCTGGAAGAACAACCCATATCTCAATAATAACCCTAAATGTTAATGGCTTAAACTCACCAATTAAGAGACACAGGCTAGTAGAATGGATCACAAAACAAGACCCAACAATATGCTGCCTACAGGAGACGCATTTGATAGGAAAAGACATACATAGGCTGAAGGTGAAAGGTTGGGAAAAATCATATCACTCATATGGACTTCGGAAACAAGCAGGAGTGTCCATACTCATATCAAATAAAATAGATTTCAAGCCAAAGTTAATCAAAAGGGATAAAGAGGGACACTACATACTGCTTAAGGGAACCATACACCAACAAGACATAACAATCATAAATATTTATGCCCCAAACAATGGTGCAGCTATGTTCGTCAAACAAACTCTTCTCAAGTTCAAGAGTCTAATAGACCACCACACCATAATCATGGGAGACTTCAACACACCTCTCTCGCCACTGGACAGATCTTCCAAACAAAAGTTGAATAAGGAAACTATAGAACTCAATAACACTATTAATAACCTAGACCTAATTGACATATATAGAGTATACCACCCAACATCAAGCAGTTACACTTTTTTCTCAGCAGCACATGGATCCTTCTCAAAAATAGATCATATATTATGTCACAGGGCAACTCTTAGACAATATAAAGGAGTAGAGATAATACCATGCATCTTATCTGATCATAATGGAATGAAACTGAAAATCAACGATAAAAGAAGGAAGGAAAAAGCATACATCACTTGGAGAATGAACAATAGGTTACTGAATGATCAATGGGTTATAGAAGACATCAAGGAGGAAATTAAAAAATTCTTAGAGATAAATGAAAACACAGACACAACATATCGGAATCTATGGGACACATTGAAAGCAGTTCTAAGAGGAAAATTCATTGCTTGGAGTTCATTCCTTAAAAAAAGAAAAAACCAACAAATAAATGATCTCATACTTCATCTCAAAATCCTTGAAAAAGAAGAGCAAAACAACAGCAAAAGAAGTAGAAGGCAAGAAATAATTAAAATCAGAGCTGAAATTAATGAAATCGAAACAAAAGAAACAATTGAAAAAATTGACAAAACTAAAAGTTGGTTCTTTGAAAAAATAAACAAAATCGACAGACCCTTAGCCATGCTAGCGAAGAGAAGAAGAGAGAGAACTCAAATTACTAGCATACGGGATGAAAAAGGCAATATCACAACAGACACTTCAGAAATACAGAAGATAATCAAAAACTATTTTGAATCCTTATACTCCAATAAATTAGAAGATAGTGAAGGCATAGATAAATTTCTTAAGTCATATGATCTGCCCAGATTGAGTCAGGAGGATATAGAAAACCTAAACAGACCAATATCAATTGAGGAAATAGAAGAAACCATAAAAAGACTACCAACTAAGAAAAGCCCAGGTCCGGATGGGTATACAGCAGAATTTTACAAAACCTTTAAAGAAGAACTAATACCAATACTTTTCAAGCTACTTCAGGAAATAGAAAAGGAGGGAGAACTTCCAAATTCATTCTATGAGGCCAACATCACCCTGATACCTAAACCAGACAAAGACACTTCAAAGAAAGAAAACTACAGACCAATATCTCTAATGAACCTAGATGCAAAAATCCTCAATAAAATTCTGGCGAATCGGATACAAAAACATATCAAAAAAATTGTACACCATGATCAAGTAGGATTCATCCCTGGGATGCAAGGCTGGTTCAATATACGGAAATCAATAAATGTTATTCACCACATCAATAGACTTAAAAATAAGAACCATATGATCATCTCGATAGATGCGGAAAAAGCATTCGACAAAGTACAGCATCCCTTTATGTTCAAAACTCTAGAAAAACTAGGGATAACAGGAACATACCTCAATATTGTAAAAGCAATCTATGCTAAGCCTCAGGCTAGCATCATTCTGAATGGAGAAAAACTGAAGGCATTCCCTCTAAAATCTGGAACAAGACAGGGATGCCCTCTCTCTCCACTTCTCTTCAACATAGTTCTCGAAACACTGGCCAGAGCAATTAGACAGACGAAAGAAATTAAAGGCATAAAAATAGGAAAAGAAGAACTTAAATTATCACTATTTGCAGATGATATGATTCTATATCTAGCAGACCCAAAAGGCTCTACAAAGAAACTATTAGAGCTAATAAATGAATTCAGCAAAGTGGCAGGATTTAAAATCAACACGCATAAATCAAAGGCATTCCTGTATATCAGCGACAAATCCTCTGAAATGGAAATGAGGACAACCACTCCATTCAAAATATCTTCAAAAAAAATAAAATACTTGGGAATCAACCTAACAAAAGAGGTGAAAGACTTATACAATGAAAACTACAGAACCCTAAAGAGAGAAATAGAAGAAGATCTTAGAAGATGGAAAAATATACCCTGTTCATGGATAGGCAGAACTAACATCATCAAAATGGCGATATTACCAAAAGTTCTCTATAGGTTTAATGCAATGCCAATCAAAATCCCAATGGCATTTCTTGTAGAAATAGAGAAAGCAATCATGAAATTCATATGGAAAAATAAAAGACCCAGAATAGCAAAAACAATGCTAAGCAAGAAGTGTGAATCAGGCGGTATAGCGATACCAGACTTCAAACTATACTACAGAGCAATAGTAACAAAAACAGCATGGTACTGGTACCAAAACAGGCGGGTGGACCAATGGTACAGAATAGAGGACACAGAAACCAATCCACAAAACTACAACTATCTTATATTTGATAAAGGGGCTAAAAGCATGCAATGGAGGAAGGATAGCATCTTCAACAAATGGTGCTGGGAAAACTGGAAATCCATATGCAACAAAATGAAACTGAATCCCTTTCTCTCGCCATGCACAAAAGTGAATTCAAAATGGATCAAGGAGCTTGATATCAAATCAGAGACGCGCCGTCTGATAGAAGAAAAAGTTGGCTACGATCTACAGTCGGTGGGGTCGGGCTCCAAATTCCTCAATAGGACACCCATAGCACAAAAGTTAATAACTAGAATCAACAAATGGGACTTACTCAAACTAAGAAGTTTTTTCTCAGCAAAAGAAACAATAAGAGAGGTAAATAGGGAGCCTACATCCTGGGAACAAATCTTTACTCCTCACACTTCAGATAGAGCCCTAATATCCAGAGTATACAAAGAACTCAAAAAATTAGACAATAAGAGAACAAACAACCCAATCAACAAATGGGCCAAGGACCTGAACAGACACTTCTCAGAGGAGGACATACAGTCAATCAACAAGTACATGAAAAAATGCTCAACATCTCTAGCTGTCAGAGAAATGCAAATCAAAACCACCCTAAGATACCATCTCACTCCAGTAAGATTGGCAGCCATTAGGAAGTCAAACAACAACAAGTGCTGGCGAGGATGTGGGGAAAAGGGTACACTTGTACATTGCTGGTGGGACTGCAGATTGGTGCAGCCAATTTGGAAAGCAGTATGGAGATTTCTTGGAAAGCTGGGAATGGAGCCACCATTTGACCCAGCTATTCACCTTCTTGGTCTATTCCCTAAAAACCTAAAAAGAGCATGCTACAGGGACACTGCTACATCGATGTTCATAGCAGCACAATTCACAATAGCAAGACTGTGGAACCAACCTAGATGCCCTTCAACAGACGAATGGATAAAAAAAAATGTGGCATTTATACACAATGGAGTATTACTCTGCATTAAAAAATGACAAAATCATAGAATTTACAGGGAAATGGATGGCATTAGAGCAGATTATGCTAAGTGAAGCTAGCCAATCCCTAAAACACAAATGCCAAATGTCTTCTTTGATATAAGGAGAGTAACTAAGATCAGAGTAGGGACGAAGAGCAGGAGAAGAAGATTAACATTTAACAGGGATGAGAGGTGGGAGGGAAAGGGAGAGAGAAGGGAAATTGCATGGTAATGAAAGGAGACCCTCAGGGTTATACAGTGGAGGGAGTAGAGAGAGAGGAGGGGAGGGGAGGGGAGAGGTGGGGAGGGGGGAGGGTGGAGGATGGGAAAGGCAGCGGAGCACAACAGACACTAGTATGGCAGTATGTAAATCAATGGATGTGTAACTGATGTGGTTCTGCAATCTGTGTATGGGGTGAAGGTGGGAGTTCATAACCCACTTGAATCAAAGTGTGGAATATGATATGTCAAGAAATTTGTAATGTTTTGAACAACCCACAATAAAAAAAAAGGAAAGAAAAATAAGTTAAAAAAAAAACAATAACTTCTAATAAAATTAAACAATTATAATAATATATTTTATTAAATTTTTTTTTAAACTGACAAACTGTTTATTTCTGGGGATTTTCCATGTAGTATTTTTGGCCCTTAGTTGACCACAGATAACTGAAACCTGGAAGAATGAAATTGCAGATAAGGGAGATGACTGTACCCTTAAATGGCAAGGGCTTGCCTTTCACTTTCCCTTTCCTCCCTCTTCCGGCTGAAATGCCATCCCCAGGTGCCAACAGGACACTAGCCCAGGGATGGTAGACTAAAAAGACAGGAGTCTGGCCTGCTGATGTCCTTGTGGAGCACAGCCTCATACGGATTTGAACTTGTACAAAGAAACCAAGTCTCCTGTTTTAAGCCCACATTAATTTGGTCTCTTTTGCCTCCTGCCAAATATATGTCCAGCTAATACGTGACCCAAGGCTGGGCAGCCAGGCAGAGTAGGTAATTCCAGAGAATCCAGAGAACGTAGAGGGGTGGCAGAGAAAGTCCAAGGACAATGCACATTTCAATCCAATGGTGAAATTGCTGCAAGGGGAGCAGAATGCAATCCCTCAGCCACCGCCATCAAACATCACCCTGAGGACCAAGTGTCAGGGAGAGAGAGAAGGCTCACCCTGGCATCCCGGTGCCATGCTACTCCTGGTGATAGTCCTGCTGTGACAGTGTCCTGAGATGAGTAATGTCTTCCACAGGTAGCTCAGAAGCCCTAAGAGCATGAACTGGGAGCCCCACTCAGTGGGGGTTGGCTAGGAACACTCAGTGAACTGCCTGGGATTGGAAGAAATGATGCCAACGGGCACTTGGAGGAAACCCTCAGACAACCACAAAGGTAGGCTAGGAAGCCATCGCCTGGTTCACAGAGGCTTTTACTGTGAATACCCACACGTCCCCGGGGTCTGGAGAGTGGCCCCAGGGTCTAGACAGGGGAAGGGAGGCTTACACCAGGCTGGATGTGGCTTAGTTGCATCAGCGCTGACTGAGCAGCATACTCTCTAGAGAGCTGCGCAAAATGGAAGGTTCTGGGTTCCTGGCCTTTATCAGCCTAAACAGTATAAAAGCAGTAGACATTGGTTTCTGGGTACCCTGGCCTGGAAGATTTCTCACTCTGGGCAGGAAAAGAATAATGAACTTCAGGTATGCTTCCAGAAGGACCAGAATGTACCAGAGAGCCAGGTCTAATCACAGTGACTACAACCTTGATCTCAAGAGTGGATTCTCAAGAGAAGGAAGGACAGGAAGAAGGAAGAGAAGTAGAGAAGAAAGAAGGGAGAAGGGGAGGAAGGAAGCTCAACTCAACCTCACACGCAGGAGCTTGTCCCGGGTGCTGCACAACACCAGCAGATGGCCATATGGATGGCATTTCCTGGAATCATGCACTGTGGAGGTCCAGACCTCAAGGGCATCCAAGGGGTCATTATCACAGCCCAGAACCCAGGTCAGCAGAAATGGTATGGCTGATTGAATGCTGGTGTGACTGGTTGGACATGGAAAGGAGGACAAAAAGTGCTGTAAGATTGAGGGGGAAAAAATGAGGGTTCAAGGGATCAGAGAAGTCCAAGAATAGGGTCATGAAGGTGTGGGGGAGCAGGAAGAACTTGGCTGTCTTTGTCAAAACTGATATTTGGACTTAATTCTCATGTACACAAAATCTCTGCTATGTGACTATTTTAGTCAGTTTTGTTTTGGTTTGATTTTTGCTGCTGTGTCCAAAAGGCTTGGCAAGAACAATTTTAGAGGAGGAAAAGTTTACTTGGTGCTCACAGTTTCAAAAGTCTCTGTCCACAGACAGCTGACTCCATAGCTCTGGGCCAGAGGAGAGAGGTAGAACACCATTTCATAAGGGTGTGATGGTAGAAAGCAGTTCAGGACATGGCACTAGGAAGCAGAGAGAAAGCTCTGCACAACAAGGACAAAATATAAGCCCCAAAGGGATGCCCTTCCCACAAAGATTCACCTCCTCCAGCCACATCCTACCTCCTGCAGTTGCCATCCTGTTAATTCATTAAAGTAGATTAAAGCACCGATTAGGTTAAGGCTCTCATAACCCAATCATTTCGCTTCTGAATGTTCATGCATTGTCTCACACATGAGCTTTTGGGCGACACCTCATAGCTAAACCCAACAGTGACCTTGGGTAAATTACCTAATCTCTTCAGCCTTAATTACTTTTCTATAAAATACCCACCTCACCAGGTGGTTGTAAGGATTAAACAAGATAACCTGGTAAGCCTGTGCCAGGTCCTGCTTTGGTGGGTGCTCAGCTTCCTCCCTCCCCTCTCACCTGGCATCCAGATTTCCTGTGCTTATCTGCAAGGCTGTTCAAAACACAGAGCTGCAGCCTCAGGAGCTGGGGGAGAAGAGCAGGTCGGGAAGAGAAAAACAAGACATGGTATATGGAAGGCAGAGGAAAGGAGTCAAGGCTGCCCAGGGTTCCCCTCAGAATTGCAAGGAGGTCACTCTGCTCCCCCTGCAGACCCTAACCCAGACCTTGCTTTAAGACTACAAAAGCCAGTCAATTGTGTGGTAGCTCCACAGTCCAACACCCACTTTCTCCTTGGACACTGACTTGATGACCACAACCCCACCACAGCTGCACTCTCAAAGGTCCCATGGAACTCTCCACCCATCTAGTGGCCTCTCTGAGTTTAGGGCTCTATGCCAGGCTTGGCTCACAGGGTTCAATTAATCTTTGTGAAATTAGAATGTCTCTCTTCTCTGGTGGTCACCACCTTTACTGGGTGATGAGACTCAGCCTCAGCAACAGTTGGATAGACCATGCTGGTAGTTATACAACCCTGTGGATGAAGAAAAAGAAAAACCATAGAACCGTATACTGTATATGGGTGAGTTGCACAATGTGTGAATTATTTCTCAATAAAGCTATTTAAAATTAAATTAAATAAATAATAGTGGGAACAATCTGACCTTAGAGGCCTCCTCACGTGATATCATCCCATATACATCAACTGGGAGGTGTTCTTGCCATAGAATGCTTAACTGCTAATCAAGATAAAGTACGAGGGGTAAGCAAACACAATGCTAAGAAGCACTGCAAAGACACTGTCAGACCAAAAAAAAAATGTGGAATATTCAACGTCATTTTTTAAAAAGTTGAGTCAACTGTTCTAGATTAAAAGATCCTTACCCAGAGGCATATAGCTGAGTGGCAGAGTTCTTGCCTAGCATTCCTGAGGCCCTGGATTCATCCCCAGGACCACAAGAAGGAAGGAAGGAAGAAGGAAAGAAGTCATATTTACTGTCTTTTTTATATTAAGGAATTCTTTATGTAATCTAGATGACAGTTCTTTGTCAAATATATCTTACAAAATACTTTTCCCTGTCTCTTGTCTTTTTTCCTTTAAAAAATATGTTCAATGAATAGAAGTTTTTAGTTTACATGAAGTTTAATTTAAAATTTATTGATTTCTTTGTCCAAGAAACCTTTATGTGCCTGAGTCACAAAGATATTCTCCTATGTTTTCTCCTAGAGGTTTTATTGTTTTAGCTTTTATGTTCATGTCTATGATCCTTCTTGAATGAGTTTTTGTGTAAGGTGTGAGGTATGGGTAGAGAGTCATTCTTTTCTATATTGATACCCAGTCATTCCAGCCCTGTTTCTCATTTATTTATTTTTTAAAGCTCTGGGGATTGAACCCAAGGCCTCACACATGCTAAGCACATACTCTGCTAATGATCCACCCCTCCAGGCCCCAACACACTTCTTAAAAAGATCTTCCTTTCTCTATTGGATTGCTGTTATGGGAAGATTGATTCTCGTTGCTTCACCAATAATGAAGACAAAGTTTTAAGAAAAAGGAAAAAGAATTTTTATTGTTTTGCTAGCAAAAGAGAAACACAGGGAATTCCATCCCAGAGTTTATGATTCTGCCAATCAGGGGTACAAGGGGTTTTTAAAGAGGTGATTTAGATGAATCCCTTTCCCAAGATCAGGGAGGAGAAGTTCGGAAGGGAAAACATGTCAGAGCAGGAAAGAATAGATTCACAGCATAAAGTGAACCACTGTTACATTGCTTTGTCACGTTGTCAAGAACCAAACAGCCAGTGCCCTGACTATTCCAGGACTTGCTTGTCTATTCCATTAATTTGTTTGTTGATCCTTATGCTAGTGCTGTCAAGGAAGAAGAGATGTCTCCAGTGAAGCACTGAGAACTTTTCAGAAGAAAGAAGGAACTCACTCAGGACCAGCAGGGTTCTTGGCGTATGTGACAGAACATTCTTGAGAAGAACTGTCAATTTCTAGCTTCCATTTCTACAGAAAAATGGGCTATGACATTTCCAACCTGCTTCCTGCTGAAAGGGGCAATGAGGGGGTCTTTAGAGTGGAAGATTTTTACTTCTTGTTGCCATTCTCTCTTCTGGGTTTTTGTTGCCTACTTGCAAAGGGAGGAAAAGCAACAGAGAAGTAAACAGAAAGACAGATTCAAAAGGGCGATGATGAGCAGGGTAGTCAGACTGAGGTAGAGAAGACCTATAAAATAGACTTAATCCCTCCTGGTACCCAGAAGAAGAGGCTAGAGAACCAGTTAGGTTTATCCCCATATCCGAAAGGGATGTGTGATGATCAAGGGTCTGTTGTAGCAGGTTGCTCATTGCCTGATTTTTTCAATACTGGTCTCCACTTGTGAGAAGGTGTTAATATAAATGCAGCAAGATGTATCTGCTATAGCACAAACTTCCCTTGCCAGGCTAACAGATAGCCTAAAGTCATGCAGTTATCTAGAGCTACTTTGGTCAAGGAGTCCAGAGAAATTTGTAAATCTGAGAGGGACAAGGATGTCTCATTGGTCACAGTGATTAAAGTTTTAGACTTTTGGGGATACAATGGTGTGTCCCAACTCCCCACCATGGCAATAAGGTTTAACCAAAAAATATTCACTGCCATCAGGAATTCCACCTGGGAGGTCCCTAGCCAGTCAGGTACAAAGCTTTAGGAAGCTAAATCAGTGAGCTGGTTCATTTAAGGAATGAATTGAAAATGGTGTCACTAAATTTTCCAGAAAATATTGGGTGGGAGTTGTGAAGTTCCTGAGGCATTCCGTAGCCCACAGATAATCATCAATCTTACAGACAAACACATGAAGACCAATGTTTCTTTACAGAAATCCAGTAGGATTATTACCCAATGAGGAAATAAGCCCCAATTTTAGATCCTATGTTCTCCATCCAAGAATGATCTGGGAAGGAATAATCAGTTACTGCTATAATTTTCTCCACAGGAAACTGGACAATACTTTGTACACTCAGAGGTAGTTGTTCTGGCTCAGGAGAGGGTCTCATTTCGAGATATTCTGGAATTCTTTGTAAGTGGTATTAGATGCTGTAAGAGGAAGAGTGAAACAAGGAACATTGAAGACTGTCTCGGGTGGGTAATGCATTACTCAAACCTAATACATAATGGTGAGGGCTCTGAGGTCCCATGTTGACATCCAGTCTCCATCTGGGAGCTCAGTAAAGCTCATAACTGAATGTACAAAGAGGTCACCCTGGTTCACAGAGGATCGGGCTCTTGGAAGGCACATCCAGAAATCAACTGCTTGAATCAAGGTAGACAAACTGTTGTCCTGGAGGGAATAGGAATAAACAACAAAGTTAGTAAAATCATTATATCTCTCATTATGTTTTCTTAAACAAGTATTTTAGGTACCCTTAAGGTTCTGATGTCCATGTGGGGGAGGCGGCTTCCTGCAAATCTTTTGGACACTTTTTCACTCTAGTATGATGAACCCAGGGTTTTATTCCAGCAAGTTTCAGGGATGTGTGGGTCATCAGAAGCATGTCATAAGGTCCTCTTTACTTCTCTCCCAGTTGTTTCTCTGGTCCCTGTTCTTTCCAAGTTTTAAGTAGCACCGTGTTCCCAGACTGGAAGGGATGGAGAGGTGATTCCAAACTTGGAGGGGACATGAAAGGAAGCATATTCATGCACAATGGTTAATATTTGACTGATTTGTTGTACACACTGTCTTAGTCAAGTTTCTCCTACTGTAGCTGTATCTTCCCTTCTCCCCCAGGATGCCAGGAAGGGTCTACCACACGCTATTTCAAAGGGGCTCAATTTAAGCCTACTTCTGGGGGCCACCTGTATTTGGAGAAGAGCAATTGGCAACACCTTATCCCACTGAAAGTGGGTGTCTTGGCATGATTTAGCCATTTTTTTCTTAAGGTGTAGTTGATTTGTTCTGTTTTTTCCTGTAGATTGGGGTCTCCAGGATGCATGTAGCTTCTACCAGATATCCAACACTTTGCTTACTTGTGTCACTTTAGCAATGAAAGATGGTTCGTTGTCACTTTGTATGGAGGAGGGGAGCCTATATTTCAGGATCAACTCTTTCAAGAGAAGTCTAGTTATTTCTGTAGACTTTTCTGTTCTGGTAGGATATGCCTCTACCCATCTGGAGAAGGAGTCTCCCAGTACAGGAAAATATCTGAAGTTTCCTGTGGTGTGAGATATTTGGGCAAATTTATTTGCCAGTCATCAAAAAGCTGTGTTCCCACATGTTGTGTTCCTCTTACAGTAGGCTGCCTTTCATTCTTGGATAATTACGGTCTCATAAGACACAGTTCTGAGTCACCTGCTACATGGTTTTTTTGGCGGTGTGGTCCTAGCAAATGTGGTTGATGAAATTCACCAACACATCCCTCCCACAGTGTGTACTCTCATGTAGGGGCCTCACCAAGGGCCAGACCAGTCGTCAGGCAGGAGGATGAGTCCATGGGAGTTTCACCTCCGTCTGGGAGTACTATCCCAGGAGTCAAAACCCAATTCTTTAGCCCACGTTTTATCCTCCTCAGTATAAAAGGGCTTGTCTTGGTCCAGTTCAAGCTGAGGTGTCACAGCCCCAATAAATGGCTTACTTTTTGCAGCCCTTTGGCTGTCTTGTTGGCAGCTTGATTTCCCCTGGCCATATCGGTGTCTATCTTCTGGTGACTGGACAGTGCACGATTGCCACCTGCTTTGGTTTGACTGCTTTGCCACTGCTGTATTAATGCCAGTATTTCAAAAGCATGTTTAATGTCCTTGTTTTCAGTAGTGAGGTGCCCTGTTTATTTCTAGATAGTCCCATGTTCCTGTACTATTGAAAAGTCTATTTAGAGTGGGTATAAATGTTTACCTTCTCTCCTTTTGACAGCCCGAGAGCTCTTGTCAGGGCAGTTAGCTCTGCTTTCTGGCCTGATGTTCCTGGTGGTAAAGCCTTAGCTTCCAGTACCTGTTGTTCTGTGACCACAACATATCCAGCTACTTGCTGGTCATTGTCCATGAAGCTGCTCCCATCTGTGAAGAGGCCCAGCTCTGTGATAGACTGATCAGACAAGTCCAATCTGCTAGAGTAGACAATTTCTAAGATTTCCAGGCAGTTATGTTGTATGGTCCAATTATCATCTAATGGCAACTGTGTTGCTGGATTTAATGTGGACATGACTTTAAGGTTGACATTGGGATTGTCTAGTAGGAAGGCCTAGTGTCTCCCCATCCTCCCAGCAGTCAACCCATAAACCACCCTTTTGTTCTAGTAGGATGAAGACTTGGTGAGGGACAAACAGTGATGGGTTGTCCTAGAGTGAAATTTTCAGCCTCTTACAGTAAATCACAAGTGGCAGCTACTGCCTGCAGGCAGGGGGCCACCCTTTGGCTGTGTGGTCAAACTGTTTGACAAATAGACCACTGGTTGTGGTATATCTCCTAGCATCTGTAAGAGAACTTCCAGGGCTATACCTTGTTTCTCAAGTACATGATCTGAATTCCTTTTTGTAAATCAGGAAGGCCCAGGACAGGGGCTGTCATGAGGCTATTTTAACTTCTCAAAAACAGCTTAGCATTCTGGAATCCAAATCTGTCCCTTATAATGCCACATACAAGGGTTTTGCAATTATTCCAAATTTAGGGATACAGATATGGGAGAATCCTACCATTCCCAAAAACCCACGTAACTGCCTCTGGTTCCTGGGTTCCCTACGGCCCAAAATTGTCTGCTTTCTGACATTAGACTTTGGGTTCCTTGGATAATCTTAAATCCCAGATCAGTGACTTGCTTGCAAATCTGAGCCTGTTTAGTGAATACCTTATATCCACATGAGGCTAGGTGATTCAGGGCAGTAATAGTATTTGAAAGACAATGTTCATAGTCAGGGCGATCTATAAGCAAGCCATCCACATATTGTAAGAGGATTCCCTGATCCAGCTGAAACCATCACAAATATTTTGGTAAACACTCATTAAACAGAATAGGAGAGTTTTTAAATCCCTGAGGTAGGACAATCCAAAAATACTTGATAGTTACTTTGGTATTTGGGACCTGCCATTCAAAAGCAAATAGTAATTGGGACTCCCTTTCCAGAAGGATACAAAAAAAAATGTACCCTTTAAATCCAGCAGGGTGATATCATAGTCAACAGGGTGTATGGATTAGGTCCTGTGGGGTAAATGTCCTCAACAATATTATTTAAAGCTCTCAAGTCTTACACAAATCAGTATTCATCAGTGTGAGGTTTTGTAACAGGTAGGATAGGTGTATTTTAAAACCTTATCTAGAAGTGGCTGAATTCCTATTAGTGCCTCTCTCCTAAGGGGGTATTGGTTTTTCTTGAGGCAAGATCTTTTTTTTTAAAAAAAATTAGTTATAGATGGACACAATACCTTTATTTTATTTATTTATTTTTATGTGGCACTGAGGTCCAGCCTAGTGCCTCACACATGCTAGGCCACTGAGCCACAACCCTAGCCCCTAAGGAAGATCTTGATGAGAGTAACATTGATGGCCCTTCCTGGGGTCCCACCATTCCATGCAGTTTTATTCACTTTTTTGTTGACTTCCAGTAGAATGGATTCATTTTCCTTTCCTGGTTAGCATGCAAAAGCTGGAACCAGAGTATATTTGGGGGTGGGGGCGGGGGATTTACAAATGAAGTTGTTGCTTTTTTGGGTGAGAATGTTATCTGTGCATCCCATCCTGGGAACAACAAATCCCATCCTGGGAAAGGGGTTGGACATTCTGGCATATAAAAAAAAAAAAAAAAAAACTGTGCCTTAATTTTTTTCTTCTACCAGTTTTCATTCAAGGGGTTTGAGCAGCGGGTGATGCTGAGCTTGGCCTCTCACTCCAACTACTGCCAGGGTGCTATTGCTTAAAGAGATTAATTTAGAATTTAAAATGGAATAACTGGCACCAATGTCAACCAGGAAGTCAATCAGTCCCCACTGTCAATTGTATCTGTGGCTCCTCTGGGGTTATTGGTATGCAGGCCTCCACAAGGCCTTGAGTCCCAGGTCCCATCATTCATTGCCTGAATCCTGAATTCAAGAGATCATTTCTTTTTCAGGGGAGTGATGTGGTCCTGGGGACCTTTGCTACCTTGGGCAATTCTTTTTCCGAAGTCCTTCCTCCTTACAGTAGGCACAGTGATTTTCCTTTAAAGGAGGGTACCCATTTCTATCCCTTCCTTTTGATTTCCTTAAGGTTTCTTTTGCAAGTGTTGCCAATAAAACACATTCTGCCTTTTGTTTCTGTTCCTTTCTGGAACTGTATACCTTAAAGGCAATATCAACCAGCTGTGAGGGTTTCATAACAATGGCCCCTTCCACCCGCCCAAGTTTCCTCCTTATGTCTGGGGCACTTTGCTTAATGAAAGTCATTGACCATGCGAAGGTTTGCAGGGGCTTCTGCATCTGTGTATTTCCTATATGCCTGATAAACTCTTACTAAAAATTCCAAGGGGTCCTCACTGATGTTTTTGTTTAACTCCTGAATGTTATTTAAATGTTCTCACTCGGGTACTCCCCCCCTGAGTCCCACCAAATACACTTCTGATATGATTAATCATTGTGCTATCTCCTACCACATTTAGGTCCCAGATGGGCTCCCTCATAGGAACGGCTTCTTCTGGGGCAGGGCTTGATTGGGATCCTCATCTTGGGCCTCTGAGCGTCTTCCCTTGCCTTATCTATCACTAGTCAGGGCTCATCAGCCGTGGATAACATGTTAAGCAGAGTCTGTGTATCCACCCAGGTGAGGCTGCGAGTGGCCAAAATGGTAGTAAATAACTCAGCCATCGTCTGTGGATTCAGATTGTTCCAATTCATCAAGTCGGAGGTTGAGAAGCGACTAAGCCCAGTAATGCCCCCGGTTGCCCCTGTGCGTTCATGCCGGGGGAGTATTGCTTTAGGGGAATTGACCTGCTCTGACAATGGGTGCTCCCTGGCCAAAAGGAGGGCCTTGTGCATTTTAGAAGTGGAGACCATCCCTGGCCCCGTGTTACAGCCCTGTGATGCCAACAGTGGGAACCTCTTCCCCCCCACCTTCCCTTCAGCTGAAAGGCTCCCTATGCCACTAAGAAAGCTAATGGGAGCCAGAGGTGGTGCCAGACCAGCCGGCTGGTTAGGAATAAGGTCGGAATTAGGAATCACTATATTTCAGTTTATCAAATCCTCCTCAACTATCTGCTATCGTCACACACTAGACGCTAAGCCTTCTCTGCACCATCAACCTAGTCCCTAGTCATTCAAACTCCTTATTGTGTAGCTTCATAAAAGCCTGCACAGATGGGATTTCTTCCCATTTTCCTGACCTCTGGAAGAACAGCTCCAACAGCAAGCTTTTATGGTATTTCAGAGTATCAGACAGTGGCCACCTCTCTTCCCCTTCCAGAACATACATCAGCCAGACTGTTACAGTGAAACACCATCTTTTGCTTAGTCTTGGGCTTACAGCTATGCATGGCCCAGTCAGCCAAGTTCTTTCCCAAGGGGCCATTGGTGGCAAATGATACAGTATCGCCCATGTCTTAAAGGGGCCAGTAACAGAACAATCACAAAACAAAAAACAAAACAGAGAGAGAGAAAAAAAACAAGGGAGAATGCCTTAACCCAAGGTCAACAAACAAATGAGAACCTAGAGCAGACGAGAAAGGAGTAAAGTCCCTAGTGTCCCAAGTCCTATTTAACCATCAATCCTATGCCAGCAGCACCACAGATGTCCCCACAAAGAGGGACCAGAAGTTCCCACAGAGAGGAATCAGATATGTGGGATTGAGGGGTCTCTGATGCACACCAGGGAATTTACCAGCTAGCAAGGGTATCATGATTTTACTCGTTCAGTTTTCTTTTTCTCAAAATAGAGCCACCAAAGAGCAACTTGTGAAGTTCAGGGAGAGAAGGCAGGAGCTCTCTGCAGCAAAAGGAGCTTCAGGAGCTGCTGGTACAGTCCCCCAGTCCCTCCCTTTACTCAAGAAACAGCTCCTCTGGTTTGACCTGAGGCAAACTCACATCATCTCCCAATTTCTCCAGCAGCTGGCACAAACTCACCAGCCACTTTGTGTCCTCAGCATGGAAGTGGGGGTTGCTTGGTGTGCCGGACCTGCCCAAGAAAACTGCAGTGGGAGCTGCTCTCGGGTCCTGCCACAGTTGCCAATTCCTTACCGAAAGCTCAGTCCTCGTCCCTGATGCCAATCCAATAACCAGGACACGGTTCTGAGAAAAAGGATAAAGAAGTTTTATTACTTTGCTAGCAAAGGAGAAACATAGAGGCCTCCTGTCCCAGAGTCTGTGATTCTGCCCATCAAGGGAAATGGAGATTTTAAAGAGTGATTTAGAGGGATCCTGTGGAATCCTCCTAGGAAGGAGAGATTAGGAAAGAGGATCATGGAAGACATCAGGCAGGAGAAGGTCAGGGAGGAGAAGGTAGGAAAAAAACATGTCAGTTTTAGAGCAGGAAGGGATATATTCAAAGCATAAAGTGAACCACTGTTACATTGCTTTGTCACATTGTCAAGAACAAAACAGCCAATGCTGTGCCTCTATTCTGGGGCTCTCTTTCTAGTCCATTAATTTATTTGTTGATCCTCATGTCGGTACTGTCATGGGAGAAGAAGTGTCTCCAGAGAAGGATCCAAGGCATTCTCAGAAGAGAGGGGGTACTCCACTCAGGACCAGTGGGGTTGTTGGAATACGTGATAGAGAAGAATTTCAGCATGAGCCAGACAAAGGCATAGACAGGCTTCTTTAGAAAGGTAGTTGAACATTCAAGGGAGAATGCTGGCTGTCTCAAGAGGGAGAAGCAGCCCTAACTTGGGCTTGGGGTCCCGTATTTATAGAATGGCTGTATTAGGGGCCAGACTGGAGGTGGATCCAGGGTGGAGCTACACAAGTTTGTGCCAGTTGTCCCAGCGATTGTGTTTTCCCCTCATTTTATAAGGGCCCATCCAAGGGCATGTTGCTGAAGATTTATAATTGTGCTTCCTACATATCAATGACTTGTGGGTGTTTTAAGATTTAGTTATTTCTCTCTCTTTATCCTAAATCCCTGTCTCAAGACACCCAGAACAGTTTTTAATCCTATAGTTTCAGAATAAGTATTAAAGTCCAATAATTTCTCCAACTTTGTTTCTTCTTTTCCAAGAAGACTTTGGATATTTTAGATCCTTTAAAGTTTCCATATACTTTTTTTAAAAAAAAAAATTGTACCTCAATTTCTAAAAATTTAATAAGAAAACACATTATTCAATTTTTAAAATGAGTTAAATATTTGGAACATAGACTTAATCAAAAAATTGCACAGATGGCAAGCAATCACATGAAAAGATGCTTACCATCATTAGGAAAATGAAGACTAAAAATAATGTTCACACCCCATTTTTTAAACCCAAATTCAAGTCCCAAATTTGTCTGAAATTGATTGAAGGATGCCAGGTGAGGTGACCCAAGTCTCCAGGGACACTCCATATGCTTTATTCCCTTCAGGCCTTAACAGGACCCTAGCATATAGAAGCTTTTTGACAGTCAAGCATTGACCCTATATTTCGCTTTTGCCATCAGGTGCTGAACCAACATCGCCATCCCCTGGGTTCAGCTTCATGATGAGGAGCAACGTTCCCACTGCAGCTTCTCATTTATCCATTTTTATTTTGACTGAAGGTTTACTCTTGGATTCTCAGTTTCAAATGTCTCTTGTCTTCCAGTTGTTGGTTATCTGTGGTGCTGCTGGTCCTTGTAAATCCTGGCACCATCTTCTCCATCTTGCCAATGCTCATCTCAGCCAATCCATCACCAATTCTTATCCATAATCAGCTTTCCACTTCTCTCCAACTCCATGACCACTGGCCTTCCTAGAACATAGCTGGCCATGTTGGGCATGCAGACTTGGCTTCCTGAGGCCATGTCACATCAGGACCAGAGAGCACGATGGGAAGTTACGTTCGTCCACCTGCGTCAGGACCTCAGACTCCACATACTTACTCCATATGCTTTTAGAATCAGCTGGTCAAGTCCTGTGAAAAGCCTGGTGGGTGGGGGTCAGTGGGAGAGTGCTGGACCAGCAGCCTGAAGCCCTGGGTTCCATCCCTAGCAGTGAAGGACGGGGTGGGAGGGGGTGGGGGAAGCCTCAGGGGATCTTGACTGGGAGATATTCTGCAATTTTGTTTAAATTTTTATTTGTTCTTTTTAGATTTACATGACAATAGAGTTTTGACATGTATACACGGAGTCTTCAAAAGTTTGTATACTTTTCTTCTTTCTCATGACCACCATTCTCTAGCATGTCCACAGCACTTTCACACAGTTGGATTCCCCTCGCCATGTTGTTCTTTCTCCCTCCCGCAAACAGAAGGGCTTCTAAAGCCTCTGAGTCCCTTATCACATCTTGCTCCAACTTCCCCAAAGTTATTTCTATCTCTACATCCATCTCCTCTCTTCCTTAAAAAAAAAAGATAAACACACACACATAATCATTATTCCTGGATGCAGTGATTCCCTGTCCTGGTTCATGTAACAGGAAGTTCCCCAGCCTAAGAATTAGGAGCTTCTCCTTCTTGACCAAGCACACCACCCGGCTTGCTTACTCTCTGCTCTGGGCCCTGTCTCTGAGTAACTGTGAATTCAGGCAAGTAGTTTGCTCTATCGGTGACTGGTTTACTTACCAGAAAGTGAAAAGGGTAGAGTAAGTCAGTATTGTGGTTATGTCACATGGTGATGGTGGTGGCTTTGTTTTGCTTCATTAATGACAAAACTCCTTCAAGAAGTTGATGAAATTTTTGAACTCTCTTTCCAGAAGGAATCACATCCACACAAACATTTTGAAAATTATATCCAAGTGTTTACAAAGATCCGAGAGCCTGTCTAAGGGCTTTGGCTTAACAAGCCACTTTTTATTTTTCTTTTAGTCATTGATGGATCTTTATTTTATTATTCATTTATTTATTTATATGCAGTGCTGAGGATGGAATCCAGGATCTCACACATGCTAGGCAAGTGCTCTACCACTGAGCCACAACCCCAGCCCCTCCATCACCTTTTTAAATAGCTCTCCCTGGCTTTAATTCCTCTTAGAAATTAAAAAAAAAAGTAGTAATTTCTATACCTGGTAAGAATATACCTTTGAGAAAAATGGTGCTGATGTCCCTCAGCCACATTTCTGATGGTTAGAATTCTGGAATGTTCCTGTGCTACAGCAAGTGGTTTAAGCAAGAAATCCCCATATATCTGTTTATTTGCCTCCCCCAAATCAAAGCTTGTGAGAAGCTGCTCTGAATGACCATGCCTTCCAGTCCTGAAGCAGGAGGCTCTGACCAATCACTACATTTCATAGTGACTTGGGGCGTTGTCCCAGCTCGGAAAGCCAGGCGCATCTTCAGGGGTAGGTGTCACCCGCAAAAGTTGAGCTACACTCATCTATTTCTTTGTAATCCTACCCCTTGCCTCATTTGAATGACTTCTCCCCAATAAAAGGGTTCAGCACGACCTCCTCCTCGCTCTTTTTCCAAGGACCCTTAAGGTCACTGAGCCGTCTCCGGATTATTGAAAAAGTAATTCTGTGTGGTTGCATGCTTTCTTTGTCATTTTTTCGAGTTATTGGAGTAGTCAGATTTTGTGAACCCAGAATTAGGTTGCCAGCAAGGATGATTGGCGCCAAAAGCTAATCAATTACAGAATGTGGCAGCAGCCTCACCATAGGGGAGACTAAAAATATGACTGTTACATCAAAGGTGACTATATGTTTGGCACCACGGAGCTCTTGCTTCTACTAAATTGCATTGAGAATGTTGTATTGGATTTAAATAGGTATGTTATGAAGAAAATACTTTAAAAATATTTGCATATGAGAGCAATGACTAAGGATTGGATGAAGTGAAACTGTGTTAGAAACTCATTGAGAACTTTTATCTTTTAAAAGTATAACTTTTGATGGGTATGGTGGCACATACCTGTAATACCAGCAAATAGGGAGACTGAGGTAGGAGGTTCCCAAGTTCAAGATCAATCTGGGCAACTTAGTAAGACCCTGTCTCAAAATAAAAATGGCTGGGGATATATCTCAGTGGTTAAGTCCCCCTAGGTTCAACATCAGTACTGAAAAAAAAATGGCTTTTTTATGTGAAGGCCACTCCATGCTGCTGACCTTTAGAAACATTTCAAACAACTCCTTTGTCCTGAGTGGTGAAGGGCAGGAAAGTGGAAGTAGAGGCAGATCTAAATGGAAGTTGCAGCAAAGTTCAAACTCAATGACTATAAAGGACATGGTCCCTAGCAATGACCAACCACAAAATCTTCTCTAAATACTTCCTCTTGAACCAACAAGACCTTACCCCCACCCTTGTGCTAAAAAAAAAGATTAGAAATCACTTTTCTTCAGATTTGCTGAAGACAAATAGAGAGAGTTACTTGGACCTTTTCTGAATCCAATATTTATGTCATTCCACCAATCAGTATAGGGACAGATCAAGCCCAAGAAAACCCCCATTGGCCAGAACAATTTCAATGTCCAAGCCCAGAGTAAATGTGAGAGAGGATTACTGAAGCAAGTGTGATCAAATTGGTGGCCATTATTTCAATAAACAATTGCAGTTTGTAATTGAACTATAGATTTTCAAGTATTGTTTAAATGCTTAGAAATATATATCCCATCTGATTCTAATGTATGATATATCAAAGTCAATGTATTGTCATGTATAACTAATTAAAACAAATAAAAAAATCTACTCTAAGATTTTATCTCATGCCAGTTAGAATAACAGTTATCAAGAATACAAACAACAATAAGTGTTGTTGAGGATGTGGGGGAAAAGGCACACTACACCTTGCTGGTGGGACTGAAAATTGGTACAATCACTCTGGAAAGCAGTATGGAGATTCCTCAGAAAACTTGGAATGGAACCACCATTTGACCCAGCTACTTTACTCCTAGGTCTATACCCAAAGGACTTAACACAGCATACTATAGTAACACAGCCACATCAGTGTAATAGCTCAATTCATAATAGCTAAACTGTGGAACCAATCTATATGCCCTTTGAAAGATTAATGAATAAAGAAACTGTGGTACATATACACAATGGAATATTACTCAGCATTAAAATAGAATAAAATTATGGCATTTTCAGGTAAAAAAAAGGAAAATATATTTCTTTCTTTCTTTTTCTTTTTGGTACTGGTGATTGAACCCAGTGGCACTTAGCCACTGAGCTACAAACCCAGCCCTTTTAAAAAATATTTTATTTAAGGACAGGGTTTTGTTAAGTTGCTTAAGGTCTTACTAAGTTGTAAGTATGCCTTTGAACTCACCATCCTCCTGCCTCAGCCTCCCAAGCTGCTGGGATTACAAGTGTGCACCACTGTGCCCGGCACTTAGAAATATCTCACTTATTAAATTTTTAAATCTACCTGTCAACATTTGAAATTTTTTAAAAAGAAGCACACAAATAAAATTGATGATGTTTTTTGAAATGTCTGAGGAAGTTAAGTCAATTTTTAAGTACTGTTAAATATTTAAAGAGGATTTAGGGCTGCTGATGTCTCTCAGTGGTAAAGTGCTTGCCTAGCATGAGCAAACCACTGGGTTCCATCCCCAGCACTGCAAAGTAACATGAATTTAATCTGTTACATCTATGAAGTTCACAGCACATGAATCAAAGAACAAATAAAAATTACTGTTCTCGGGTTATATAAATATTATTAGATTAATAAATTAACTAGGGAGCTTTATAAGTTGAACTTAAAGGTTTATGAGAAACTAAGGTTTAAATTTTGCAACTCAAGCAAATAATAACACCAGTTATTATAAGAAATATTTCCACATGCAAAACCCCTCTTGAGCTTTAGTAAGTCTCAGGTGACACATTTATTCAATAGTTTACTTAAAACATATTGATCATTTGCTATGAGACAGGTGCTTTTTCAGGAACTGGGAATATGATAGAAAGGGACTCCTTCATAATCTCCTTTGTTAAGATTATACACACAGAGGACTTGAGGAACAGATCAAAAACATGACGTGATTTCAGGTAATGGAGAGATGAATGTAATCAATCATACACTAATTCCTAGTTTGGTTTGATAGACCCAGCCTGATTTTCTCTTAAAATTGGGAGCCATCTCACCACAAAGACATGAACAGATAATTTAGGATTTACTATAAATTACTGCAAATTCTGAACTTGCTTGGAATGCCTGCCCGTGCCTTGAACTCACCCATGCCTGGCTCTCTCTGACCAGATAGCAGCCCTCTCTGAAACTTTAGTGATGCCTCATTAATCTTGGCCTTCCCTGGCCAGATAACAACCCTCTCTGAGGCTCTAATAACCTTCATAAATTCTGATGTCAGGGCCAGCAAAAATGTAAACTAGCCACTGTGTTTTGCTCCTCAGAGTTTTGTTATCTGTAACCCCACTTTGTGTAACTTTCTGGGCTATAAAGCTGGGCTGCAAGAAAGCTGCAGGGCTGTCTTGTTCCCGTGGTTTTTGGTGGGAGAGGCAGCCCGGCCGGTTGAAATAATAAGCTTGCTTTAATTTGATTTTAATTGGAGTCAGTGGTCTTTCTTGCATCCTGGTCTAACATTTTGGAGGCCCCACCGAGATGACCTTGCCAGACCAGACCACAAGACCAGACTGCTAGAAATTCTAAAGCCGGCCTTTGCTCCAGGGCTCTGGGCTGGAGAGCCACTCTAAGGGGTGCACACCTTGAGACGTTCCAAGGCCTTGAGTGAGCTTTCAATCCCCAGAGTACTGCAGTGAACTGCCACTCTAAAACTATGAGCAAACATCTGGTGGAGGAGGCCTCCATAGGTAAGTGGAGCCTTTATAACACCTGGTATCCGGTTAAGAGAGATCTCTTCTGAAGACAGAGAGGTGGCCTGGCGAGGCTCACATATACTCCTGTCCAGGACAGTAATGAGATATCATTCTGTCCTCTGTTCTGTTCTGTAGGGAATTCCTCTGGAAGGGAAGAGAGGTGCCGATGGGCACATACGCGCTCCTGACCCGGGAGCTTTAGCAAGACATTGCATTGCTCCTCTGTTTTTCAGTTTTGGTGCCGTGTTTCTGTTTTTTTGTGTGTTTTGTTCTGTGTTCTATATGTTTTTTCCCCCTGCCTTTTGTTGTGTGACTTCTATGGTAAAAACTTAAGAAATTTGGACATGAAAATGGGTAAATAAAGCAAGTAAGCCTGACACCCCTTTGAATTGTGTTTTAAGAAACTGGGATGAACTTTACCCCCCTTTGTTAAGCAGAATGAGAGAAACCCCTAGCTGGCTGCCTGGAGCACACCCACTGCAGAGGGCAATGCCTGCTGGGGATCTAAGAACTGAGTATCTCCCAGATCACAAGTGAAATTCCTTTAAAACCCCTTGTCCCTCCAGATCTAGAGAGTCACAACCTTTGGGGCGGAGTCCCATGTGTTTCTCCTTTGTTAGCAAAGCAAGAAACCTCCCTTTTTCTTTTTCTCAAAACCCTGTCCCAAGGGCTGGGGATGTGGCTCAAGCGGTAGCACGCTTGCTTGGCATGCGTGCGGCCCGGGTTCGATCCTCAGCACCACATACAAACAAAGATGTTGTGTCCGCTGAAAAAAACTAAAAAATAAATAAATATTAAAATTCTCTCTCTTCTCTCTCTCTCTATCTCTCTCTCTCTCTCTTTTAAAAAAAAAAAACTCCTGTCCTCATTATTAAATTGGCATTAATTAGCTTCAAGGTCAGGAACTGAACTTTCAGTTACAAATTTTGACACTTCAAGGGAAACTCTAAAGGAGCCCCTGAGAACTTTTTGAGAGTTGACTACTGAAATGTTAGGAGATATGGAGCATGCCTGGGGTGAAACTGAACCAGAAGAGCTAATCCTGTAAGTAAAAGGAGGGACTGAGGGACTCCCAGCAGCTACTGAAGCCCTTTTGCTTTGGGGAACTCCCACCTTCCTTCCCTGCCTGCACTGTAAGGATTATGCCACTTCTGTCTACTTAAAAAAGAGAAAAAGAAAAAGGGGACACTAAATGCAGTAAAGTCACCACCAAGACCCTTGATTTTACATTTCGGGTTACCCCTCTGTGAAAATATCTGGTCCACTCGTGGGGACATCTATGGTGCCACTGGTGTAGGAGTTGAAAGGGAGTTAGAAACTTGGGGAGTTTTTCTTTTATCTGCTCTGTTTTAAAGGTTCCTGCCTGTCAGCCATAGTTTGGAGCTCCTTTCTGTCTGTTGTTGTATTTCTTTTTATTAAATTGAACTTTTTATTAAATCTTTGTTTATATCTGTTTCTGGTCCTTTAAGACATGGGCAATAATGTGTTGATATTATAGATTGTTTCTTGGGGGTGATCTTGGCTGAATATATGTCTAAAAGATGGTGGTTTATTATAATAATCTGGTATCTGAATGGGTTTTTGAAGCATTGCACAATCTTGCAGTTAAAAGTTGGGTTTAGGTAATTATTTAGTTTATGATTTCAGATAATTCATGACACAGAACTTAAATACTTAGGATGGAAAACTAAAGAACTTTACTTCCAAGTTGGCAAGTAACTCCCAATCATTCAGTTTTTTCACCAATTTTTGAATTGGGTAGCCTGAGAAAATGTCACTATATGTATCAGTGCATTAATTTGGACAAGAATAGTAAATCATAGTATGATATCTGTTCCCCTCAGTGTGTAGGGCTTGGGGAAAGAAAAGCGTTGGATTGGGGGTTGGTCTGGCTTATTAAAATGAAGTTGAATAGCAACAGTCTTGGAAATTTTAAAGCTTAATTTTGGATATAGATGGTAGTGCGTGGTTCTCTTTTGAAAATTTTTTAGGTGATTTAATGTAACTTAATACTACTTTACGATCTTCAGAACAAAGGAAGTGGCCTAATGATCCTGAAGGGATTTCTTCTGATGATAGCTTTTATATTATCAAGTAAGATCTTATTTTCAGTTGTGTGAGAGCAAGCTTTTCTAGCGTAGGAAATTTTTTTATTTGAGAGAGAGAGAGAGAGAGAGAGAGAGAGAGAGAATGAATTTTAATATTTTACTTTTTTAGTTTTCGGCGGACACAACATCTTTGTTTGTATGTGGTGCTGAGGATCAAACCCGGGCCGCATGCATGCCAGGTGAGCGCACTACCGCTTGAGCCATATCCCCAGCCCCAAGAAAAATTTTTTCCTTTGGCAAAACAAGATTTAAAGATATGAAATTTTGTAAATTGTATCTTAAACTTGTATCATAATTTTCAACATCCAAACCTGAAAATTATGATTTATGGTTAAAATGACTTTGACATGAGGTTTCTGTTCAGAATAGCATTTTTCCCTGCTCCTTTCTGACCTCAGCCAGGACTTACTTGAAATGCAGACAGAAGAAGCCTGTGAGCTCAGTAGGAGACTGATCGGAAGCCTAAGAAAAAAAAAGGGTAAAGGTGTCTTTTACCTGAACTCAAACTAGACTAAACCAAAAAGTAAATTATATGGTATTTACTAATTACTGGCCGGTCATTTTTTCCTAGGACTCTTGCTTTTTCTTAGATTCTATATTTTTTTGAGCTCATGATTTTGATCCTACAGACCTAGGTTAATGTTTTTCTGATCAGTTCTATTTTTGATCAACTGTGGAGTTTTTAAAACATTGAAATGGAGATTTCACCTGCGAAAGCTACAAGGCCTTTACTATTGTGTTATGTGTGCATACTTGTGTTATGTGTTGTATGTCTATATGTGCATATGTCCATATATCATATCTATGATATATAAATTAACAGATATAAGGAGTGCTCATAGAATTTAAAAAAATGGATCCAAAGATCTTTAATTCACATGATTTAAATGGTTCAATTTAAATTGGATAAACAGATAAAAATAAATGTCTTTAAATTTAAGCTTACAAGTTTTTCTAGGTGTTCAAAAAAACTAATAAAATATTAATGTCTATAAAATGTCTAATATGCTTTGGTTCTAGGACTTTCCTTCAACAAGGAAAAAATTTGCTAACACTGTTCAATACACTTGTCTAATATTTTGATAAAGTAAGTAAAGTAAATTTGATATGGGATTACTCATTCATGAATACTTTTGTTAGATATCTGATTGATATACTAAGGTCTGTATAAGTTTTTTTTAACAATCAATCATATGTTAAAAAGACAAAGATTTCTTAAAACATAAGTTTACCCATAACATTGTGTTTATTAAGTTTTATTTCTTTTTTTCTAGAGCAAGTAACCATAAAAATTAAACAACTGGTTAAATAAGAACTGTTATTTTAGAGCATTGTACTGTCATTTCTTTAAAAGCTAAACTTGGTTAATATAAAAACATAAATGTAATTGTGATGGTATTAATGTGCTCATATCTTCCAGGTATACAAGTGTGTAAGGGAGAAGCTTTAAAAGAACATTATATCAAGCTGGTGTTCTAAAGTTGTATGGTAATTTTAAGCTTTAAAAAACATATTGGGAATTTATTTACCTGTTATCAATAAGATATGTAAAGTTTTATGTTACTTTTTACATTGGGGAACAATTTAAATGTATTTTTAAGTTAATAAGAGTCTAATCTATGTAAAGGTTAATATTATAAAGCACAAAGTATTTTGCTCCTTTCCACAAAAAGTTAAAAACTTTCAGCCTTTCTTTAATTTATGTTTTAAATGTGATATCATATGGTGTTAGCTAATATTCATGTGACCTCAAACAATTTATGTAAACTTTGTAAAATGATATTTAAAAGACAAAGATCAGCTTTAGAACTAGAACACTTAAGATTTATGAAGAGCCCTGCCTCACCTGAGAATAGGCTCTGTGTCCCATCTTACTACATGTGAGAATGACTACGAAAGCAGAAGGCCAGATTTTAGTTCATTTAAAGTTATGTTCAAAGTTGTTTTTTTTTTCTGTCAAGATTACTAGGATCTCAAACAGGGGATCTAATGTATAACTCAGCCAAAATTCAGAGTAGCTATTATATGAACTAAATATGTTTTTACTCTTGTTAATTTTATTTTTTAATTTCCTTATAAATGATCTAAAGATTCCCTGTTAGTGTTTTGCAGAGGTGTTGCTCTAAGAACACAACCTGGGTTAATTTAGGATAATAAGCCATCACCTATAAGACAGATAGGAAAATACAGACCCCAATTAATAAAAAATAAATAAATAATTGTAAAGTTTTAGACATTAAAGCCCAGTACTCTTAATATAAGGCTGTTAAAATTTATTTGATGGATGTTTAAGTTTTAAAATTAAAGTTAAATTAAAAGAACAACAACAACAACAACAAAAAACAATATTTGGCTCTTGCCCTCTGAGTCAGTCTGAATCCAGGGAACAGGGGACTTCTCTAAAGAGCTTTGCAACTCTGGGCCACATAACCTCCTGATCAGGGAGATTAATGAGACCACTGGAGAACAAAAAGCCAATCAGTGCATTTGCTATGAAGAGGGGGGTCATCGGAGAAGGGAGACATCCCTGATGCTTCCAAGGGAAACCACATGGTCAAGCAAGACCTGGAATCATCCTAGCGCAAATGGCACTAGCAGAACTGAGAAGTTGCTCTCAAGTTTCCCCAGGAATGACTCCCATAAAAACTCTGCTGACTATTAACAATAGATAAAAACAAAAGTCAGTTTGACTGCTTCATCTTAAACACTTAGCAAAGACAGATAAAACCAAAACACAGCCATTCCTGGGCATTTTAAATAATAATAAAAATTTAAGATATATACCTTATGTTAGCCCCCCAAAATAAGTAAGACTGGAGGCTACAAAGAAGGATTCTCAGACAGAAATGCCTGATAACTATAAAAATAAACTATCAAGAGGAACTGCCAGAGTAGTTTTTTAGTTGAAGGCCTACAGATATTCCTAACCTACCCAGGTAGGCTTGGTGTTTGCTAGCATGATTATCCAGCCCTGAGTAACAGAATTAAAGGTTTCTCTATCAGACACAGAGGTCATACTAGTAAAAGGATTTTCAAGATTAGATGACATTAAATTATTAAACTGGATACACCAAGCATGGAGCGGCCAGGCTAAAGAACCCGTGGAAACTGCTTCTCGGTCCAGGTCCTGCTGAATACTGTGGAGGTAAATACCAACCGAGCCTTCATAGGCAGTGGCAACAGGACTGAGACGGGGCTTGTGAGGGCCGGTCAGGACTCACCCGTTGCTTTGGTCACCCGGCAAAGGGAACGAAATGCTGCCATTCACATGGGATACCAACATGGCAGAGATCTGATGTCATCAGAAAGCGGAGGAGGAGAGAACTTCATTGATACCAGCGATGACAGAAACAGTTGGTCTCCTGGTAAAGAAAGTGAGTCACAAACACCCGAGTCTCTCTCACTTTGTCATCAAGCCAGAGGGGCAGAGCAGAGCCGCCGCCCGCGCCCGGAACAGGCCCAGCGGCCCGCCGGCGTGGTAGTCACGTAACCCCAATTGGAGTAGGGGCAGAGCAGAGCCGCCACCCACGCCCGCAAGGTAGGCAGACCTGTGACCGACCAACAGGACAGGCCCAGGGGTCTGCCGGCGCGACAGACACATCACCCCATTTGGAGTAGGGGCAGAGCAGAGCCACCGCCCATGCCCGCAAGGTAGGCAGACCTGCGACCGATTGGTGGAACAGGCCCAGCAGCCGGCCGGGATGGTAGGCACGTCACCCCAATTGGAGTAGGAGCAGAGCAGAGCCTTCACCCGTGCCCGGAACAGGCCCAGCGGTCCGCGGGTGTGGTCGACAAGTCACACCAATTGGAGGAGGGGCAGAGCAGAGCCGCCGCCCGTGCCTGCAAGGTAGGCAGAACTGCAACCGACCGGCGGATCAGGCCCGGTGGCCTGCCGGCGTGGTACACACGTCACCCCAATTGGAGTAGGGGCAGAGCAGAGCTTTTGCCCGTGCCCGGGACAGGCCCAGCGGCCCGCCGGCGCGGTAGTCACGTGACCCCAATTGTAGTAAGGGCAGAGCAGAGCCGCCTCCCGCGACTGCAGGTAGGCGGACCTGCGACCGACCGGCAGAACAGGCCCAGGGGTCCGCGGGCGTGGTAGACACGTCACACCAATTGGAGGAGGGGCAGAGCAGAGCCGCCACCCACGCTTGCAAGGTAGGCAGACCGCCGCCCGACCCTAGAAGAGAGACTTTTCAATTATACAAGAGCAATATAAATATATAGGGGGAAAAATTTTCAAAAACACAACAGTTTCACCAAGCAGAAAGAAACGCAAGCAGTATGAAAAGACAAGGAAAGAAAGGACCACAAGCAATGCAGGTCAACTCAACTGTAGAAGAGGTAACAGCTGCAGCAGATGGAATGTCAGATAAAGAATTCAGGATATACATGCTTCAGATGATCTGGAGTCTCAAGGAAGACATTAGACAGCAAAATTAGACAATGAAAGATCACTTCGACAATGAATTACGCAAACAAATCCAGGAAGCAAAAGATCAACTATACAGGGAGATAGAGGTTATAAAAAACAAACAAACAGAAATCCTAGAAATGAAGGAAGCAATAAACCAACTTAAAAACTCAATGGAGAATACTACCAGCAGAGTAGAACACTTAGAAGATAGAACATCAGACAATGAAGACAAAGTATTTCAACTTGAAAAGAACATAGACAGCTCAGCAAGACTGTTAAGAAACCATGAGCAGAACATCCAAGAAATATAGGATAACATAAAGAGACCAAACTTAAGAGTCATTGGGATACAGGAAGGTATAGAGGTCCAAACTAAAGGAATGAGCAATGAATAGTCAATGAAATAATACGAGAAAACTTCCCAGACTTGAAGAATGAGACAGAATCCCAAATCCTAGAAGCCTACAGGACGCTGAATGTGCAAAATCATAAGAGATCCACACCTAGACACATTATAATGAAGATGCCCAACATACAGAATAAGGAGAGAATTTTAAAAGCTACAAGAGAAAGGAAGCAGATCACATTTAGGGGTAAGCCAATCAGGATAACAGCTGATCTTTCAACACAGACTCTGAAAGCTAGAAGATCCTGGAATAACATATTTCAAACACTGAAAGAAAATGGGTTCCAACCAAGAATTGTGTATCCAGCAAAATTAAGCTTCAGGATGGAAGATGAAATTAAATCCTTCCACGATAAACAAAAGTTTAAAGAATTTGCAGCTAGAAAACCATCTCTTCAAAACATCCTCACCAAAACATTACAGGAAGAGGAAATGGAAAATAACAATGAAAACCAACAGTGGGAGGTAGGACAGTAAAGGGGGGAAAAATAATCAAAGAGGAAAACAAACCATGTTTAGTAACATAAATACACAAATATGGCTGGAAGAACAACCCATATCTCAATAATAACCCTAAATGTTAATGACTTAAACTCACCAATTAAGAGACACAGGCTAGTAGAATGGATCACAAAACAAGACCCAACAATATGCTGCCTACAGGAGACGCATTTGATAGGAAAAGACATACATAGGCTGAAGGTGAAAGGTTGAGAAAAATCATATCACTCATATGGACTTCGGAAACAAGCAGGAGTGTCCATACTCATATCAAATAAAATAGATTTCAAGCCAAAGTTAATCAAAAGGGATAAAAAGGGACACTACGTACTGCTCAAGGGAACCATACACAAACAAGACACAACAATCATAAATATATATGCCCCAAACAATGGTGCAGCTATGTTCATCAAACAAATTCTTCTCAAGTTCAAGAGTCTAATAGACCACCATACAATAATCATGGGAGACTTCAACACACCTCTCTCACCACTGGACAGATCTTCCAAACAAAAGTTGGAAACTATAGAACTCAATAACACAATTAATAACCTAGACTTAATTGACATATATAGAATATACCACCCAACATCAAGCAGTTACACTTTTTTCTCAGCAGCACATGGATCCTTTTCAAAATTAGATCATATATTATGTCACAGGGCAACTCTTAGACAATATAAAGGAGTAGAGATAATACCATGCATCTTATCTGATCATAATGGAATGAAACTGAGAATCAGCGATAAAAGAAGGAATGAAAAATCATGCATCACTTGGAGAATGAACAATAGGTTACTGAATGATCAATGGGTTATAGAAGACATCAAGGAGGAAATTAAAAAATTCTTAGAGATAAATGAAAACACAGACATAACATATCGGAATCTATGGGACACATTGAAAGCAGTTCTAAGAGGAAAATTCATTGCTTGGAGTTCATTCCTTAAAAAAAGAAAAAACCAACAAATAAATGATCTCATACTTCATCTCAAAATCCTAGAAAAAGAAGAGCAAAACAACAGCAAAAGAAGTAGAAGGCAAGAAATAATTAAAATCAGAGCTGAAATTAATGAAATCGAAACAAAAGAAACAATTGAAAAAATTGACAAAACTAAAAGTTGGTTCTTTGAAAAAATAAATAAAATCGACAGACCCTTAGCCGTGCTAACGAAGAGAAGAAGAGAGAGAACTCAAATTACTAGCATACGGGATGAAAAAGGCAATATCACAACAGACACTTCAGAAATACAGAAGATAATCAGAAATTATTTCTGAATCCTTATACTCCAATAAATTAGAAGATAGTGAAGGCATCGATAAATTTCTGAAGTCATATGATCTGCCCAGATTGAGTCAGGAGGATATAGACAACCTAAACAGACCAATATCAATTGAGGAAATAGAAGAAACCATAAAAAGACTACCAACTAAGAAAAGCCCAGGACCGGATGGGTATACAGCAGAGTTTTACAAAACCTTTAAAGAGGAACTAATACCAATACTTTTCAAGCTACTTCAGGAAATAGAAAAAGAGGGAGAACTTCCAAATTCATTCTACGAGGCCAACATCACCCTGATTCCTAAACCAGACAAAGACACTTCAAAGAAAGAAAACTACAGACCAATATCTCTAATGAACCTAGATGCAAAAATCCTCAATAAAATTCTGGCGAATCGGATACAAAAACATATCAAAAAAATTGTGCACCATGATCAAGTAGGATTCATCCCTGGGATGCAAGGCTGGTTCAATATACGGAAATCAATAAATGTTATTCACCACATCAATAGACTTAAAAATAAGAACCATATGATCATCTCGATGGATGCGGAAAAGCATTCAACAAAGTACAGCATCACTTTATGTTCAAAACTCTAGAAAAACTAGGGATAACAGGAACATACCTCAATATTGTAAAAGCAATCTATGCTAAGCCTCAGGCTAGCATCATTCTGAATGGAGAAAAATTGAAGGCATTCCCTCTAAAATCTGGAACAAGACGGGGATGCCCTCTCTCACCACTTCTGTTCAACATAGTTCTCGAAACACTGGCCAGAGCAATTAGACAGACGAAAGAAATTAAAGGCATAAAAATAGGAAAAGAAGAACTTAAATTATCACTATTTGCAGGTGACATGACCCAAAAGGCTCTACAAAGAAACTATTAGAGCTAATAAATGAATTCAGCAAAGTGGCAGGATATAAAATCAACACGCATAAATCAAAGGCATTCCTGTATATCAGCGACAAATCCCCTGAAATGGAAATGAGGACAACCACTCCATTCACAATATCCTCAAAAAAAAAAAAAATACTTGGGAATCAACCTAACAAAAGAGGTGAAAGACTTATACAATGAAAACTACAGAACCCTAAAGAGAGAAATAGAAGAAGATCTTAGAAGATGGAAAAATATACCCTGTTCATGGATAGGCAGAACTAACATCATCAAAATGGCGATATTACCAAAAGTTCTCTATAGGTTTAATGCAATGCCAATCAAAATCCCAACGGCATTTCTTGTAGAAAGAGAGAAAGCAATCATGAAATTCATATGGAAAAATAAAAGACCCAGAATAGCAAAAACAACTCTAAGCAGGAAGTGTGAATCAGGCGGTATAGCAATACCAGACTTCAAACTATACTACAGAGCAATAGTAACAAAAGCAGCATGGTACTGGTACCAAAACAGGCGGGTGGACCAATGGTACAGAATAGAGGACACAGAAACCAATCCACAAAACTACAACTATCTTATATTTGATAAAGGGGCTAAAAGCATGCAATGGAGGAAGGATAGCATCTTCAACAAATGGTGCTGGGAAAACTGGAAATCCATGTGCAACAAAATGAAACTGAATCCCTTTCTCTCGCCATGCACAAAAGTTAATTCAAAATGGATCAAGGAGCTTGATATCAAATCAGAGACACGGCGTCTGGTAGAAGAAAAAGTTGGTTATGATCTACATTCGGTGGGGTCGGGCTCCAAATTCCTCAATAGGACACCCATAGCACAAAAGTTAATAACTAGAATCAACAAATGGGACTTACTCAAACTAAAAAGTTTTTTCTCAGCAAAAGAAACAATAAGAGAGGTAAATAGGGAGCCTACACCCTGGGAACAAATCTTTACTCCTCACACTTCAGATAGAGCCCTAATATCCAGAGTATACAAAGAACTCAAAAAATTAGACAGTAAGAGAACAAACAACCCAATCAACAAATGGGCCAAGGACCTGAACAGACACTTCTCAGAGGAGGACATACAGTCAATCAACAAGTACATGAAAAAATGCTCACCTTCTGTAACAGTCAGAGAAATGCAAATCAAAACCACCCTAAGATACCATCTCACTCCAGTAAGATTGGCAGCCATTATGAAGTCAAACAACAACAAGTGCTGGCGAGGATGTGGGGAAAAGGGTACACTTGTACATTGCTGGTGGGACTGCAAATTGGTGCAGCCAATTTGGAAAGCAGTATGGAGATTTCTTGGAAAGCTGGGAATGGAACCACCATTTGACCCAGCTATTCCCCTTCTCGGTCTATTCCCTAAAGACCTAAAAAGAGCATGCTACAGGGACACTGCTACATCGATGTTCATAGCAGCACAATTCACAATAGCAAGACTGTGGAACCAACCTAGATGCCCTTTAATAGACGAATGGATAAAAAAAAAATATGGCATTTATACACAATGGAGTATTACTCTGCATTAAAAAATGACAAAATCATAGAATTTGCAGGGAAATGGATGGCATTAGAGCAGATTATGCTAAGTGAAGCTAGCCAATCCCTAAAACACAAATGCCAAATGTCTTCTTTGATATAAGGAGAGTAACTAAGAACAGAGTAGGGACGAAGAGCATGAGAAGAAGATTAACATTAAACTGGGATGAGAGGTGGGAGGGAAAGGGAGAGAGAAGGGAAATTGCATGGAAATGGAAGGAGACCCTCAGGGTTATACAAAATTACATACAAGAGGAAGTGAGAGGAAAGGGGAAAATAATACAAGGGGGAGAAATGAATGACAGTAGAGGGGGTAGAGAGAGAAGAGGGGAGGGGAGGGGAGGGGAGGGGGGATAGTAGAGGATAGGAAAGGCAGCAGAATACAACAGACACTAGTATGGCAATATGTAAATCAATGGATGTGTAACTGATGTGATTCTGCAATCTGTATACGGGGTAAAAATGGGAGTTCATAACCCACTTGAATCAAAGTGTGAAATATGATATATCAAGAACTATGTAATGTTTTGAACAACCAACAATAAAAAATTTTTTAAAAAATTATTAAACTGTATCTTATGGGGAAGGACATCTGTAACACTAAAAGTTAAATGTTGTGTTTACATTCCTGATAACTTTAAAAATGTTAAAGATTTACATTTCTATATAAAGGCTTTGTCCACTCTGTCCTTATTATGGAGTCAGCTTCTCCTGGTAAATATATATACATATATATTAACTTCTCAGCCCTCACACCTCCTGGTGAGAGGATTTCTATTATACAGTGACAAGTTCTAGCTGCTGCAACATTTATTCAGTACTCATGGATTTTGTTTCTCTCATAGAAGCACCCATCCCCAGATGACTTTACAACCTGTTCTTCCCCAACCAGACTTCAAACCGAACTGACTTCTAAAAGGGAACTCATGTCCCTCACCCCCTCTCAGCTCAGAAGAAGCCAAAACAAACAACCCCCCTCTTCTTACAATAATGGAGCCAAAAATAAATAGACAGTCAATATAAATAATTAATTAAGTCAGGTCAAATCAGGGAGACCAGATTTGGGTGACTTCAAAAAAAGTTGGAGACTGTTACCTGAGGGATTAAAATTCCCTCAGTGCTCTTCCCCTACCCTATCAAAGATTTGAAAGGGACACATAAGAAAAGGGGGGTATGATAGACCCAACCTGATTGTCTCTTAAAATTGGGAGCCATCTCACCACAAAGCCATGAACAGATAATTTTGGTTTTACTATAAATTACTGCAAATTCTGAACCTTCTTGGAATGCCTGCCCGTGCCTTGAACTCACCCATGCCTGGCTCTCTGACCAGATAGCAGCCCTCTCTGAAACTTTAGTGATGCCTCATCAATCTTGGCCTTCCCTGGCCAGATAATGACCCTCTCTGAGGCTCTAATGACCTTCATAAATTCTGATGTCAGGGCCAGCAGAAACGTAAACTAGCCACTGTGTTTTGCTCCTCAGAGTTTTGTTATCTGTAACCCCACTTTGTGTAACTTTCTGGGCTATAAAGCTGGGCTGCAAGAAAGCTGCAGGGCTGTCTTGTTCCCGTGGTTTTTGGTGGGAGAGGCAGCCCGGCCGGTCGAAATAATCAGCTTGCTTTAATTTGATTTTATTTGGAGCCAGTGGTCTTTTCTTGCGTCCTGGTCTAACAGGTTTTCCTCATGGAGATAGATGTCCCATCACTCTTGCTGCCCAGCAACGGGATCTGTGGTCATTTCTCACTTCCCAGAGCCAAAGATACCACCAAATTCTCCAATTCTTATCTGACTGACTCCTGATACTTGTCTACTAGTCAATGAATCTACAAAAAAAGAAAGAAAGAAAATCATTTTTTCCTCTTTCTGTCTTTTTTTTAGTATCTATCCTCATGATGAGGCTCTTTGTCAGGGAAAAGAATCCAGAGAACATGCAATAAACTCAGTTGCCTGTCAATACACAGTTGGCTGAGAGGAGCACAGAGCTGAGGAAGCCAGAACCCAGCCCATTGGAGGGGATCCATCTTGTAGGCAAGTTTCTATTTCATCCAGTCAGAAACATATTTTAGACTTTAAAATCTCTGAAATTGGACTTTATCTTACAACAATGAGGTCTTCTACTGGATACAACACAGTAGCCACATCACAAAGCAGCACTATGACCTGTGAACAGTGCGGCACTTATGGCAATCAGGACAGTGGTCCAAAATCAGGCTGTGATTAGAATCACCTGGGAAACCACTTAAAAATACTTAGACCATCTGAGCCAAGGGTGGAGTGGGTGTGGTATTTTGCGAATCACCCCAGGTGACTCCAGCATGCAGCCAAGGTCAAGAGCCTCAGTGGCAATTTCACACTAGAGTACACCTTCCCCAGAGCACCAGGAGGCTCTCCTGGGGGCATGCCTATATGGATGCTTTAGGGCAGGGGTCAGCAACCTAGTGCCTCTGTTCTGCTCCCCCACCACTCAGGAAGCTAAGATGACTTTCACACTTTCAAGTAGTTGGGGGAAGCAATAAAAATGGGAATAAAAATTGGGGACAGGTGAAAATTATATAAATTCAGATTTAAGATTTTGGGAACATGGCTACACTCCTTTGTCTGTGGCTGCTACAAGGGCAGAGTTAAGTAGCTGGGGCATTTGAATCTGAAACATTTATGATCTTATCCCTTACAGAAAAAGTGCACTGATCCTGTCTTGGAGGGAAAGGGTTTCCAGAATCTCAGCATCCCTGTGTCCTCTCAGGAATTTACCTGCTTGGGAAGCTACCAGCTGTCCATGTGGCAGGTGTAGATGGAGACTCCCTCCTTTCCTAGCCTGTTTTTATTCTTATCCTTCTCCTGCTTTCAGAAGGAAAGTAGGCCTCTCACCAGTCTGGAGTATGAAAAATACCCCAGACATGAGATAAAGGAATAATCTCCAATAGTGGTGTCTAACAGGACTCTGATTGTCAGGTAAGTAGTTAGATAAATGGATACTTTCTTTTTGCAAGTCAAATGTGTTCCAATTATTGCCTTTCCAAAAACAGAAGGACCCAATCAAGTTTTCAGCAGCCAAATCATTAAAAATACTTATTGAGGGGCTGCAGATATAGTCAGTGGTATAATGCTTGCCTCCCATAAAGGAGGCCCAGCGTTCAATCCCCATCCTGGCAACAAACAAATAGAAAACAAAAATAACCTACAGATGGCTATGTGATTTTTCTAAAGGTGCTCAAAGAATTGAGAAACATGGTCATATCAAAACCAAGTCATAATCATTTAGGCAAGCAAGTTTTTTAAGGCTTACATCTAAAATATTACTAAATGCTGAATGTTGTCTCATTCTATTAATAAGCAATATTCATCCATAGATACATGAACAATTAAGTGTTAGATCGGTGGCAGCGACTTGGTGGCGACTTAGTGGCAACTTAGAACAAAGCAGCCCACGCTGCTTTGAACTTCAATCAGATGCCGGCGGAAACGCCTGTCAATCAGCCAGATCTCCTGACTAACGCCTGTCAATCAGCAGGACCCCCTGGCCAATCCTGGAGTTCAGCCAACACCCCTGACCAACTCCAAGGGGGCAAGGGACCCTAGAGACACCTTTTCCTGTCCCAAGCCCTTCCCTTCCTGCTGTAAGCCCCATAAAAGTCCAGTCCGGTCGAGCTTCCACTCGGTTTCTCCTCAGACCCTTCCCCTGTCCCCTCTGTGGGTCTGATCGAGTTCCGCCCGGGAGTGATATCTCAATAAAGCCTGTTCAGCGGCCCTTTTAAATCTGCCAACTTTGGTTGCTGCCTGCCCAGCCTGATCTGACATTAAGGAAGAAAAAATCCATTCATCTCATTAAGAGTGAATTTCAAATAACTTTATTTTTATGTTTAACAGTTATTTATCAATTTGGGCACAGCAGAACATGGGTGTCTAGAATCCCAGTTACTAGGAAAGAGGATAGAGAGCACTTGAGCCCAGGAGTCAGAAGGCTAACCTGGGCAACCTAGAGAGACCTGTCAAAATAATAATAACTTGTCAACATGCATTTTCTACATATCATATTAGGCTTGATTATGTACTAATTGTAATTAGTTAATGAGGGGTTCAACTCCCCACTGGCTGCGGCCAGAGGCTCTCTTAATTCCCACTACTTGAGTGTCTCCCAGTCTGGCTTGCCTGGGAGAAAGAGGCCGAGCAACACAAAATCATGGTGTTTCTGTAACCTAATTTTTTTAAGTGACAGTGCCTTATCCTACTTATATTCTATTGTTGGAACCAAATCATTATGATCTGTTACCCCCCAAGGGGAGAGCAATTACAAAAGGGGGTGAATATAGGGAGGTAGAACTTTCAGGAGCCATCTAGGATGCTGCCTACCACAAATGTCAAGTTTTTCATAACACTTCCTCAACATCTGATTACACTTAGGGTGATTTTTTTTTCTGTCCTATTAAAAATGTATAAAAGGATGCAGTTTTTCAAAATTCTTTCAGAGGGACTGGGGATGTGGCTCAATGGTACAGTGCCTGCCTACCAAAATTCTTTTAGAAATAAGCAAAATATATTAAGGCCAATGACTGGCTGAACTGTTCAATCAGTGGGTCCTGTCCTGCAGGCAGAGCTCACTGGGATCCTGGCAAGGGGTCTACCAGCAGCCAGGAAAGGGTGAGGATGCTTTGGACAGTGAGAAAAGCCACCGCCCCAGACATGGAAGCTCCTATCCAGGTAGGTAGAAAATGCAGGGAAAAGTTAAATGAGTCTAGATTCTGTGGGCATCAAAGGCCAGACAGTGGCGTTCAGACTTGGTAAGTGTTGGGAAAACTATAAACGGCAGCCATACCCCAGAGAAAAAACCCCAACATGGCGCCTAAGCACCTCTTCTTCCTACCTTCTTCTTTTCTGCAGTGGCGCGAAAAGTTCCCGCCTGTGTGAACTCTCCCACCGGCGCCAATTTCAAACCTCGCTGGCGGGGAACCTTAGCCCCAATAAGAACTAATTCCTGGGCTCCGGAGCTGATATCTGAAAGAACTTGCCAATAAACGGGTTGCCTGCCATTTATCTAAACCCTACCATCTTCCCCTTAGTTCTATATAAGCACACTGCTTTTTGCAATAAAATTGGAATTCTCCCGGCGAAGTGTCTTTGCGTGGGGAATTCTTTCAGTAAGGAAGGAAATGAGGACACTGGTGGGACTTGGATAGAGGAAAAGGATAAAAAGTGCAGTTGTGTGAGGACAAGTGTGACCAGAGCATGGAGGCTGAAACAGGAGAGGATTAGGCAGGAAGTAAGAAGGACTTGAGGGAGTGGCAGGAACCAAGGGGAGGGAAAAACAGTGGCCTGCTGGGAGGGTCTTAAAGGGTCCAGAGGAGACGATGCAATGATACACGTGGTGGGGAATGGATGGTGAGAAATGGACACTAATTACAGATGGGTTGTCATTTAGGATGGTGTGACTCATAGCTTATGGTTTTTCACCTTTAGAATGGTTCAAAAGCTATTTGCATTCAGTGGAAACTGTATTTTGGATTTTGAGTTTTGACCTTTGCCACAGGCTAGTGGTATGTGATTGGAAATCCCATGCTGAGCAACCAGCAGGCCAGCTCCCCTGTCAGGCACCTGATTTCAAAGGTGAACAGTGAGTGAACAACCAAGACGTTCGGTAGGCTAGGTGTATTAAATGCATTTCGTTTAGCACGTTTTCAATTTATGGTGTATTTATTGGGACAGATCCCTTCTTCTGCAGAGTAGCCCCTGTAGATGTAATTAGCTGACTGGACAGTCCTGATTGACAATATGCAGCACACTTGACCGCTGTGAGGGCACAGTGGTAGGAGATTAGGAACTGGACTTCCAGCAGGCTAGGAAAAGACTGCTCCCTCCTCCTTCCCCATCCTAGAGTTGTTCCTCCCAGACTTTTGAAAGAGAAAGAAAAACTTGATACTGTAGAGTGAGAAAATAGAGTGGGGAGGGGAAGGATGAAAAGGAACTGGTGTTAACAAAACGGACTTCCCTGAGTCCCGAGTTGGGAAGTCTGGACCGGAGCGACAGCAGAGGGGTAGCGGGAGGATTAAAATCCACTTTGAACACTTGACAGAGATTACTTTTGGGAGCCAGCCAAGGCTGGAGAGCCAACGACCGCTCCCTTGCTTGCTCTGCTGACTTGGCACTGCAGGCGGGGCAGCGGGGCTCTCGCTGCAAGTGGGTGCGGTGGACTCGGATGGGGTGCACCTGGGAGACGCGGGAAGGCGGAGCCAAGGGAGAGACTGCTCCGCAACAACCCCGGGACCTTGCTGGAAGCCGGAAGCTGGCGGAGTACCAAGGACTCAGGCCGCTCCGTGGCAGGGAGAGGAGCCGTTCCCCACTTGTGGCCTCGGATCCCCGGCCACTGTGCCAGGGCCATGGGCGATCCGCTTCGCCGGCCGCGCGTCGTTCCGGGGTCCTGGCTGGAGCTGCTGCTGCTCCTACTCCAGCTCCTGAGCGCTCCAGCTCCGCGTCGCGCCTACCTGAGGCTCTTGGATTACCCGGTCCCCATCTGCTGGCAGCAGGTGAGGTCCGAATGCGTCCCAGAGTCCCCGCCACAGTGAGGTGGCTACGGGGGCAAAGGCCAGGCGAGGCCGGCAGCCTGGGACTAGGGCCAACAGGGTTGGGAATCTGAAAGTCTGCGCTGGAATCTCAGAGGGGGTTGGAAACCTGGCACAAAGATCGCTGCGCTCCGAAGTTCACTGGGAGCGACGGGTGTTGCAGTGTGGCCCCAGAAGAGGGATTCGAAGGGGAAAAGTCTCCCGTCACACTAGGCATCGCTAGGCAATGGGAGTTTCTTAGCTCCATTATAATCTTAGGCACCATTGTCATATCCGTGGTGCTCAGTGACCAAAGTGTCATTATAAAGTTCATGACCACGATTACTTTAAAAGAATGTGGTCAAGATTAAATGACGTCAGTGAATATTAGCTGCTATCAAAAATCATCCAGAATTAAATTGTATGTGAACTGTACTTCCATACAACAAATTATCTTTAAAAAATTGATTTTAATTATTCAAAAAGAAATTCATTAACTTTGTTAGCTATGGTGGATGTTGTGATTATCTTAATATTTATTCATACATACTTAAGTATTTACATACATACATACATACTTAAGTATTTGCAGATAGATTACATGATATCTGGGATTCACTTTAAAATACTTGAATATAAAGAGCTGTTAGAGATAAAACAAAAATTGTTGAAGTTAGGTGATGGACAGTGTCTTTTATACATTTGCTCTGTTTTTGTGAAAGCTTATTTTTTTCCAAAATATGAAGTTTTTAAATAGCCATTTAATATTTTTGTCAAAAAGATTAGAGTTTCGGGGCTGGGGCTGGGGCTCAGAGCAGTCGCCTTGCACTTGTGAGGCACTGGGTTCGATCCTCAGCACCACATAAAATAAATAAAATAAAGGTATTGTGTCCATCTAAAACTAGAAAAATGTTTTTTTAAAAAAGATTAGAGTTCCAAATTGATAATTTTTATTATAATGAGTAGCTGTAAGAGAAAATTTCTTAGCAAATACTTTTGAGAAACAATACTTGCTTCAGTATAAGGATATTTTAACAATGAGTGGCAAACTTGAACTATGGAGAGAACATTCAGACTGTTTGGAAATAATCACTGTTACATGATTTTGTATATAGAAATGTTATGGCTCCCTATAAAATTCTCATATCTGAATGATTTTTTTTTTAAACATGATCATCTGCATTGTCATGAACATACTCCTCTGGTTTCTGAAAGGTACTTAACATAAAGCCATTCACAGCAGGTAGCTGATAAATAATGTTCTTGTCTTCCGTTTTTGTTTTTGTTTTGTTTTGGTTTTTTGTGGGGTATTTTTCCTTTTTTTTTTTTTTTTGGTACCAGGGATTGAACCCAGGGGCGATACTCCTGCCTCAGCATGCCAAGCACCTGGGATTACAGGCCTGTGCCACACACCCACCTTGTCTTGCTATTTTTGAAGAATGGGACTTGATTTTTTTTCCATAGTTGCCTTTCATCCTTTCTCCTCCTCCTCCTCCTCCTCCTTTTCCTTCTTTTTCTATTCCTGGGGTCAAACCCAAGGCCTAATGCATTTCAAGCACATATTTTACCATTAAACTATATCCCCAGCCCCCCAAATGGGAAGTTTAATGTAAAGAGATTAGGGATGACTATTGGGGAGGAATTTCTTGGACACAAGGAGATCTGCCTTATTATACAAAGACAATCCTTAGTGCATTTTTTTTTTACATTATTCTGTATAGAAATTAAATAATGAGGGAATTGTTTGTTTAGTGAATACACTATTTCCACCCCCCCCAATTGCTTTCATTTGTTTATGTAATTTTTCAACTATTTTTATTTGTTTGGGGCAATATCATAGATAAACCTCTATGGCACAACTCTCATCCCAGATGTCTGTCATGTTCAAATCCACCAGGTCCTGGTGAAGCCAGATTTAAAGATAGGTAGTTAGTGTAGATAGGTAAATCGGGTCTAATATCAAGTCCAATAAAGAAAATGGAGTTTGATCTGAGCCCAGGAAACCAGAAGGACACCTGGGAAATTCGGTCCTAAAGAACTGTTAATAAAGCAGCTCCCAGCAAAACAGGGAGATGTTAATCAAACCACCCTAGGCCCTTCCTGCCCAGATCACTCCTCCCTGCCCCATAGGTCCACCTGTTTCCCACCTTTTGGCCTTCCCACCTTCATCCCCCATCACACGGAGGACAGAGGGAAATAAAGGACAGGAATGTGGGAGAAAACCTTAGCTATAAAAGAGGAAAGACCTCCTCTGGAAAGGATTCCACCTTTCAGGTCCCCTTCTTCCTAGGGGGTTGGGGGTGTCCTTTCTGCTGTCCTTTAATAAAGCCCCCCACTTTCCACTCTTCACTTGCCCTAGTGTGCTTCCCTGGCATTATACTTCAGCATTGGGGGAAGCAAGGACTCCGCCGTTACACTGGACCCTGTGTCTTTCTCCTTGGGGGATACTCTCTCATCTCCTGGAGCACATGCCCCTGCAATTTCCTAAGTATATGAGCAATATAGATATATAATATGGGATATAGATGAGATACGTATTTTTAAGTCTTTGCATGTCTGAAAATATCTTTAGTGTACCCTTCATCTTTTTTGGGGGGGCTAATGTGGCTAGAAATTTTAAAAATCTAAGTTAAGAATTCTGTTCCTTCAGAATTGCTTTGTTGCCTTCAGCAAACAATAGAGATCTAAGATATCCTATTCTGTTTCCTGGCTCTTCATATCACACCTAGCCCTTTTTCTTTTTCCTCTGGAAACTTTAGGATCCTCTTTTTATTTCTGCTCTTTCAATGGCTTCATGATATTGATAATTTCTTTAATTTTATTATTTTTACCTGTAACTGAGAAACTGATGTGACTCCATTTTTGGAAATAAATAAATAACAGCAGCTTCTATCTCAAGGCCTGTCCTAAGGAAGGAGGCGTGACCCTTGTCCTTGGAAAAACCCACAGAGCCTTTCTAGGCACATACCCACCCTGCTGAGTTGTTTGTCTGCAAATAACAGGAGAGATCTGCAGTGCCAGGTGTCCCTGACTCAGTTAGGTTAGGTGAGGACCCATAGCAACCACCAATCAGCATGAGACAGGGAAAATACCTGGGATGCCTGTAGTTTATGGTGGTTGATACCATGTCGGGAAACCATGTCGTTTAGCACGTACACCCCTCATGGTTTAAACCAATCAGTTCAAAGGAATCCCCCTCTTGTACTAACCAATCACTCCTACCCAACTTGTATCAGCCAGTGAATGTGCTAATCAATGTTAAGAGTTGTTGTTTTGTAAGGGTAAAAGAAATTGAAGTTAAAGTGTAAAAGTTAAAGTATAAAAGACCGGGCATTGTAAAGTTTCTAAGCTCCAAGGCCTGAGTTAAAATGTAAAGGACCAGGTATTGTTAAGTTCCTAGGCTACATGTAAAACCTGAAATTCCTGTAGCTGTTAAGACAATACTCGAACTGCCCAGTAAATATTCCCCCTGACCATCTGGTTGTTTAACAACCCAGGACCCTGTGCGATCTTGCATGTAGGCATCGCAGGGCCTGAACCAATCAGTTTGAATGTGTACCCCGCTTTAGAACTGACCTATCACCCCAGCCTGACCTATTCCCGCCAATGAATGAACTAATCATGTCTCAGAATTATTGTTTGATTTTCCCGTGGTGTATGATGATTTGTTAAAGGAGACTGTGATGTATGTAAAATCCCCGCCCTCCCCAAAAAAGTGTACTTAAGCAGTGCTCAGCCCCTGCTCGGGGCTCTGGGCTGCTTTCTCTTCTTGAGTGGGCACGGAGCCCCAACATGCTGGATCAATAAATTCCCTTCTGCCAATTGCATGAGTGGTCTCTTGGTGGTCTCTCCCTCTGACGCTTCGCCTGTGCCCTACAGTTTGACTTTCCCGTGGTGTGAAATGATTTGCTGTGTGATGTTGTGACACATAGAGTATCCCCCCAAAACCTATAAAATCTCACTGAACAAAGGACCCAGACTCACTCCCTGTGACCGCTGTGTCGGAAACTGTTGTGAGTCCAGGCTCAAGCTTGCAATAAAGACTCTTGTGTGATTGCATCGGATTTGACTCCTGGAGGTCTATTAGGGTCCCACGAATCTGGTATTACATAACCTCTTTTGGGAAATCCAGTTAATCATATTTTGTATTTCCTAAATTGATTCTCTGATCTTCATGTTTATCTTCTATTTCTATCTGCATTTGCTCTGCTGAAGCCAGAATTAGACAGGCAGTCAGTATAGAGTCAGGCCCATTTTGAGTGAGTTTTGGAGACTGGCCTGCAGGACTGAAATGTTAATTCCTTCAGAGCCCTTCCTCCACCCTTATCAAGAACCTGCCCCTGCTCCAACGTGTTGCTAAGATAACCTGTCCCAGGAATTGCCCCTCCCTACAGGGAGCTATAAAGTTGTTAATGTGTTCTGGGCTGCACCATCCTGCCCTTCCCCCTTCAGCCCACCTGTTTCCCACCTTTTGGCCATCCCACTTTCCTGGCCATCCTAGTCACATTGTAGGAAGGAGAAAGATGAGAGGAAGAGGGAAAGAAAACAAAGGAAGCCTAGGGCATATAAAAAGGGTGGAACACCTCACTTCTTGGAATACCAGGATATCAGCCATGTCCCCCTACTCCCTCCCAAGAGAAGTCTATGTTACCCCTTTTTAAATAAACCCTCCTTTATATGCTTGCCTCAGCGTGCTTCAAACTTCAACATTTGAGGGAGCAGAACTTGTCACCCGTAACCAGCGGTATCACTACCTTCAAAGAAATCTCTCTAATTTTATAGCCCAACACTCCTTGTGATTTTTTTTTTCAGTGCTGGAGGTGGAAGCCAGAGCCTCACACATGCTAGACAAGTGCTCTACACTGAGCCGCAGCCCCTGAATTTTTTTTGTTTTCCAGGATCATTTTCATTCTCTGATTATTCATCTTGTCTTTGTCTTATGAACGCAGTGTCTTCTCCTTTCATTTGTTTGTTTTCATTTTATTCTGTTCCAAGCATTATCTTCTTTCCTCCAGGAGCATTTTTTAAAATAAAATTTTTTTTAGTTGTAGTTGGACACAATATCTTCATTTTATTTATTTATTTGCTTACTTATTTATTTACTTATGTGGTGCTGAGGATCGAATCCAGCGCCTTGCACATGCTAGGCAAGAGCTCTACCACTGAGCCACAGCCACAACCCCTCCAGGAGCATTTTTTAAATTCTGTTTTGATCTATTTTTCATTCAGGAAACCCATCTCAATTATTGGGTCCTCCTTGAGAATATTTTAAGAAGAAACACTAAAAAGCTTGTGGAGTGCTCCTGTGCACTTGGGGTTAAGGACAGGGGACATCATTGTGTGGGAGGTCAGGCTGATGATGGGCCTGGCCTGTTGGATGGCTGTCATGTGTTGGAATCTGGAGGTGTTTCCTCTGGGCCTGACTGCCAGCAGTCTGAGCTCAGGATGTAACTGTTTACGTGACGTGACGTGACGAGTCCTCGCTTCCCTGAATGCTGAAGTATAACACCAGAGAAGCAGGCCTGGGCAAGTGTGGAGTGGAAAGTGAAAGGCTTTATTAAAGGATAGCAGAAAAGACAACCACCCCCCAACCCCCCACCCCGCCTGCCCCCCAAGAAGGGGAAGGATAGGCAGAATCCTGAAAGAGAAGGTCTTCTCCCTTTTATACCTAACGTCTTCTTTTGTCTTCCCACATTCCTGACCTTTATTTCCCTCTCTCCTCTGTGTGATGGGGGATGTAGGTGGGAAGGCTAAAAGGTGGGAAACTGGTGGACCTTTGGGGAGGGAAGGAATGATCTGAGCAGGAAGGGCCTAGGGTGGTTTGATTAGCATCTCTCTGTTTTGCTGGGAGCTGCTCTATTAACAGGCCTTGGGGACATTAATATTTCAGTTTCCCACGTGTTGTTCTGGTTTTCCCGGGGCTCACATCCTGACTTCATTTTCTTTATTGGACTCCATATTAGATCCGAGTTACCTATCTACGCTACCTACCTATCTTTAAATCTGGCTTCAAGGACAGGTTCCTACATTCCCCAGGGGGACCTGCACTCCATTCTGCAGCCTTCAGACATGAGTTCCTCTGTTGCCCAAGCTATTTACCCCCTTCTCCTTCTGTTTTGACTTTTAAAATTGTTCACATCTTTTGCCCACTGAGGTTGCCTCTTTGTCCTTCAGAATTTGGAAAAATTTTCCCTTTCCTATAATTTTTATATGGTGGGAGGAAAAGGAAAAGAAAATATTCAACCTAGTCCGTGACCTTTAATGGAACACGTGGAGGTCACTCCTCAGGAGAATGGTTTCATTTACTGAGCCCTGGGTTGGATCCCAAGCCCCCCACATTTCTAGTAAGTTTATAGGGACTTAGAGGATTTCCCATAACTGATCTGCTTCAGGACTCATGATTTGGCTTTTACCGCTCCCAAAGTTTGGAAGCTTCCAGAGATTTGGGGACTTTTTCACTAGGGTGCCCCAAGGCAAACCTCTCAGTGTCTTTTAAAGTTGTAAAGTTCCCAGCTTCTAACAGTTACTCATAAAATCTCCACTTTCATTTTGCCATCTATCATGCCCCTTCCCCTTGGTTGGCCAGGATGAAAGAAAGGTGGGAAAAAGACCCCCCAGAGAGATCCCCAAATGTGGAAAGGGAGAGCTGTGTAAGTTTTATCCCCAAAAATGAGCTTGGGAAGGTGTCTGGAGTCTAGCAGTGCATAGGTTAAGTTCTTTCTGCTGTAATTACCACCTTCTTTCTTTCCACAGGGGCTAAACTGCAGAGTCAAGAACAGTAAGTCCTCTTTTTTTGTCCTCTTGTTACTTTGTTAATACTGTGATTGGCTTGTGCTATTTCTGGCGGCAGATCTGCAGCCCCTCTACAAGTTCAGGCTGTGGTGGTCTCAGGCCACGCCCCAGGTGTGGGCACCTGTGCTTCCTATGGAGAACATTCACATGCAGAAGTTGGGCGTGAGAAACCCTGCTGTCATCTGGATTTTGAAAGTATTCTCTGATGTGCTGCCCTAGGGTACCTTTAAGACAATTTGGTCTGCCATGACTTTCACTGTAAATAAAGTAAGATGGCTGTGGTCTATGGTGTTAGTTGATTTGGTTTGGTTTTGGTTTTTGGTACTGGGAATTGGACCCAGGGGCATTTACCATTGAGCTACATCCCAGTACAGTTTTTTTTTTTTTTTTTTTGAGATAGGGTCTTACTAAGTTGTTATGCTTGGCCTGGAACTAGTGATCCTCCTGTTTCAGACTCCTGAGTTGCTGGGATTAGAGGAGTGCACCATGATGCCTGGTTTTGTTTTGTTTTTTTGGTGCTGGGCATGGAACCCAAGGCCTCACATAAGCTGGTCAAGCCCTCTACCACTGAGCCACATCCCCAGCTGCTTGGCTTGGTTTCATTCAAGGAAGAGGCACATACTTCTTGTGTCTGTGCTGATTAGGGACCCCGACATGTAAAAATCAGCTCTAACCACTGCCTATGATCCTGTGCCCCATTTCCAACTCCTGCTTCTACTCAAAACCTATCTTCCCAAATTGCCCTTTAGACTCAGAGCTTTGTGGTTACCCCAGATCAGAAAGAGTAGGACCCCAGGGGGGGTCGCAAGCTGGAAGGTCACAGGCCCTGAACCATTCAGGAACTAGCTCTCTGGGCCTCCTGGGGATAGGAAGGGTGCCATCTCTGATTGTTGCTTCTCCCTGGCTACCAGGTACCTGCCTGGATGACAGCTGGATCCATCCTCAGAACCTAACTCCAAACTATCCAAAACATGTCCAGATCCAACTGCGCCTTGCCAGAACCCAGCAGGGAGACCTGGTCCCTGTGGTGCACATCGAATGGACACTGCAGACAGATGGTGAGTGGGCATGTCAGCCAGGCCCTGGGGTCCCACCACGTCCAAGTGAATCCACAGCTAGACATCACCTCCCATTCAGACTCAGAATTAGGCTCTGGTCCTGTGCTCAGACATGAAGGCTGCAATTCAGTGCTGGAAGGACCCATCAATCGTTCTGCCAATACCTTTTCACTGTCTTAGAGGTAAGCCCACAGCAAAATCACACTATCCTTCATGGAAGACTTTACTTTGCCTAAAATTTTATTACCCTGAAAGAAAATAAAGGCAAGTAGTTAATTTCATGAACAATTCCAGATGTTTACAATTGGAATATTTATATCTGGAAAAATGATAGCACATTTGCCCGTGTTTTTTCCCTTAACTTAGAGGCCAACACAGATTTGGGAAGCTATTAACAAGCCAGCCCAGAGTGAACAGGCACCAGATTGGTTCCCTCTGAGTCCCCAGCCCACAGGCTCGCTGCTCCTTCTCTGCAAGAATTGTGGAGATGGCTGCTGTGAGACGCAAGTTTGCACAGCTCCTGCTGCTGGTCTGGTGTAAAGTGCCACTTGTCCTCACCTAGCTGGGTGGCAGCTGTCTGAAAGGTGGTAGGCTGAGGCAGAGAGTGAGCTGCAAGGAACAGGAAGTGGGGGGTTAGGCGAGATGGGCAGGTTTTCCTTTAGGAGTGAGCAAGCCTAGCAGATAGGGAAGTGGCACACCCAGTGGTTTATGCAGCTGCATCTGTTTGTCTCCTCTCCTCCCTCCGACTTCAGCTGGCCTCTTCTCCCCCAAGGGTGCAAAGTTGTCTGTCCTGCAGCTAAACACCAATGAACATTTGTGTGTCGAGTTTGAGTTTCTGTCCAAACTTAAACGTTACAAGCAGGTAAGAAGACAGCTCCTGAGTGGATTGCGTTCTTCTGAGGTACCAGTACAGATTTGTCCCCAGATTTGGATGAGACGGTGCTAACAGGATGGGGGTGGGGGTCTGAGGAATTCAAGATGGCTGCCTCCAGGGGGGATGTGGTATCTGCTGTGAGCCATACTAGGAGACAGATCCTGATGTGCCCATCCCTGCTTTTTTTCTCCAACTTTACCCAGTTATTCATTGTTTTTATTTGTTTGATTCTATTTTATTTTGATTTTGGGGTCAGAACCCAGGGCCTTATGCATCCTAAGCACACTCCCTACCACTGAGCTGCCCCAGCCCCTTAGCTATTCATTCCTAAAGGAAGTTGAATTAGAAGACCACTTCTACAGTCCTACTGTTCCTGGAAGCTTGGTCCTTGACCCTAATGCCAATTCATGTCAATTTAATAATGAAGACATGGTTTTGAGAAAAGGAAAGAGAAGGTTTATTGCTTTGCTAGCAAAGGAGAAACACAGGAGACTCATTCTGGGTTCTGCCCGAGGGGAAAACAGAGGGCTTTGGAAGAAGCTTTTCAAAGACTGCATTTCAGATGTGCCTGGCAGGATCTCCCAGGTGTTCCCTGAGGTGTGTTGAAATTCACTTGTTAATTTGGGACATAGTCACTTCCTAGATCTTCCAGTGACATCTCCTTCCTGTGGAGGACTGATAACTCAAGGTAACCTTTCCTTTGCAGGTAGGTTAGGGAAGGGGAGAGGGGAAAAGAGGAAAAGAAAAACATGTCCCTTTTAAAATAAGCAGCAAGGGCTATATTTAAAAGGTGAAGTGGGCTTTTGTTACACCATCTCCTGGGTCTGTAACTTGAACTGATCCTGGGCCTGCCTCCAAGAGGAAAAACTACCTGGACCAAAGACCTGCTGTGGGTGGGGTGCAAGCAGATGAGTCTTAACAGTTTGGTCTGGTTTTGCTTTTCACAGCTGGAGGATAAAATGTTGGTCTTGTGTAGTTAGTTGAAAGCAGTGACTCCCAAAGCTGTTCCCTGGACCATCAGCAACCCTTGGGAACTTGTTAGAAATGCGTGTTCTCTGGCCCCATCCCAGACTTCCTGAACAAAAATCTCTGAGGGTGAGGCCCAGCTGTTGGTGTTTAAGGACCCTCTGTATGACCTGATATAGGTGCTAGTTTGAAAAACTACTGGTTTAAATTTGCAGATGATTGCTTTAAAACAAATTAGATCTGCCAAAGACATAAGCACTGAAGGCAGAGCCCCCCTCAATGTTAAGTGAGGACCCCAAACTTGGCTGCTATGTAGAGGGCAAGGACCTGGTGCCTTGATCTACTTAGAAGCAAAGGACCCCCCAGCCCCCTCCACCAGGTCATTAGAATGGGGTTTACTCTGGAGGCTGAGGTGGAGCATCACCTAGGCCGGGAGTGTGAGGGCAACCTGGGCAATGCAGCAAGGCCCTATCTCTCAAAATTTTTTTTAAAAAAGGAGTTGGATTCTATATCTGTACTATCTGGAAGGTAGCTCAGTACAAATGTATCTCACTGCAGACCCAGGGTGAGAGGGATCTCTAGCTCTCCCTCTGCTCTTATGTGCTTCAGAACATTCTCCACAGAGACCCCCCACTATGCCTTGTAAGAGGAAGAGTCAGTGAACAGTATATAGCTGCCTCTTGTGTTCCAGGTCCAATAGCCTCAAGCCCTCCAGCTCAGGTCACTTACGCCCATTGTTCGGGAATTCCAGAGAGCTGATGGGAGGGGGAGGGCTGCTTCCACTGTCCACCAGATGTTCTGCAGGGGCTTTTGTTTTGTTCTGTTTTGTTTGGGTGCCAGGGGTGGAACCCAGGGCTTTGTGCTTGCTGAGCTCTGAGCTCCTGCTCTACCACTGAGCCACACCCCAGCCTCTGCCCTCCTCCTCTGCATTTGACAATGCTCTCTACTGATGAGGCCAGCCGAGGTTTCTTAAAACAGGCAGGAAAGACCAGAGAAAAACAGAGGAAGACACTGTGCCTCCAGTTTCAGATTCTGCTGTGGTGGTTGTTTTATTCCTACTTCTGACTGGTTTGGGGAGAAGGTAGGGATGGGATCCTGTGGGCCCAGATGGACGACAGGTGTGTGTGACCCACCCAACCTCCCCTCCTCCCTTCTCTTCAGTGGCGTTTCGCCTTCAGCCACTTTGTGGTAGAACCCGGCCAGGAGTACGAGGTGACTGTTCACCACCTGCCCAAGCCCATCCCTGACGGGGACCCAAACCACCTGTCCAAGAAGCTCCTTGTGCCAGGTAAGAGCCTCCTCCTAAGCCATTTCCTCCATCATTCAACTCTGGGATGAGAAGCTGGCAGCAGGGGCAGACAGCAGCCTCCCTGCTGAGTTCAACCAGGGCTTATCGCCAGCATGTGGTACCCACAGAAAGAATAGGCGCCCGGGTCTGGGAGCTCCTCAGCGTGAGGCTCAGCCTCCACCCCTTGAAGGCAGCCCCTTCTTAATTGGCCAACACTGGATATGGGCCCAGGATCCCAGGAGTGTGATGGGAATAAGAGCCCTTCCCTCTATCCAGAGAACTAGCTCGAGCCCAGAAAATGTCAGGAAGATAAGTCACGCTGGGAAGAGCGGTGGATCCTGCTCTCAGCCTAGTTCCAGTCACATTCTTCATTCCCGCCCCCCCCCCAACACACACCCTGTCTGCATTTGTCCCACCCATCTCCATTATCCCACTTTCTTCTCTCCCCTCACTGACCCATCCTGCCTGGGATCACTGCCAAGTCTATCTTCTAAAGCATACTGGACACCTTCTATCTATGTCACCTTCTATACCTCTGTCCTCCCCTGAATCTCAGCCATTTCCTACATTTCTTGTTCAAAGCCAGGTACATCTAGAACCTCAGCCCGCTGAGGACAAGGTCTGAGTCTTCCACACTTCTGTACTGTCCAGAACCTCATAAATTGCCTGGTCAGGAAATGCTTGGGTTTTTTTAATGCTAAGGATCTAAGCCAGGGCCCTGGGTGTGCTAGGCAAGCACAGCCCACCGCACTCCTCCCCCAGCCCAGAAAATGCTTGAAAGTGGTGATGACCCTCTTTTTACAAACACACACACATACCCCAGTGAATCAATGATAGTCACTGTTTTCTGACATTGTTCTCATACATGCTCTTGGTTTGCTCTTAGTGGGCTTTTCTTCTTCAGTGTCATCTCCAGAGGGCAGGGACTTTGTCTTACCTACCACAGTGTGTATGTTCAGTGCCCAGTGCCCAGGATAGTGCAGGGCTTGTAGTAGACGCAATAGGTCTTTGTTGAATGAGTAAATCTCCCCACCCCGCCTCCTGTTCCTAAAGTAGACTGACTCATCCTGTCCCTCTAAGGTAGTTCAAACTTGCCACGTGTCTTTTTAAGCCAAAGTAAAAGCATTACAATCAAGGAGATTGGAGAAGACGATGCTTTAGTCAGCTTTTTTGCTGCTATAGGACCTGACAAGAATAATTTAGAGGAAGAAAATTTTATTTTTGGACTCACAGTTTCAGTGTACTGTCCATAGGTGACTGCCTGTTCCTCAGGGCCTGAGATAAAGCAGGACATCATGGCAGAAGAGTGTGGCAAAATAAAGCAGCTAAACACACAGTGCCCAGGAAGCAGAGCTCTTCTCATGACAAAATATAAACTGCAAAGGCACGTCCTCAGCGCCCCATGTTCCCAGTGCTCCACCTCCTCCAGCCACAACCTGCTTTTGCTTCCCACCCAGTTAATCCCTTTGGGGGGGATTGATTCACTGATTGGGTTAAGGCTCTCATAGCCCAACAGTTTACCTCTAAATCTTCTTGCATTGTCTCACACATGACTTTTAGAGGACACCTCATATCTAAACCATAACAAGGGACCAAGAATATCACTGTTGGGCAGTGATCCTCAGTGTGATCTATGGACCAGCAGCATCAACAGATTGTCTGGGAACTTGTTAGAAATGCAGATTCTCGGCACCCACACAGATCTGCTGAATGAGGAACTAGTGATGATGATAGCCACAAAAGCTTGAGAATCTTCTGTGGGGACCAAAGTACTTCTTAGCCTATAAAAAGGCAGAGGCATCTGTGGGCCAGGAAGCTCCGGGTGGGGAGAGAAAGAACTAGAAGGAGCAAGACTGTGGCTACCCAAAGTGAGCTCAGGAGGCATATACTAGAATCAGGAAGGTTCTCTGAGAGAGAAGGGCTGAGATGGACAGGTCACTGCCAATACACTGGATCTTTGGCCAGTGGCAGCAGTCCAGTCCTGGAGCTTGCTATAAAGGGACCGTCTTTGAACAGTCTTCCCAAGGAACATGATTTTGGCTGCTGTTGCCCAGAGTCTGGAAGAGAAGACTTCCTGAGGCAGAGGCTTAATTGTTTCTCTTTCTGGGTTGGCAGATTGTGAGGACTTCAGGATGAAGATAACCACACCATGTGTGAGCTCAGGTAACTGGCTGGCCTGGGAGAACTGTACCCAATGCAGACACATGCACGTGCACACACATGGGCGTGCACACCCCTTCTCACTCCCAGCCCACATCTGCGCCCCTGACAGGCAGCCTGTGGGACCCCAACATCACCGTGGAAACCCTGGAGGCCCACCAGCTGCGGGTGAGCTTCACGCTGTGGAACGAATCCTCCCATTACCAGATCCTGCTCAACAGTTTTCCACACATGGAGGACCACAGCTGCTTCGAGCACATACAGCAGATACCTGCGGTAATGGTCACCCCTCTGACATAGCTCCAGAGCCCAACACTGCCAAGTCAGGAGTGGCCTGGGCGCCCAGCGAGCTGTAGAGTTGGTCTTTCTTTCCATCTTTTAGCTGATGAAATAGAGTCAATTCTGCCCTGCCCACCACCCCCTGTCCTTTTTGTTCTTCTTTCCCCCATTCTCCCCTTATTCTCTATTTTGCTGTTTTTATTCTATTTGATTCCAAAAAGGATTTATGTGTGTGTGTGTGTGTACACTGGGGATTAAACCCAGAGGCATTTCACCACTGAGCCACATCCCCAGCCCTTTTTGATTTTGAGACAGGGTCTTGCTAAGTTGCTTAGGTCCTTGCTAAGTTGTTGAGGCTGGCCCCGAACTTGAAGACCTCCTGCTTCCTGTGTTGCTGGGACTACCTCAGTGGCTGGGTGTGAGCCACTGAGCCTGACTCCAAAAAGGATTGAAGATTAAAAAAGAAGAAGAAATGTGGGGATTAAGACAAAGGGGTCCTACAGATAAGAAATAAGATGAAGCCAGGTTAGTGCAGAAAAGATGTGCTGTGTGGTCTGTCCCCCTCTGGGTGTGAACACAGATGTGTCCTATAGTCCCCAGCAGCCACGCGGGGGGGAAATACGAGTTACTACTGTGTTTATCAGTTGACAGCAAACCACTCGCCCTGCAGAATGGTCGATTTTTCTGGAATAGAAATCTGAAAAGCGTTTCCCCCTCTGGCCTTCCTGAGAAGTGCATTTGGTCCATGAGGGTGATGTCCCCAAGCTTCTTGGGGATGTGATGCAACAAGTTCATATCCAACTGGCCTTTTCCGTCCTCCTCTCTGCAGCCCAAACAAGAGGAATTCCACCAGCGAGCCAACCTCACTCTCCCGCTACACAGCTCTAACTGGTGCTGTCGCCACCGAGTACAGGTGGGTGGGCATGATGCACACAGGTGTGGGAGAGTGTGCACAGGTGGGCCTTCCTGCCAGGGGGCGAGGTAAGCAAGGGCAGCTGTGGGCCTGCGCTGCATCGGGCCCCAGCACCGTTCTGCCTGTAATGCCCTGGCAGGGAAGGCACCAGCCTGCCTTTCAGCTGCCCTGTTCTCCCAACCCCACCTGGGCAGGGGACCTTTGACCCATTGCACAGATAGGAGATCTGGTTCAGCAGCCCCTGGAAAGATCTTTGGGTTTCTTGATAGAGTGTTTTAACGTTGCCTAGGCTGGACTCAAAGTCCTGGGCTCAGATGATCCTCCTGCCTCAGACTCCTGAGTAGCTGGGGCTACACACAAGCGCCAACACGCCCAGCTCAACAGCCACATGGAGATCTGGCCTAGCCACCCAGGGTCCATTACTTGCAAATGGCCCGTGCTGTTGAGAAAGCATGGGGATGGGTGTATGTTGCCACCTCTCAGAGGCCCTCTTCCAGTTCTTCCTCTTCTCTCCCAGGTCCAGCCCTTCTTCAACAGCTGCCTTAATGACTGCCTTAGACACACCATGACCATCCCCTGCCCAGACGTTCCAGAGACTTCAGGTAGGAGGGACACCTCTGCCCTGGGTTGTGTCTGTCTGGGGTGAGTTTGGGTGAAGGTCATCCCCTGGAGCTGAGTCCTGACCTGGTCCTAGGTGTGGCGGAGAGGTGGGGAGGGTGACTTAATTTGAGGACACTCTCCTGAGCTTCACTCCCCACAGCCCTTCATAAGCTGTGTGGCCTTGGGCAGAGTTTGTGGCTTCCTTGTCCTTAACTTCCTTGACTGGAAGATGGGGTTGTTACTAGCACACAGTTACAGTTAGGCACCAATAAAATGGAAGTGCTTTACTTCTTACAAATTGCAAGTCACAGTATGGTGAAGTTGAGACTCCCCACCCCAGGCTCACAGATGAGGAAACTGAGGCAGAGATGTTAAATAGCTTGTTCCAGATCACATGCTAAGGTGGTGGAGAGCCCCAGCTTCCTACCTGAGCCAGTTGCCTACTTCTCCTTCAGAAGCCATGGGTCCCCAACTCCCACAAAGCCATCACCACATGCCAACTGCACAACAGCAGACATGGCACAGGCTGGAAGAGACCTGGCCTCCCGGGTGGGAGGTGAGGCACCTCTTCTTAGACCAACAACTGAGGGTGCTTCGTGTAGGTGGCTGCATTAAGTTTGACCCATATCCAAAGTACTGGGTATAGGGTTAGGGTTAGGCCCTCCGTGGACATGAGTGATGGGTTTTATAATTACTGCTAATAATTAAGAACACTCTTTTCTCTTTTTTCTTTTGTTCTAATTGCAGTCACAATTGCAGGTAAGCTCAGACCCTTTCCCACATTCCCCAGGGGTCAGAGGAGTTCCTGACTGAGCCTTGTACCCAGCCAGGCAGACAAGGCTGAACCTGAGGCTCAATGTGTCCTGGTGCAGGCCAGAGAGGACAGAGCCAGGGACTGGGGAATGGCGCTGGGACCCCTGCCTGTCACTCACGCTGTTCTGCTCACCACAGATTATAAATCCCTGTGGGTGTTTGGCTGCATCTCTGTTGTGCTGGTGGGCTTCGTCTTCTTCCTGAAGACCAAATGCACAACTTGGAGGCAACATGGTAAGTGTCAGAGACTCTGGGACTGGCGGGGGGGGCTTCCCCTTTGATCCTCACTTCTCCCCTCTGTCCTTCCTTCTCCTTCCAGCATCAGCCTTACCCCTAGACCTTCTCTGTAAGTCTGTGCTCACAGGGTGCCCTTCAATCCAGCTCTGTAATCTCAGTCTCAGTAACTATAGTTGCCTCTCTTAAACCACAGTGGTCAGGAACCTAGAATGAGGTGTCTGGCTGAACCTGGACGCAAAGACCAGCTTCACCACTATCTGGGAAGATCACTTAATTCTCTGTGCCTCAGGTTCCTCTTTTATAAAATGACAATGATAATGATACCCACATCATCAGGCTATTAAAAGGACTAAGTGGAATAATGCACACAAATTCTTAGCCCAGAACCTGGCACATGATATTTGCTTAAGAGCTATTAGCCAGTTATATCATTATTAAAAATAGTATTATTGAAAAATCAATGGGTTTGAAGAAACTAGAGAAAATTCCCCTGCATCAGGATTGATCCACCAGGCAGATGGAACAGCTGAACAACCCCATCCTGTGGCCCTCAGACTTGTGTGTACATGGTCAGGGAGAATAACACGGCACGGCAGCATGTGATAGAGAAATCTCAGTCTCTGGACCCTGAACCCACAACTGTAGACCCTGCTGTACTCACCAGCTTTGCAGTTATAGGCAAGTTACTTAACACATTTTTGGTTCCATTTTCTTTTCTATAGAATGAGATAGTAATGCCTCTCCCAGGGCTTTGTTGGGATTAAATGAGATACCAAGAAAGGTACCTGCTGGTGGGCATCAGTACATAGCAGTTCCTTCTCCCTGTGCACTCCTCTGTTGGTCAAATGCCAGTCAAGGAGAACATGTGTCACAGGTTAGGAGACTCAGTTTTTCCCTGCCCCACTGTGACTCTAGGCTGTTTCTTCTGTCATTTGGGAAGTTGTTTCACACTTGTGAGGCAAGCTCCCTACCACTGAGCTACACCCCAGCCCCTTGGTTTGGTTTTAATTTAAGGAGGAGACACATACTTCTGAACTATACCACCAGCTGCTATGGCATTTGTGACTTTCCTGAATTGCCGTCTATCCCAGGAAAATCCTCAGTAGTTATCAGAGTGTCTTCTGGTAGTTCTGAGGTGAATCCCTAAGAGTGAGGATTAAAATTAAAGTCTAAATTTCTAGCTTGGGAACTGAAGTGTAGCTCAATGGTAGAGTGCTTTCCTAGCTATGCAAGGCTAGGAAAAATAAATAAATAAATAAACAAACTCTGATAGATGCATGGGTTACATCAGATGTACGCTGTGGTTTCTGAGTCCCTTCAAGAGACCCACATTTTGGACCCATCTTCCACCACTCCACATAGAGGGCTTTTCAGGCCACCCAAAAAGAAAGTTCTGGTATACCGTGTTTTCAATCAGACAAGGAAAGGATGTTGAATCTATTGCATTATGTGAAAAAAAAAAAAAAGGTCCTTCCCTGAGCAGACACCTCTATTCCATAGCCAAGTCTTTGTGCCCCTTTTTTCCAATTAAAATGTTTAAAGGATCAACTTAAGGGCAGATAGGATTGTGAGAGAGAGAGACACCAAGCTGATTTTTTTCAGGCATCCCAAATAAGCAACATTTGGCTTATCCCCAATGGCTTATCCTCAATGGCCTAAGAAATGGTTGCATTTATTAGGCTAGGGAGTCAATCTCTGCACTGGGTCCAGGTCCTTCACAGACTGGCCAGCAGGGTCTCCACCTGGAGCCTGGGTGTGAGGATCAAGCATGTGGCCTTGCTTCTCTTGTTTTCCCTAGATGTCGCTGCCGATGAACTGACCCTCCCAATCCCTGATCCCTGGGAAAGTCTGGCGCATCTGAGGAGCTCACCATCCACTCTACGTGACCGTGCTCCTAAAGGTCACCGTTTCTACTAGCTCCCCTAGCCCACTTGACCCTCCTGGCTCACCCAGCTCACTACCTGGCCCACCACTTCAAATCTTCAGCTTAATTTTGCTGGACATACTATTTTTGGTTCACATCCATTTTCTTCCAGAGCTTGGTATGTATTACTTCAGGACCTCCTAGCTTTTAGGATCAATGTCCCTGAACTTGGATGAAAAATCAGTCAAGATCCAGATTGGTTTACCTCTAAATGGTACACTGGTTTACCTCTAAATTGGTTTACCTCTAAATTTATATCTAAATGCCACCTGCACCTCAGGGCATTATTTTCCAGGATATGCAAAAAAAAAATATGCAAAAAAATTGTTTTGCTCTATTCATGGTCTTTTTATATCTTTTCTCCATGGTCAACCTTGTTTTCTACATTACATATTTTGTCTTCATTTTCTGAAACTCTGTCTTCCAAGTGATGTAGCCTGTTTTTGATGCTTTCCAACAAATTTTTAATTTGGTTTATTGGTTCCTTCATTTAAAGGATTTCTGATTGATTCTTCTTCAGAATCTCTATCTCCGTATTGAAATGATCTTTCACTTCTTGTATTTTCTCTCTATTTTCATTTCTTACATCATCTTTTACCTCAGAGATCAGTTTAACCATGAACTTTCTAAGTTTCATCTCCAACATTTCCTCCACTGTGGTGTCAATGGGGTGTGTTGTTGAGGTTCAACATATTGGCTTAGGAACTGACTTCCTTAACAAAACTCCTAAATCACAAGAAATAAAATTTAAAAATCATCCCTGGCATCAAACAAAAAAGCTTCTTCCCAGCAAAGGAAACAAGAGTGTAATAAGAGAGCCTATGGAATGGGAGAAAATCTGCCACCTGTACCTCCGGGCATTATTTTCTAGGATATGCAAAAAAAAAAAAAAAAAACATCAAGAAATTTAACACCAAAAAACAAAAAAACTCCATCAAGAAATGGACAAAGGAACTAAACAGACACTTCACAATGACCTGTGAAATATGAATGATCAACAAATATATGAAAAAGTGTTCATCTCTAGCAATTAGAGAAATGCAAATTAAAATGGAAGTGATTTCATCCCACTCCAGTCAGAATGGCCATTATCAAGAATACAAGCAACAATAAATGTTGACAAGGATGTGGAAGAAAAAGGATACACTCATACATTGTTGATGGGACTGCAACTTAGTACAACCACCCTGGAAAGTGGTATAGAGATTCCTCAAAAACTAGAAATGGAACCACCATATAACCCAGCTATCCCAATCCTCAGTATATATTTCAATGGATTTAAAATAAGCACACTACAGTGTTGCAGCCATATCAATATTTATAGCAGCACAATTCACAATAGCTAAGCTATAGAACCAACCTAGGTGCACTTCAACAGAAGAATGGATAAAGACATTTTGGCCTATATACACAAATGAAATATTACTCAGCCATAAAGAATGGCTTTATGACATTTGCCAGTTAACAGATGGATCTGGAGACTATCATGCTAAATGAAATAAGCCAGTTCCTAAAAACCACAGGTCAAATGTTTTCACTAATATGTGGAAGCTAAACCACAATAAAGGGGTGGGGGAAGAAGAGAAGTTCAGTAGATTAAACAAAGGGGAAATGAAGGAAAAGGAGTGGGGATAGGAATAGGAAAAACAGAATGTATCTAACATAATTTTCCTATATATACATATGAAAATATCTAAGTGAATCCCACCATTATGCCCATCCGCAAGAATGAGGTCCTAATTAGAATAAGATATATTCCATGCTTATATAATTTTATCAAAATGGAGTCTACTGTCATGTATAACTGAAAAGAACCAATAAAAAATGCTGAGAAAACAAATTAATAAAGTTCTCTGTTTCTGATCAGCCCCTGTGGTGCTGAAATGTCCCTCAACCTCCTGGAAAAACAGGTCATCTCAGAAGTAGGGGTCATGACCTTGGTGGGCAACCAGAAGCAGGAAGTGGTAAACAACTCCAAGTCATCATCCTGCCTGACATTGGTGATGCATGCTTATAATCCCAGCTACTCAGGAGGCTGAGGGAGGATGAACCCACCACCCAGCTGTGGTGTGACCGTTGGAAGCCCGCTGGGGACCTTTTCACAGCGGCCATGAACATGATCCTGCCAGACTTCAAGAAGCCAGCCTGCTTTGGCACCTACATCATCTGCTACTTCACTGGCATCAGCAGTGAGAACGATGTCCCTGACCTCTTCAACATCACCTCCAGGTACCCTCTTATGGACAAGCTAGAGGAGGTTTACTTCCAGATCCAGGACCTGGAGATGTTTGAACCTGGCCGGATGCACCGCCTCCAGGAGCTCACAGGGGAAAATTACCTGCAGAGCCCCAGTGGCTGGCAGCTCAAGGAGGCCGTGGATAAGTTCCGGGAATGGCAGACCCAGTGCCCTGACTGGTTTGAACGTGAGAACCTTTGCTTCACTGATGACCAGAACCTCCCATCCCTGGACGAAGAAGTGTTTGAGGAGCCACTGCTGCCGCCAGGGAGCGGGATTGTCAGGCAGAAGCCCCTGGTGCGGGAACCTGCCTCCGAGGGCTGCCTGATGGTAGATTTATGCATGGGTGAGGAAGGAAGGGGAATGTCGAGGGTGGTACCCCAATTGCAGCCCCAGGGGGAGGCCATCCAAACTGTGGTGCTCCCCAGAGAGCAGGTCCCTGCTGCTTGTGCAGTGGAGCTGGTTCCTCTTGCTGACAGCAGCAAGGCCAGCCGGCTGACCTTGGTGGAGGAGGGCGAGGCCTGCCCCCTGCTGGAGGATCGTGGCCTCCAGAGAAAGAACATCCTCTTCCTCCCCATGGACCCTGAGGACTCGCCTCTCTGCAGCACTCCAGTGGCTTCACCTGGCCACCTCCCCAATGGTGTGAGGGAGCAGCTGGAGGGCTTGATGCTCTCACTTCTGCAGCAGAGTCTGAATAGCCAGGCCCAGGGTGCATGGGAAGATGCTGCCCTGGTCCTCAAGGACCCCTCCATACCCTGTGAGGAGGAGCAGCGGCAGTCCGTGCAGTCGGACCAAGGCTACATCTCCAGGAGCTCCCCACAGCCCCCTGATGGGCTTGGGGAAATGGAGGAGGAGGAGGAGGAAGAAAAGGACCTAGGGAAGTCAGCTGAGCAGCTGCCTCCTGAGCTTCTGCAGGACCTGAGGAGCCTCCAGCAGCAGCTTTTCTTCCAAGATCTCCAAAAGAACTCTGGCTGGGACAGTGTGGAGTCAGAGAGGTCTGCTACAGAATAGCAGGCCGCTTCCTAGGGCCTCCCATGTCCTCCCATGCCTTGAGAGGGTATGCGTGTGCATGTGGGTGTTTATGTATGTGTGTGTGTGTGTGTGTGTGTGTGTGTGTGAAGCATCTGCCTTTAAAATGTAGGTGTCTTATCAAGCATGGTGGCATGTCCCTGTGGTCCTAACTACTTGGGAGGCTGAGATGGGAGGATCAGTTGAGCCTAGAAATTCAGGATCAACCTGTGTAACAGCAAGATCCTGTCTCAAAAATAAATTAAGGAGAATAAAATGTAGACATCCTGATTCTGATCCCAGTACCCCTCCTTAACTTTTCTTTATGTGACCATCTTGTGTCCCCATAAGAAGTCACAACCCATTCCCAGGAACTTGTGGATGAGTCATTCATTGATTCATTCAGCATTTATTTGGCACCTACTGTGTGCCAGGCATTTGGGATACAAAAGTATATTGCACATGCCGCGGCCTTGGCCACCAAGGAGCTTAACATCTAGTGAGAACCAAAAATTAGCAAGCGTGGAATGGGGATGAAGGAACAAGGTATAAAGACTGAAGAGAGGCCTGGCAGGGCCCTGGCCCAGGGAGAAGCTGGTTTGGGGGAATGTCACAGTCCCAGGGAAGGGAGCAGCCTGGGGGGTGAGTGCTGGTGGGGGGGGGCAGGAGAGATGTGGATGGGGAGGAAGCCAGAGCTCGGGGTGGAGAGAACCTTGTAGGCCAGGCTGGGAGCTGGGACAGCAGCCCAGAGGCCTGCTGGGGACGCCTTTCATGAAAGGTGAGCTGGTGCCCTGCAGGGGAGGGGACTGTGTGCCAGACATGCCTGGAAGTCACCTCAGATCAGTTTTAAAAGCAGACAGGATAGAGCGTGTGATGTGAAACCTAACAGCATTCAGCAGGGAGAAGAGTCTGGAATCCTGAGCTCACTGACTGGCCACCTGTCAGTGGGAGGGCTGTGGCCCAGCATTCCTCAGGGCTGCCTGCCTGGACCCTGGGCTGAAGCCCTGAGCTCAGGAAGCACTGGGCAGGGGGGTGCAGAGTGAGGTGCGGTGTGGGGCGGGGAGGGAAGGCAGTGGAGATCTAGGCAGGCCCTTTGGGGACAGGGAACGTGTGCTGCTGTGTACCTGAAGGTCTGAGGTTCAAGACAGCATTTGAGGAGAGATTCAGGCCCCAGTTTGAAGGCAGTTTTCCTCAAGCGCCTTCTTGGGGTAGACGGGAGCTGAAGAACACACAGGGATGCCTCCGATCCTGGCCTCGAGTGCTGTCCACTCTGGGCATCAGACCTTCATGTCTTCCCAGCTTCAGCACGGAGAGGACTCTGATAGGACAAGAAGCCAACATCACAAGGCATATGTGCCTGGGCCTGTGTGTGCATGAAAGAGATTCAATAAAATGTTAACTCTGCCAAGAATTCCCACTAGTTATTTTGAGTCACATGTTATTATAGGCCTAGAAATTCCTAGTTGAACTGTTCTTTCTTGCAAATAGAGTTTGCCTAGCAGCAGCACAATGAATTCCAAAGTATGCCCCATACTCAGTTCAACGGCCTCAAAGGACCAGGTGAAGGAGATGAGCCCCTTCCAGCCACCAGCCTTTCAGGCTCCACCTCTCCTCTCTAGCAATCCTGGTAGTGAGCATTATTGCGCCCAGAGGCCAATTAACTTTCCTGTGACATTTCCCCATTTTCCGATAAATACAAACTAGATGTCTAGAGTGCAGGACACCATAGCGACTTTGCTCTTAAAAAGGCTTTGTTCAGTCACTTAAACATCATCTGGCAGTCTGAAACCAGGGCTCTGCCTGACAGCAAATTGGCCCAAAGCTACTTCATTGCTGGTTCCCTGAAGCAAACTTTCCATCTTGATCGTAAACCTTGAAGTTCTAGCTGTTCTCAGAAGCCATGTCAATTAATGTCCTCAGTTGTCATTGTCCCATGCATACCCTTTATCTCCATGGTGACTGATTTTTTTTTCTCTGACACTTTTTAAATACAAATTCTTTTAATAAAATGTATCAATGACAACTTCATGTTCAAATATAATGTTAAAAATTATGCAAGAGCATTTTATTATAATTACCAAGAAAAATTTGAGACTGCCAGTCTCTCTGCAGAAATGCTACGCACAGCTGCAAAATGATTGAAGGCTGGTATAATTATGAATCTTAGGTAAGTAGAAAAGCCATCTTGAGCCACAATTTCTTTATTTTCAAACAGCTTCCCTGTGTGTACAACATTATCTTCAATCCACTGCTCAAAATCAACTGGCTCGTTATATGTGCTCTTTTCAATCTTCAAGGTCCACACTAAGTAACTTTGGATTATAAACTTTTCAATCTTTATGTATTTGTAAAACAGAAAACTGGGAAAATCCTGTGATGGTCCAATATGTTTCTGGATTCCGAAATAATAATATTTTCCATCATTTGATGTAGCCCCTTCAGAGCTCCAACAGAGATCAATTTTCTCATCTTCAAGTGTTTAGCCTCCCCTCTTCTGGCCAACTGCCCTGCCAACCTACTCGCCTGGGCCTGGGTAGCTCCAGGCACATGGGCCATCCTGCTCTTTCCCCAATATCTTTATCGAGCTATAATTCACATATCACACAAGTTACAATTGACCCTTCACAACTCAGTGACTTTTAGTATATTAAGAGTTTGGCCACCATCAGCACAATCAATTTTAGAAGATTTTTATTACCCAAAATAAAACCCAGCATCCCTGGGTTTTGGAGTGATGCTGGAACCCAAGGTCTCCATTCATGCCAGGCCAATGCTCTACCACTCAATGACATCCTCAGCCCTAGGTCTTAAAAAGGCTTTGTTCAGTCACTTAAACATCATCTGGCAGTCTGAGCTGAGATCCCTGGAAGCAAATATAACAAATTTTTCTTGGTTTCTGCTTAATTTTTAAATAGGGCACAAGAGTGAAGATGATGTAGTTAGGATGCAGTGGGTGGTTTTGATTCTGTAGTGTGTAGACGTTGAAGTTGGGGTCTTCCCATCCTAAGTAAATCAGGAGACTTTGAGGCCCTGTCCTGCCCTAGTACTTCCTGAGATGGCCTGCCAGCTGAGGGCCACCAGACACATGAGCTCTAAGCTAGGTAGGAGATCTAGAGTCCAAGAGAACTGCAGGCCAGGCTCTTGAGTCTAGGTGTGCTGGGAGGTGGCAGTTACCACAGTCTGTTGCTCTTCAGCTGAGTGACCAATTAGGCCATCTTCCTCAGGCCTAGGTCACTCATCTCTAAGTTGGGCATGGTAGGAGTTCCCACCTCACCAGGTCTTGTGAGGAGTCTATGAAATCCACGAGAGGCTCTGAGGTGTCCCACACCCAGGAAGCACCCAATCCATGTTAGCCACTGCCTCTGCAGGAAGCCAAATGGCTCCTGGGTTCTCTGAACCCTGACCTGATCCTGAGGCAGAGCAGCTTGTGACTTGGGGTGCTGATTGGCTGCTTCTCCTGCTGTTATTTATTGCTTCTTCCCTCTAGTGTTTGCTTTTCCAAATTATAAAAGTAATCTATGCTCCAATTCTTGGTATATGTTAGGTGCTCAATAAATGTGTGAACTGAGTGAATATGTGCATGTGGGAAAACAGCAACAACACAGAGCCTATAGATTATATTACAGAAGAATATAAAGCACCTACCTCCAACCCCACATGTGCGCCCCCACTTCCCCCATCACGTCACTCCCAATGGCTCCCAGGGTCATCTTGCTTTAGGCCACTCCCCAGCTCTCCATGCCTGGTGGCCTCCCCTGGTCCTGGCACTGGACCTCACTCTTGTCTATTTAGGGCGGTAAACACAGGTGGTCACCCAGTAGAGCCAGCCTTGTCCATTCATGGAACAGGAGACCCCCTGTCGTGATGTGAAGGGTGACAAGAAGTCGTGTCCAACATGCTCCCAATCTGCCCTGGTACCTAGATTCCTTTCGGAGGAGGAGCAGCCCCTCGGGTTGTGAACACTGCAGTAGGAACTAGCTTACTGGATCCTTCCAGATGTAATTGTGACCCAAGAGGAGGAGGGGAGGCAAGCTGCCACTGGCCAGCCCCTGCCCTGAGCCCTCGCCCTAACAGGGTGTCCCACTGGTTGGCTTTGCTCTCCTCTTCCATGGGACTCACATAGAAACTGAAAAACAGCCCTGCTTTTTAGCCAGTACTGAGCTTCAGTGGAGGGAAAGGTGAACTGGAGGCTCCCAAGGTGCTGCAGATTCTGGAGGTGACAGACCTGGCTTCCCTTGCTGCTGCAGTGTGGCATTCACAAGCCTCCTCATTTTCCCAGGTTGGTGGTAGTGGGGTTGGAGGCCCAAAACTTCCTCAGACCTCCTCATTGCAAGGGCCACAAAGTAGACACAAGGAAACAATATATCCTCCCCATCCCTGTCTCCTTCCCTCCCTCCATCTTCATCTGGAATAGACACATGAGGGGAAGAGTGGATTTGGGGTCAGTGGCCACTAACAACAGCCTAAAAGAGCCTGGTAAAGGCCCAAGGCACAGCACCCGCCCCCCTACCTGGATAACCCCTTTCCTCCATTCTCTGCCACAATGGATAGGAATTTGAGTGAGGCGGGGAAAGCAGGAAGCATAGTCACCCAGTCCCGTGGAGGTCAGTATTGGGGTAGGATATGGAGAAGGAAGCACAGGGTAAGTGGCTCCACCTCCTCCTCAAAATGAGACCAAAAGCCCTATTGCACTGGGGCCTCTTGATCAATCCCTTCACTCATTCTCTCTTCCTAAGCAGAATGCCACACTTGCAGGTACCATTGTTCTGGGACCAGGCCCCAGGCCCCAGCAGCTGCAGCCGCCTTCTGAGCCCAGTGGACTTGCCCTTCCTGGCCCTTCACTGCCTCCTGGTGGTGAGCAGCCCCTCTCCATCTTCATGCTCAGGAAGGAACCTCTTCTTTCTTGGATACCAAGACTTGGGGGCCTTGGAGAACTGTCAGGGTGTGTGGGGCCAGAAGTGGCTATGGTGCTCCGCCCTCCACCTTCCTGCTGTCTTGGCCATCTCAGGAAGGCTCTCAGCTGGGCCCTGTGCCTAGGAGAAAGAGAAGGTGCCCCATGGCTATGTCAACTGTCTGGCTCTATGGCCTCCCGAATTGAGGGGGCAAAGCACAGGGGGCCTTGCTTTTGGGTTGAGAGTTTCCAGTCCCCTTGGCCTTCTGACCTCCCCTCAACTGCCCTGCATTTTCATCAGGCTGTGTTAGGAAGGGGAAACTTTTACTAGGGCTGAAGCCAAGTGCATCCTTCTGCACTCCTTGGGTAAAAACTCCTTGGAGGGAGATAGCAGTAAACCGTGAGGAAGCCACTGGCGAGGCAAGGGCGAGGATGTTGACAGAGAAAAGCAAGTAAGTAGGTGCGCAGGCAGCGGCACGGCAGCCTTCCAGCATCAGCTTCACCAAGGGGAAGCTGTCAGTATGTCTAGACACGTGCCCAGGAAGTAGCCAGCAGCTGTGGTGCTATTGGGATCCCAGCAGCAGGGGTCCGGCCCTGCAAGGAGGTGCATTCTCCCTGATGGCTGGCACCATGCTGTAGAGCAGGGGCATCAACAGCAACTTGGTAAGGCAGAAGCCGGTGGTGTTGACAGGCACAAGCATCACGAGGAGGTCTATGATGGATGTGCCCAGGATAAGCATTACTGTAGGCATGAAGGCGATGGAGTAGATGAGCCAAGCCAGGTAGGCGAAGGCAAATTTGCCCACTGTCAAGGTCGCCCCAATGGCGGCCAGAGTCCCTGAGTTAGCCGCACATCTTGGCCTTGGTCCCGCCCCCAGAAACTGAGGAGACAGTGAGCAGATGCAGAGGTGGCTGAGGGATCTGTGGCACCACCAGGTCGGTGGTGGTCCAGGATCATCAGGACAGGTGGGTGAAGGTGATAAGGTCTAGGTCCAGCCAACTGCTCTGCGCCAGCACCACTACCATGGACAGCACCGCGTAGCCCTGCTGCTGTCATGCTTCAGAAGGAGGTGAAGGAGGAGACCACGACGCAGGTGGTCAGCACAGGGCGGCCGGCCTGGACATCTCCCTGAGCCTGGGGCCCCAGGAGCTCGGTGGTGGTGGCAAGCATCAGCAGCTTGCTGATACTGATGCTCTGATCATCGTCCTCTCGCTCTGAGTCTGTGTTGCTGCTCAGGGTAGTGGAGATCAGAGGAGGCTTTTCCCCCACCTCCACTACCACTAAGTCGCCACCTAACCCTGCAGCTGGTGCTGGTGCTGGTGCTGCTGTCACCCGAGACTCTGGCCTGGGATGGATCCCCCCACCAACCTAAGGAATAGGGGCTGCAGCCACACGGCGGTGGGTAAGAAGGACCAGGGTGAAGACCGGACCCAGCGAGGCTTGTGGAGCACAGGATGTACTGTGCTCTGAGGGACTCTGGGAGCTGCCCAGATCTCCCTCCAGACCAAACTTGGCTGGTGCTGGTGAGGAGGTAGGGGGAGGCACAGGGAGATGCTGACTAAAGCCTCCAGACTGGGCGAGTTGTGCCCTGGGTGGCTGACAGCTGGGTAGGCAAGGAGCTGGGTCCACTGTGGTGCTGGGGAGCTAGCTCAGTCGACAGAAAATGGAGATGGAGGGGAAACCAGGGCTGGATTCAAAGTGGAAAGGAGGAGAGACCAGAAGGGAAGAAAGCCTGGATACCTGGATCAGCAGGAAGAAAAGGAGGAGGGGAGCTCTGAGGCATCAGAGTGGGTGTGGAGAGTCTGTGGGCCTGTAGGATGGGAAGGAAGGAGCAGGTAGCTGCCAGAATGAGGAGGGATGGAACCAGGTGGGGGAGGGGGCACCAGGAGGACATAAGGGAGAACCTCATTCCTAAAGAAGTCCTTCTGGAGTTCTACGACTTGAATCTCTGGAACATCAGTGGCTAGATGCCCTTATTTTCATTATAGATGGAGTTTCCAATCACCAGGCTTAGGCCACAGATTCAGCCTTCTGCACCTGGTCAGCAGTAGCTCCCATTGCAGTCAGCAGCAAGACAGCTTCCTCCCATACTCCATCCAGTGCCCCTCCCACTTGGCCATCCTGCCTCTCCCTAAGGCACTCAAAAACAAATGCAAGAGTCAGGCAGTGCAGAATTTTAAAACACAGCCCCAGACATACGTTCAATATATTCATGCACCCAGCATTGGATTCTGAGTCAACCTCAGGGAAGTTCCAATTTCCAGTTGATCAGGAAGTAACCTGAATATAACTGCTTGGAAAGAGAATGAGGGATTGATCAAGAGGTCCCAGTGAAGTAGGTCTTTCGGTATCTGTTCTCAAAGGCTTTGAATGGGGTTAGAAGTAAAGCAAAGATATTCTAGCAGAGAGGAAAACAAAGGGCCTTAAGACGCACAGGCACCTGGATAAAAACCAAAGATCAAAGAGGAAGCCAGGGAAAGATACAATCTGCCAAAGCAGACAGAAGGAACAGTGAATGGACTATGTCATCCACCCCGTACCAACAAGCTCAGGAGTTCATACCGACTCGACTCACCCATATGGGCCTCAGTCCATGGCAGGGGCTGGATATCCAGGCAGCAACTCCAGAAGGAAGAAGGTAGGGCTGCCTTTAAGTGTTAGGAGGAAAGGAAATGACAAAAACATTTGGGTCTCAAGGAAGATCTGGGACTCCTATACAAGCCCCATCGAAACTAGACAAGAAGCTTGCCTGCGCCTTCCTCCTTCTCCACATCCCTCAGACATTCCTTACCCTGATTTCATTATTTTAAAGCTGTGGCCACTGGACTCATCTTGGTAACACTACTTAGCAGGAGAGAGGTGACACAGTAAGAACACAGTGCTACTTGCCCAGCTTCTGCCTCTTGAATAAGGGATAGTCTCAGCCAAATCTGCTTTCTCTGGCCACTTGGAGGTCAGTCTACACAACTAATCCATAGTAGAATTGGGATTTAGACCTCATGACCTACAATGTTTACCTTTCTCTTTGGTGCAGGCAACCACTGAAAAGTTCTATGTCCAATCACACAAGGCAGAGCAGGTGGAAGGATGATCACAGGTAGATTGGAGATGGTGCCCCAACACTGCCACTTAACAGTTTGAGTGATGTCATCCCAGTTATTAGACCCGAGCCTCAGTTTAAAACTTACCCTAAATGGGTTGTTGTATTGATAAATCATGTGTGTAAAGGGTATGGTTCAGAGTATATACTCAGTTAAATATAGCTGGTGGTATCAAAATTCTGCTCAGTTCACATCTTAGCCTTCCAGGGAGCATTTACCCAGACCAGGGCCACGAATGGCTGCTATCTGGGCTGGATTCCTTCCTGAGGCCATATTCATAGTTCTGCTCCCTCATAGCTTTGTACTTCCATCAGTACAAATTTGCTGTCACTAGGAGCACTGGTTCTTGAAGCTGGTCTTCACAGACCTCATGGTGTGAGATTCAGCCATGCCAGCTGGTGCCAACTGGTGGATGAGTGAGTAGGACATGTAAGTGCACAGTAATCTACATGGGGCAAAGTTAGGAACAAGAACTTAGCAGACACAGCTTCTAATTGTGGGTGCACACCATGGTAGCTCTGGAAGACAACAATTTGGGAATTCCAACTATTTGGAAAGTTGAAGCAAGAAGATGGCAAGTTTAAGGCCAGCCTGGGCAAATTAGCAAGACTATCTCAAACATAAACCAACTGATTGGGGAGATGCCAGCTACCACCTATATCTGAATCTCCCCTAGGGAAACAGGCCAGTAGCTAACATGGAAGCTGGCCCAAGCCTCCCACTCAAGTCAAGGAAGCAACTGAAGAAGTCAAAGCAGCTGATGAAGCAAAGAACTTGGACTCCTGAGAGAACACAGAGAAGATCCTGTCCCTACCTTCCCCCAAGCCCACCCCTGTCTCAGCCCACTCACACACATTCCCCTCCTCTCGGATTCATCTGTTAGTCCTGTGAAGTTATTCTATGCATTTCTAGGAAGTATACTGTCAATCAGGCAGATTAATTTTCTATAAGGGATTATTTACCCAACTTCCTTCAAGTTATAGACCCTGAAGGCAAGAACAATAATCAGGATGAGAAGTCAGAGTACACTCTATGAAATAAATTGGTGACTGGAGTAATGGTGGAAGCTTCTCTTTACACTGGGCTGTTTCCAACCTTCTGTAAACATTCACACACATGCCGCCCCCATTGAGCACAGGCAGCTGAACTAAGGTCACTAGTGTGAAAACACAGTTACAACTTACCTTTACACAAGCTTCAGGAAAGCTTCCCCAGCTCTCAGCCTCAGGATCCCCAAAATGGAGAGCAAGAGAAAGTCATGAGAGGTTGACGAGAGAAAGAACATGTTCAAAAGTCAGCTTTTATTGGGGGGACACTGTTCTTAGAAAGTTCTATCTATCAAAGGCAGAAGGGTTAGGATTTCAAGGGAACTGTACAGTGTAACTCAACCATAGGGGTACGCCCACAAAGAAAACCGCCTTGCTATCCAGGTGGGGTCAATGCCCAAGCTACAGTGAATGCAGTGGTTGGTCAGAGTCTGGTGCATCAGAATGGTTCCCCCCCAAATTCCCCCTTCTTCCTTTGAAAAAGAAGATGATGAGTCACTATCTCAAGTCCCAAAATTTTTGTTCTGAAAGCACAACATCCTATGATTACAAAGCAAGAAAGAATTAGTAGCAAGAACAATACAAGCATTTACCATGCAGAGTGTTTAAGAATGTTTCCAGGGTTAAAGCCATTTAACTCTCTAAGTATTTGATCAGCTAGAGAAATAGGATCCAAAAAAATCATTCTTACTTTTTTGTATATCTTGAATATGATGATGTAACTCCAAAAGACCCAAGCTGTTATTATTATTCTGCCAAATACCTAACAAATGGTTTTTAACCTTCTCCTAATCCCATTGGGAAGCATTGTATTTGGCAGCTGTAACACACATATAGTCATTGTGACATTTGAGTCTTTCCTTGAATTTCAAAGCTAAGAGCTCATTACCAATATTTATGATAGCAGCTTCTAAGGCATTTAGCTTAGTCTGAATCCTTTCATCAATATTTATTTGATTATGAAGAGCTTTGGAAGTGTTCTGACCCAAATTATTAAGAAAATTTGCATGCTGAATGTAGCCACCAAAGCTGTGACTGTGGAGGAAATAAAAGAAACTAAGGCAACTACTCCAAATACTATGAGTCCAAAAGCATGTTTAGGTCTCACTAGCTGGGCATGTATTTGTTGTAAGACTTGAAAACCAGCATCAGTGTACCATGGCTCTGAAATATTAGCTGGCAATAAAACAAAAAGAGGACTGATGAAGTACTAGTGTTCCTTTCCCTCTATGATATCTGATGATACAATTAGTTAAATTACACTATTACATCTACAAGATATCTATTGTCTTTTCTTTTAACTTTAACATTTCCAGTAATTAAAACATAAGGAAATTGAACACAGGCCCGTAGGCCATAACAGGAACCCTCCTTACAATTTTTGCCTACAAAGTCTTGTAAAGGCTTATCAGTAAAATGTAAGAATTTTGCACCAGCAATTAAGCACCAGACATCTTTGGGAATGCCACCTTCACTGAAGGTCAAGATGTTACTAACAAATCCTCCAGGGGTCATGGTAGCACCCTTGCATAATTGCTTTTTGTCAATTCTAGAAGATCAGTCTAAAATGTATCCACTATTTCTAGATACCTTATGCTGTACTGAGAAAGTATTTACACAATCCATCCACTTAGGAAAGGTGCCAATTTATATCATAGAATAGTTAGGACAGTAAGGTATTAGTGGATGTTCAGCTGAAATGACTAGTTTGTTATGAGAAAGTCCTGTTATAATAATGATCTGATATGAGGCTTTGAGTCTTTGAGGACAGTATGATTAGCATGTCTAGGTCCCCCAACTGCTGTCTTTTCCTCAAAGGACACTTTTAGACAGCCAGCATGTTTATTGCAGGATCAACACATAGGTAATTGAGCACTATAGCCAGAATAATTAAATCCAGTCACATGGATGGGAGTAATATGGGTGTCTGTAAGTCCTTCCATCATACATGAGTCATTAGTAAATACTGGGATGGATTCTCTAGTACACACTACTGCGTGTACTAAAGGTGGATCTGGAAAATACTCTCCCTGAGTCCCATTTACCTGACAGTTCAATAGAGCTAGTACTGTGGCAAACATCACCATTGGAGACTTAGTTTTTCCTTGCTGCTGAATCATTTGTTCAGCCTGCAGTGTCAGATTTTTCAGGTGCTTCCATGAGGGTAGCTTCACCATTGGGTCTCTCTGAGCCATTTTCTTTCCCCCTCTTTCTTCGAGAGTTCCCCTTGATGGTGAGAGTCAGGTCTGATGTCTCTGAATCAGTCCTCAGTCATTTGAATCTTGGTTCTAGGTCCTCCATGCCTGATGGTTCATTCAGGTACCCAAATAGGATGAAAAGCACCTTCTGGAAAAATACAAGCATGACCTCTACCCCACGTTATTACCAGATCTGGTCTTCTCCATTGCTAGTCTGCAAATCCTTCCACCAAACTTGGCTTAAAGGGCCTGCTGCTGTGAAAGACACGTGTGGCTTAGCTGCAGTGCCGCCTTTTGAGTCACAGTTTAAAAAATTTAAAATGAACAGAGCATGATTGAGGTTATTTTTTTTGGGGGGGATGGTCCTAGTCCTATCTCCCCCTTTCAGTTTTTGTAATTGTAGCTTAATAGATAAATGAGCTTGTTTGACAATAGCTTGACCTTGAGGGTTATAAGGAATACCTGTTTCATGGTCAATATGAAACTCTTGGAAAAATTGTTGAAAAGAAGAGCTAATATAAGCCAGTGCACTATCAGTTTTAATCTGTAAAGGACATCCTAATACTGCAAAAGCAGCTAGGCAGTGAGAAATAACATGTTGAGTTGTTGAGGGTTTTTTTTTGTTTGTTTGTTTGTTTTTGTTTTTTTGCACAGGCTGTGGCAAAGATAAACTAGAATAAGTATCCTCAATTACATGTACATAACATTGTTTACCAAATTGAGAAATGTGAGTTACATCCATCTTTCATAGTTGATTTGGTCTTAATCCACAGGGATTTACCCCAGATGGAATGCATATAACACATAGTTGGAATGTATATAACACACTGGGGGCAGTGATGTACAATTTGATGAGCTTGTTTTCTAGTAATATTAAACTTTTTATGTAAACTAGAAGCATTTTGATGATGCAAGTGCACAGTCATACAAAGACATTTACTCACAAGCAGCAACCAATTTATCAATCTTATCATTACCTGACATTAAAGGCCCTGGAAGATTAGTGTGGGCCCATATGTGGCCTATAAAACATCTCTAATTTTACTTTTCACACATTTCTATGGTATGATGATGATTATAACTTTTACATAAATTTAATATACTCCATGTCTGTCATAAATGATGTAAATAAATCAATGTGAAAAAACGTGGGTGTTGGTGCATTTGTATTTTCTTTTGTAAGGTATGAAACAAATTAAATAACTCTTGTGATGGCTTATACTCAATAGTTGAAGTTTCAATATTTTTTTATAACTCCAACTGTATATGAGCTGTCAGAATAAATATTAATGAGCTCATTTCTAAAATGACTTAAAGCACAAATGAGAGCTTGAAGTTCTGTTCATTGGGCAGAAGTATATGAGGTTTGTATAACCTCTGTATGAGTGTGACTATAAAAGCTTGAGCTTGCTTTACTTGAGCTTGAGCCATCAATACCGTTAGTGCTCCATCTATTGGTTGTGCACACACAATCTTTGGCAAAATAAATGCAGTTACTAAGGCAAATTGAACAATTTTATCAAGAGGATGATGATTTTCTATCTGACCAGGAAAATTAGCAAAAGCTAGTTTCCAAGTATTAGAATTTTGGAAAAGCCAATCATTCTGTTGAGCAGAAAATGGAATGATTGTATTATTAGGTTTTGATCCAAGCAGCTGTAAAACTTGCATTCTGCCCTTTAATAACCAATTGAGCAACAAAATCATGAGAAAGAATTTAATGACTTTTGAGGAGAGTGAGATAAATGGATCCATTTAATAACTCCCAATGGTTGCCATATCAAGCATGAGCAGTTGGAAATATTAACAAATATATAGGCTCTTGTGGGTCAATTCTAGTAAGCTGAGCATTTTTAATAGCAATTTAAACCTTTCTTAAAGATGTTCTCACTTCTGCTGTGAGCTGATGAGAAGAAGTTGGAGAAGAATCTCCCTGTAATATTTGAAATAAAGGACTTAAATTTGCAGTAGTTAGTTTTAAAGATGGCCTCAGCCAATTAATGTTACCTAATAGTTTTTGAAAATCATTAAGTGTGTGCAATTCCTTGGCTCTTATTTGTAAATTTTGAGGATGGATTGTGTGTCCTTCAATTATATGACCTAGATATTGAAAAGGAGAGGTCCTTTGTACCTTTTTAGGTGCAATGTACAAACCCATTCCAGTGAGTGAAGTTTCTAATTGATCAAAGACTTTTAAAAGTACATATGGGTTAGCATGAGCTAAAAGTATGTCATCCATAAAATGAATAATGTATGCATCAGAGAATTCCTCCCTCACAGGCATGATGGATTGCACCACAAAATTTTGACAGAGTAGGGTTATTACACATTTTCTGAGGCAACACTTTCCAGCAATATCTTTTAACTGGTTCTTTAAAATTTATTGCTGGAATGCTGAAGGCAAACTTTTATAGTTGTCAGGGTGAAAATGTATAGAAAAGAAACAATATTTTAAATCTATTACTATTAAATGATAATTTAAAGGGATGGCTACTGGGGAAGGAAGCCCTGATTGTAAGGCTCCCATGGGCTCAATAACATGATTAATTGCCCTGAGATCTTGTAATAATCCCCAATTGCCAGATTTTTTTCTTAAATATAAAGATGGGTGTGTTCCAAGGACTGAGCATAGGTTCTAAATGGCCAGCCTAAAGTTGTTTCTGGACCACATGTGGGCTATTTTAAGTTTCTTCCCTGTTAAGGGTCACTGAATAACCCAGACTGGCTCTTCTGTGAGCCAATTAATTTTTTTCTGCTGTTCTCTGGGTCAGGGATAATGTCAGGGGCCCTGCCAAAAATTTTGACTGGGAGAATTAATTAATCTCTGTTGGGAAGACTGGATTATAGGTAAATACACTTCTTGTAAATTTTCTTCAATTTCTCTAGAAATAAATTTTTGATTAAGTCAGGTGACATGATAGAATTTGGAGTTATTAATAACAAACCGAGGCTGTTTAGAATATCTTGGCCCCACAAGTTTACTAGCAAGGTGTCTAAGACATAAGGCTTAAAAATTCCAAAGTTACCATCTTTATCTTCCCAACAAAGATACTGCACTTTGTGCAGGCTGAGAGATCTGACCAATCCCTCTAAGGGGCAGGTGCAATATGTAAAGACCAATCCCTGGGCCAGTACCTGCTAGATAGGACATATCTATCAGCTCAAGGCTCCACAATGCCCTGAAATATTTTATGATTGAATTTAAGATCCAGTAGGGGTCGCTCCTGAATAACTAACTGAGCCATATATGCACAGTCCAGGGACAGAGATGTTGAGCTTTCATCTGGGCCATTTGCAGAATGACAAGGCAAAAATATTAACTGCACTAATACATCTCTTGAAGAGAGCTGAATAGTGCAATCTGACTGTACAGTAATTTCAATCTCTCCTTTAAAATTTGGGTCAATCACTTCTGGCAGTACCTGGATTCCCTTTTGTAAATTGTTCCACCCCCAAATTAGGCCTATGGTACGTAGTGGCAGTAGCCCATGAATACCAGTAGGGATTCACCATGGCCTCATTTCAGGAGTCAGGATTGTTCCCATGGCTGGTCACAGCTCCAAGCTCCTGGCTGAGCCAGAAGTGTTTCTGACCGGTAATAAAAATGGGTTGGCATGACTGACCCTGATAACATCTGAGCCTGTGACTCCTCTTCCATTGTAGTCTGTAATGTATGTCCCTGCTGTTTGGAGGGGCCAGGGCAGGCCCAGCTCCCAGTTTCCCGGTGGTGAAGAAGAAGGAAGTGAGGTTAAAATGATGGCAGGCCACCTCCGCCATGTCTGCCAGAGTTCCCCCACGCCACGTGGTCATTTCTTCAATAGCAGCATTGGCATAAACCAGGTGAGGTTTCTGCCTGATTGCATGGAGACCCATATGGCCAGTTTTACCACAGTTAAAACGTTGCCCATGAGAATGGCATCTCCTAGAGTGAGGTTGTAACACTTGCTTTAAAGTAGCAGGGAGTTTTAAACCCTGCAAGTGTGTGGGACCCACATCCACAAAGGCAAATAAATTTGGAAAAAATTCCCCTTTTCCAATGGGTTGGAAGATCTTCTGACAAACTTTGTTGGCATTTTCAAATGTTAATTGTTTGAACGAAAACTCAGAGGCATTCGAGTCTCCTATGGCCTGGTTCGCTGCCTGGAAAAGAAGTGTTATAAAGTCCGAAAACTGTTCATCTGTTCCCTGCTGAATCTGGCTAAAATCCAGTATCTGTTCACCTTTATTAGTCAATTCTTTCCAAGCCTTTTTGGCACAAACAGTAATCTGATTATAATCTGGCAGATTTAGCTGCCTTTCCAATTTGGCAAAATCTCCAGTTCCAGTTAAAATCTCTAGAGGGGCTTCAAAGCCTTGCATGAAGTTTTTCTCACCCTGTTCGGCACAATTATTGGTTCAGTTGGATGACAACAATAGATAATTGCCCCCTGATAGGCATGCCTTAGCCAGCATAATCCAGTCATACAGGGGCAGAGGTTCACTGCCTAAAGATTTAAGCAGCCTTTGAACAGATGCTGAATTTGGACCATAGTACAGCAAGCATTTTTAAGCTCCTTTAGAGTTTTAAAAGGAACCACAGTATGCACTCAGACACATTGATTTTGCTCATAAAACTGGGAAAAGCTGAAAACCTATAATGTCCTCCCCCACCTCCATCACTGTCCTAAGGCCATGTTGGAGTGGCATAAGCATGGCTACAGCCAGTTTAGAGTAGTTATTGAACTTTGTTCTCCCAGAGGTGAGTGGCCAGATCCAAATGGTGGACTCAGGGCCAGCCAAATGTAATCTACCAAAGCTCTCCTGCAGCTCATTCTCACCCTCTGTCTGGGAATCCTCAGACTGTAGTGGCTCAGTTTCATTAGGATCTTCCTGTCCATCTTCCTCCCCTCCATCTTGAATCGGCCTTGCAGAAACCCAATCAGTGCTGGTTTCCTCTCTAGCATATGCCCCTACCAACAAGTTGCATTGGTATGCTTGTAGATCACTGTTTCTGTCTGAATCAGCTGTGACTGAATGTGTGGTTTTAGGTCTTGCCCTGATGTCCTCTGTCTGCAGTTTTCAAGCTACAGACTGGGTGAGAATTAACTCCTCCTCAGTCTGGCTACAGATAGAGAAAACTGCCTGAAAGCCACCACAGACTATTTTTCTTGCTTCAACCCCCTAATTGTTTTTTTGGAGCCCTTTCAACAAGTCTTCTGAATACAATTGCTCCTTGTCTCAGTCATCAAAAAGACACATTTCTAGAGCAGTCCAGGCTTTTTGAATATTTTCTATTGTGCCTCTAGATAGTTTAGCAGAGAGGCAGCCTTTAGACAATTGTATACCTAGCCTCTCCCAAGTACACAATCTTCCTCACAAAACCAAGGGCATACATCACTAACTGTTTTCAGGAATTTAGCCAGTTGGGTCCTTTTGACCTGTTTCCCTCTCTGGTTTATTAAAGTCTCCAGGATGAACAGATTAATCTCTTTCTAAAGATGTGGAATTGCCCATGTTAGTTCTTTAATGTCCCTGGATCTCAGTCTGCCTGCTTCTTTCACACACCCCCAAAAAACACAATTCTCTGAATTTCTAAAGTGCACTCACCCAAGTCTACCTACAAATTCACACCAAGCAGTCCCTTTGTTCGGGCGCCACCTGCCACCCTCGACCAGCGAGGGCAGCTGAATTAAGGTTGCTCATGTGAATTTGTAGGGACACAAAATAAAAGACAGAACTTTACACAAGCTTTAGACAAGCTTCAGTATGGCTTCCCTGGCTCTCAGCCTCAGGCTCCCCAAAAGGGAGAGCAAGATAAAGTAAAGAGAGGTTGACGAGAGAGAGAGAGAGAGAGAGAGAGAGAGAGAGAGAGAGAGAGAGAGAGAGAACCAGAGAACGTTCATAAGTCAGCTTTTATTGGGGGAACACTATTATTACAAAGTTCTATCCATCAGAGGCAGAAGAGTTAGGATTTCAAGGTTAGTGTAACTCAACCCTAGGGGTACGCCCACAAAGAAGACTGCCTTGCTATCCAGGCAGGGTCAATGCCCAAGCCACAATAAATACAGTGGTTGGTCAGAGCCTGGTGCATCAGGACTAGAAGGTGTGGTCATTCAGAGTGGCTCCCCCACCAACACACACACATAAACACACACCCTTTGCTTCAGCCTGGAAAGGGCTTGACAAAGATGTACAAGGATATGACAGAGATAGCTTGGCATGCTGGCATACACCTATAATCCCAACCACTTAGAGTTTGAAGCAGAGGATTTGAAATTCAATTCCAGCCTGGGCACCTTAGCAATATCATTCCAAAACAAACAAACAAACAAACAAACAAAAACCAACTGAGTATGTAAGCTCAGTATTATTGAACCCAGAGATCCCCTGGGTTCAATCCCAAATACTTGGGAGAAAAAAAAAGAGCTGGGTGCAGTGACAGGTTCCTGTAATCCCAGCAACTTGGAAGGCTGAGAAAGGAGGATTATAAATTCAAGGCCAAACTGGGCAACTTTGCAAGACCTTGTCTCTAATATATATATCCCAGTGATAGAATGGCCCTGGGTTTAATCTCCAGTCACACACACACACACACACACACACACACACACACACAAAGGTGTGACAGAGATAAGAGGCAGGAAGACAAAAAGTCATTCTTATACATAAAGTAAATATAAATATCCCACAAGGATCTAGAAAGGGAAAGAAATAGTCCCTGAGCATCTTGTAAACAGTCCCTGAGCATCTTGTAAACACCTAGTGCCTATGCTAAATGGCATACCTGGAAACCTAGAGTCAGAGAGGTAAAGCAACTCACTCTAAGTCACACAGCTAGTTAAGGGCAGAGTTAGGCTTAGATGCAGACTTGTGACTCAACTCAGTGCTTTCATCAGCTATAACTCTCCTTCTCACAAACCCAAATGGCAGCAGCTCATAGGCATCCAGGGGACAGGAACAAACTAAACAGGTATCAATCCAAAACCATTTCCCTAAAGATCTGTTAAGTGTTGGGCACTAGACAGGGCTTCTTTAGTCACACAATATTCTTGTCCTCCTAGAAGTACAAGGTCAGTGGCTCACCACTTTCCTGAAGCAGAAACAGACAGACCAGGAGGGAGGAGAGGTGTCCTGGCCAGCTCAACAGTACAGAAGAATCAGGGAACAGAGCCTTTCCTAGGACTAAGCCATGGTCCCTTCCTTTCTAATCCATTCTCTGGTCATCGTCAATGCCTCTCACCCTCAGAACAAGAGGAAAGGACAGGACCAAAGGGGACCATCCAAGGGTGTGTGGAGCCCACAGATGCTCCCTGAGTGAACATAAGAGGAGAAAAGACACAAGCTGAGTTCTCTGGCTTAGAGTCACACAATCACCATACACTGTGGCTCAGGAAGAGGGAACCCAGTGGGGGACGAGATGAAGAAGAAGGAGTCTGCGAAGCTTCAGCGTCTGAGGAACTTGAAGTCTCAAAAATACTGAGTGAGTTCTGAAAATAGGCACCACGTCTCTCCAATTCAGAGCTCTCTGGTATGCCCTGAGCTACTCCCTGGATGACTCACAGTGATGCCACCACCCACAGGGACAAAGGAGAAGCCTCTGCCTCAGTGGCTCCACGTGTCAGCCCCTGAGCTAGGTGCTAGGGTTCCAGAGTCTTAAAAAGAAAAGTTAAAGGCAAGTTTTTCCTAAGAGGGAAACAGATAAGCAATAACACACAATAAAGTATTCTGACATGACCAAGTTGTACACGGGGTCTGGAAATAGGAGGGTGTCAGTAAAGCCTTTGCTGGTGAGAGGTGTGCTGAAAAACAAGAATACATTGAAGTTCATACAGCAGGTAGGGATGGGGGGAGCATTCTAGAAGACAGATGAAGAAGGTTAGGTGTTGGGTAGCAGGCCTTCGTGCTGGGATTTGAAGGAAAAGGAGAACACACAATGAAAGGCTGAGGAATGGGGAGGGCCATGTCACAGTGGACCATGTCTGGCAGGCTGAGTTTGGGCTGCATTTGGAGGGAATAAGGAACTTTTGAGAATAGAAATATAATATGATCAGATCTGCATTTTAGTAAAACTGCTTTGCAGGTGACAAGATGACTTGGAAGGAGAGAAAATGGAGGCACAGAAACTACACTGTAGTTCAGGTGATACTGTGAAATATATAAAAGCACCCTGCTTGCCACAAAATATGTGTGTATTGTGTGTGTGTGTGTGTTCATAATCATTTCAAATGCATAATAGTAATCTCATAAGAAGTTAGGGGAATTTTTTTCTTGCAGTGCTAGGAATCAAACCCAGGACCTCATGCATGCTAAGCAAGCACTACACCACTGAGCTACATTCCCAACACTAAGATAAATTCTTGAAGTCATTAAATGTAAAGGGAACTAAAAACCAGAATGTTAAGTGATGGGAGGATGTTGTGTATGCCTTCAGATATGCAGTTGGTCTCAGGAAGCCACACTAATAAAGTGGGGACCAGACACATGTGGCCACCTAAACTTAAACTAATTTAGTGTTAGTTAAAATTTAAATGCAATTCCTGTTTTTGCTTAGCCATATTTCAAGTGCTCAATAGCCCCATGTAATTAATGGTTACCATGTGAGACATTGGAGATATAGAACATGCCCATCACTATGGCAAGATCTACTAGACAAGGCTGATGACAAGATCTACTGTATAATAGCCAAGCAGAGACAGGAGACATGGCATTAGATCCAACTGAGGCAGGAAGTCTGAGCTGAGTTCCCTGCATAAAACCATCAAAGTCAATGAAAGGGTGGACAGAAAAACAAATCTACCACCAAAACAGGAGACGATGTGGAAATGAGTGAGTTTGGCCTAGGCTTAAAGTGAAATGAGAATTTTTCCTGGGAATTCATAACCTTGGGCTTGTGGCACATATAGGTTTGGGATTTTAAAGATGTCATAGTGAGAAATTAATAATTGCTGGTCATAGGCTGGCAATAAACATGAGTTCCTTAGTAAGCCCAAGTATAAATGAGTGCTGAAGAGATATATCTTCAACTTCAGTTTTCTAGGATTCCCATAGATGAAATACCAGTAAAAGCAAACTCACAATCCCAAATTACAAACCACACAAGAAACCAACCCATCATGAAGTAAAGTCAGCAGATGAAACAGACAGATTCAAACTCCAAGAAGTTCAGAAGATGAAAGCTGTAATAGTAATAGGTTTGCCATGATCACATAATTAAGTATAGAAGAGGAATAAATGCTATGAAAAAAAGAGTAGTATAGTAAAAGGCTTCCAGAAAGGTAGTATATGTATGGATCTCTGAATTTTTGCCCCAGCAAAACAACCATCACTGGTAGAAACTATAGAAAAAAGCAAATTTTTGAAAATTAGAAATCCAAGGTTGGTGGAACACATCTGTAGTCTCAGTTCCACAGGAGGCTGAGGCAGGAGAATCACTGGAGCTCAGGAGTTCAAGACTAAACTAGGAAACAGTGACACCCTGTCTGAAAATGAATTTAAGAATCCAAAGATTATTCTAGGGCACACAACAAACAGGAAAGTATTTTAAAAAAAACACTAATTTTCAATAAGAATAGTAAAAATTTATGCCACGTGAGCTAGAACCTACTCCTTCCATTCCCTCAGCTCAACATGACAGAAAGTTTATTTTAGAAGATGTGCGAAGAAGAAGAAGAAGAAGAAGAAGAAGAAGAAGCTCACTCTCCCACGTGCTCCCAGTCTAGAATACCAGTTTCCTGCCATGAGGGATTGGCTACTAGTATTTCTCATTCTGCATGCCTATTTTTGTGTTGCAGAGACTCCATTCCAAGCAGACACAGCAGAGAGGTCCACACTTGAGTTGATGGGATGCAGGCATAAAAATGTCTTGAGGAGTTCACCCCAAACTCCTTTTCTTTGTAGAGTTTCAGGGAAGAAAAAAACACTTAGAAACAAGAGAAGCAATCAGGAGGCAAGAAAAAAAAAATAAGGGGATAAAAGGAAGAAACTTAGAACAAAACCACAGAGAGGTAGACCTGAAGTTTAGACATTTCTCTTTTATTTCAACCTGTTTAACATGTTCTCCAAAATGTCCTCAAACATCTCTTCTGCCATTTGTTCTACCACTCCTGGGAGGCAAGTTGGGCCATCACTCTGTTAAGACCCCACTGCAGGAAGGATCCAAGTGGTGGAATAGAGGAGGCCGTGTTCCTGGCTGCTCCATGGTGTGAAACCAAGAAAGCAGGCAGACTGCTTCTCCACAAGGTGAGTAACTAAATAAAGGGGTTTTGGCTTTACTGGAATTTAAAACTGGACATTCAAAGCAGACCTGGAACACAAGAGGTTGAATATAATAAAATAAGGAAAAGATTGCCAGTGACATAGCTGCTGCCATGGCTGGGTCAAAAGCACCAGAAGAGCAACCCCTCCATGAGCATAGTAGGGGGATAAGAGAATGAAAGGAACCCACATTTTTGGAGGCCCTAGGTGTGTCTGAGTACAGATTATTTAGAGAACAGGAACATTGCCCAACAAACCTGAAAGATGAGCTGCATGATATCCATATGCAGGGAAAGAAGCCCCATCTCACCAGGTGGCATGCTGAGGACAAAGGAAGGAACCATTTTGCAGCCATGGTCTAGGGGCTGGAAGCTGAAGAAGTTAATTCCTGGCAAACCCGATTTTGGCCCCAAATACAGGCCAACTAAATACACACTGCATGACATAGAGTGTACTTAAGTGACCAGGAGAAAAATCAAACATGGAGAGAGGTTTACACAGGGGACAACTGGTCATGGAAACCCACCCAGCTCTACCTCTCCCCCTCCAATCAGACTGCTGGCAGGACCTGCTGGGAGAGAAGCACCTGACCAGGGACATGGAAGGATGGGGGCAGAAAGATGGTTTAGAGACTGAAACAAAGACCAGGAAACATGGGGTCTGCAAGTGACAAAGAGGACTAGGAACTGGCTCCCCCACCACATGAGTGGAACCCAGGGGAGACCCCTGGGGTAAAGTGTTCCAGTGTGGACTAGCAAGTACTAGACTCTAAAGATGTGCTGATTTTAAATCTCCAGACCAATTGGCATTCAGCAAAGAGCATAGAGCACAACTAAAACCTGCCTCCAGGAATTCTGCCTATGGGATTATTTCTCTCACCCCAGCAATCCAGAGGGTGGAGCCTCACTCTCCAGAAGACCCCACCTTAAACTGATGAGGAAAGAAGTTGAGAATATTTTGAACTCCAATGGAAAGAATTTTTTTAACTTTTCATCAAGATCTTTTTTTTTTTAATTCTTTTTCTCTGTTTAATTGTGACCTTGATGGTACAAGAACATTGATACATTTTCATATTTGTTTTTGTTCTCAATTCTAGTATTTTTGAAGTGAGTTATTTTTCATGGATTAGTTTTTTGTGAACTAGGATGTTTGATTACTGCATTTTTGTTTTGTTTTATATTCTTTTTTTATTTTTAATTTTTAGAAAAATTTTACTTTATTTTCTCCTACCTATTTCCCTTGATTCTCTCTTTTCTTCTGCTAACAGCCAATCTCTATTGTTCTCCCTTACACTCTTTCTTTAATCTCTTACTTCTGTCTTCTCTCCTCCTCCCTCATAATCTTCACATACTATATCACTACTATTCTCTCCCTGTCCACCATTTGAAATTGTAAACCCTTTTGCAAACTTGCTATTTTGGGCAATAACTGATTATATAATTTCTGTTTATTGTGACAATTCTGTTTATTGTGACAATTATAGATGTCATAGTAGAAACTACTTGGTTTAATGCTTATACTGCTTGCTTTGGTTGTTATTATTTGTCTCCCCCTAAACAGGGAGGTATTGGAAAACTTTCAGGGACACTATAAGTCCACAGGATAGAAATTCAACTGCCTCAGATCCATACTGTTAGATGAGTAGACACACAAACAACATGAAAAAGCAAGGGAACAAATTGCCCCAAGCAAATCAAGATACTTCAATAACAGAATCCCTCAATACCATGGTGGAAGAAAGGTCAGAGAAGGAGTTTAGAATGTACATAGTTAAACTGATCTGTGAAGTAAAGGATGGGATAAGGAATGAAATCAGAGAGAAAATACAGTAAATAAAAGATCACTTCAATAAACAGACAGAAATTCTGAAGGAAAAAAAGCAAAATCCTCAAAATGAAGGAACAATAAACCAAATTAAAAATTCAATAGAAAGCTTCACCAGCAGACTAGACCATTAGGAAGACAAAAACCTCAGGCAATGAAGACAAAATACATAATTTTGAAAATAGAGTTGACCACAGAGAGAATATGTTAAGAAACCATGAACAGAACCTCCAAGAATTATGAAATGCATGGAAAGCCCAAATTTAAGATTTATCAGGACAGATGACAGAGGGAGATACAAACCAAAGGAATGCATCTTTTCAATGAAATAATATCAGAAAATTTTCCCAAAATAAAGAATGAAATGTAAAATCAAATACAAGAGGCTTACAGAACCCCAAATGTACAAAATTATAACAGACCCACACGAAGGCACATTATAATAAAAATGCCTAGCATACAGAATGAGGATAGAATTTTAAAGACAGTGAGAGAAAAATAAATATAAGGGGGAAACCAATTCAGATCTCAGCTGATCTTTCAACCCAGATGCTCAAAGGTAGAAAGTCCTGGAATAACATACACCATGCTCTGAAAGAAAATAGATGCCACAAAGAATCCTATAGCCAGAAAAATTAAGCTTCATACTTGAAGATTAAATAAAAACTTCCATGAAAAACAAAAGTTAAAGGAATTTGCAACTAGAAAGTCTGTACTATAGAATATTCTCAACAAAATACTCCATGAAGATTAAATGAAAAAAAAAAAAAAAAAAAGAAAACCAGCTAAGGGAGGAACTACACTAAAAGAATAGTCAATCAAAAGAGAAACTAATGCAAATTAAAAACCAAAAATAAACCAAATATCAGGAATACAAATCATAACTTAATAATAATGTTGAACATTAATAGCCTAAACTCATCAATCAAAAGTCAGACTGGCAGTTGAATTCAAAAACAAGACCCCACAATATGCTGTCTCCGAGACTCACCCCATAGGCAAAGATGTCCACAGACTGAAGGTAATAGAATGGGAAAAAAAAATATGACTCACATGGATCACATAAACAAGCAGAGGTTTCTATCCTCATATGACATAAAGTGGACATTAAGCCAAAGTTAGTCAGAAGGGACAAAGAAGGACAATTCATACTGCTTAAGAGAATTATACATCAACAAGACATAACAATCATAAATATTTATGCCCCAAGAAATGGAGCATCTACATACATCAAACAAACCCTTCTCAATTTCAAGAACCAAATAGAACACAACACAATATTTTATTGGGTGACTTTAACACACACTTCTCACTACTGAATGGAACCTCCAAGCAAAAACTAAAAAAGAAACTATGGAACTAAATAATACAATAAATAATTTAGACTTAATAGACATATATAGAATATTTCATCCATCAATGAGTGAATACACTTTCTTCTCAGAAGCACATGGATACCTCTCTAAAATAGACCATATCTTATGTTGCAAAGCAATTCTTAGCACATACAAAAATTAGAGATAATGCCATTTCAGACCATAATGGAATGAAATTAGAAATCAATGATAAAAAAACTTGGAATGGAACTACCATTTGACCCAGTCATCTTATTCCTAGGTCTATACCCAAAGGACTTAAAATCAACATACTACAGTGACACAGCCACATTAATGTTTATAGCAGCTCTATTCACAATAGCTAAACTATGGGAACAACTTATGTGCTCTTTAACAGATGAATGGATAAAGAAATTGTGGTATATATAAACAATGGAATATTTCTCAGCCTTAAAGAAGAATGAGCCAGGCACATTGTTGCACACTTGTAATCCCAGCAGCTCAAGAGGCTTAGGCAGGAGGATTGTGAGTTCAAAGCCAGCCTCAGCAAAAAAGAGATGCTAAGCAACTCAGTGAGACCATGTCTTTAAATAAAATACAAAATAAGGCTGGGGATGTGGCTCAGTGGTCGAGGTCAAATGCCCCTGAGTTTGATCCCCAGTACCCACCCACCCCCCCCAAAAAAAAGAAGGATGAAATTATGGCATTTGCCCCAGTAAATGGATGGAACTAGAGAATATTATGCTAAGCAAAATAAACCAATCACAAAGAACCAAATGTTTTCTCTGATATGTGAATGTAATTCACAATACAAGGGTGGGGCTAGGCAAGAATAGAAGTACTTTGGACTAGACAGAGGGGAGTGAAAGGGGAGGTGGCATAGGGGTAGGCATCATAGTAGAATGAATCAGACATATTACCCTATGTGCATATGTGATTACATGACCTGTGTAATGCTACATCATGTACAAAAAGAAGAGAGAGAAGTTATATTTCATTTATTTTTTTTTCTTCTTATTTTATTTTTATTTTTTTTTAATTTTTTATTGTGGGTTGTTCAAAACATTACAAATTTCTTGACATATCATACTCCACACTTCGATTCAAGTGGGTTATGAACTCCCACCTTCACCCCATACACAGATTGCAGATTCACATCAGTTACACATCCATTGATTTACAAATTGCCATACTAGTGTCTGTTGTGCTCCGCTGCCTTTCCCATCCTCCACCCTCCCCACCTCTCCCCTCCCCTCCCCTCCTCTCTCTCTACTCCCTCCACTGTATAACCCTGAGGGTATCCTTCCATTACCGTGCAATTTCCCTTCTCTCTCCCTTTCCCTCCCACCTCTCATCCCTGTTAAATGTTAATCTTCTTCTCCTGCTCTTCGTCCCTACTCTGTTCTTAGTTACTTTCCTTATATCAAAGAAGACATTTGGCATTTGTTTTTTAGGGATTGGCTAGCTTCACTTAGCATAATCTGCTCTAATGCCATCCATTTCCCTGTAAATTTTATGATTTTGTCATTTTTTAATGCAGAGTAATACTCCATTGTGTATAAATGCCACATTTTTTTTATCCATTCGTCTATTGAAGGGCATCTAGGTTGGTTCCACAGTCTTGCTATTGTGAACTGTGCTGCTATGAACATCGATGTAGCAGTGTCCCTATAGCATGCTCTTTTTAGGTCTTTAGGGAATAGACCAAGAAGGGGAATAGCTGGGTCAAATGGTGGCTCCATTCCCAGCTTTCCAAGAAATCTCCATACTGCTTTCCAAATTGGCTGCACCAATCTGCAGTCCCACCAGCAATGTACAAGTGTACCCTTTTCCCCACATCCTCGCCAGCACTTGTTGTTGTTTGACTTCCTAATGGCTGCCAATCTTACTGGAGTGAGATGGTATCTTAGGGTGGTTTTGATTTGCATTTCTCTGACAGCTAGAGATGGTGAGCATTTTTTCATGTACTTGTTGATTGACTGTATGTCCTCCTCTGAGAAGTGTCTGTTCAGGTCCTTGGCCCATTTGTTGATTGGGTTGTTTGTTCTCTTACTGTCTAATTTTTTGAGTTCTTTGTATACTCTGGATATTAGGGCTCTATCTGAAGTGTGAGGAGTAAAGATTTGTTCCCAGGGTGTAGGCTCCCTATTTACCTCTCTTATTGTTTCTTTTGCTGAGAAAAAACTTTTTAGTTTGAGTAAGTCCCATTTGTTGATTCTAGTTATTAACTTTTGTGCTATGGGTGTCCTATTGAGGAATTTGGAGCCCGACCCCACCGACTGTAGATCGTAGCCAACTTTTTCTTCTATCAGATGGCGCGTCTCTGATTTGATATCAAGCTCCTTGATCCATTTTGAATTCACTTTTGTGCATGGCGAGAGAAAGGGATTCAGTTTCATTTTGTTGCATATGGATTTCCAGTTTTCCCAGCACCATTTGTTGAAGATGCTATCCTTCCTCCATTGCATGCTTTTAGCCCCTTTATCAAATATAAGATAGTTGTAGTTTTGTGGATTGGTTTCTGTGTCCTCTATTCTGTACCATTGGCCCACCCGCCTGTTTTGGTACCAGTACCATGCTGTTTTTGTTACTATTGCTCTGTAGTATAGTTTGAAGTCTGGTATCGCTATACCGCCTGATTCACACTTCCTGCTTAGCATTGTTTTTGCTATTCTGGGTCTTTTATTTTTCCATATGAATTTCATGATTGCTTTCTCTATTTCTACAAGAAATGCCGTTGGGATTTTGATTGGCATTGCATTAAACCTATAGAGAACTTTTGGTAATATCGCCATTTTGATGATGTTAGTTCTGCCTATCCATGAACAGGGTATATTTTTCCATCTTCTAAGATCTTCTTCTATTTCTCTCTTTAGGGTTCTGTAGTTTTCATTGTATAAGTCTTTCACCTCTTTTGTTAGGTTGATTCCCAAGTATTTTATTTTTTTTGAAGATATTTTGAATGGAGTGGTTGTCCTCATTTCCATTTCAGAGGATTTGTCGCTGATATACAGGAATGCCTTTGATTTATGCGTGTTGATTTTAAATCCTGCCACTTTGCTGAATTCATTTATTAGCTCTAATAGTTTCTTTGTAGAGCCTTTTGGGTCTGCTAGGTATAGAATCATATCATCTGCAAATAGTGATAATTTAAGTTCTTCTTTTCCTATTTTTATGCCTTTAATTTCTTTCGTCTGTCTAATTGCTCTGGCCAGTGTTTCGAGAACTATGTTGAACAGAAGTGGAGAGAGAGGGCATCCCTGTCTTGTTCCAGATTTTAGAGGGAATGCCTTCAGTTTTTCTCCATTCAGAATGATGCTAGCCTGAGGCTTAGCATAGATTGCTTTTACAATATTGAGGTATGTTCCTGTTATACCTAGTTTTTCTAGAGTTTTGAACATAAAGGGATGCTGTACTTTGTCGAATGCTTTTTCCGCATCTATCGAGATGATCATATGGTTCTTATTTTTAAGTCTATTGATGTGGTGAATAACATTTATTGATTTCCGTATATTGAACCAGCCTTGCATCCCAGGGATGAATCCTACTTGATCATGGTGTACAATTTTTTTGATATGTTTTTGTATCCGATTCGCCAGAATTTTATTGAGGATTTTTGCATCTAGGTTCATTAGAGATATTGGTCTGTAGTTTTCTTTCTTTGAAGTGTCTTTGTCTGGTTTAGGTATCAGGGTGATGTTGGCCTCATAGAATGAATTTGGAAGTTCTCCCTCCTCTTCTATTTCCTGAAGTAGCTTGAAAAGTATTGGTATTAGTTCTTCTTTAAAGGTTTTGTAAAATTCTGCTGTATACCCATCCGGACCTGGGCTTTTCTTAGTTGGTAGTCTTTTTATGGTTTCTTCTATTTCCTCAATTGATATTGGTCTGTTTAGGTTTTCTATATCCTCCTGACTCAATCTGGGCAGATCATATGACTTAAGAAATTTATCGATGCCTTCACTATCTTCTAATTTATTGGAGTATAAGGATTCAAAATAGTTTTTGATTATCTTCTGTATTTCTGAAGTGTCTGTTGTGGTATTGCCTTTTTCATCCCGTATGCTAGTAATTTGAGTTCTCTCTCTTCTTCTCTTCGCTAGCATCGCTAAGGGTCTGTCGATTTTGTTTATTTTTTCAAAGAACCAACTTTTAGTTTTGTCAGTTTTTTCAATTGTTTCTTTTGTTTCGATTTCATTAATTTCAGCTCTGATTTTAATTATTTCTTGCCTTCTACTTCTTTTGCTGTTGTTTTGCTCTTCTTTTTCTAGGATTTTGAGATGAAGTATGAGATCATTTATTTGTTGGTTTTTTCTTTTTTTAAGGAATGAACTCCAAGCAATGAATTTTCCTCTTAGAACTGCTTTCAATGTGTCCCATAGATTCCGATATGTTGTGTCTGTGTTTTCATTTATCTCTAAGAATTTTTTAATTTCCTCCTTGATGTCTTCTATAACCCATTGATCATTCAGTAACCTATTGTTCATTCTCCAATTGATGTATGCTTTTTCCTTCCTTCTTTTATCGTTGATTTTCAGTTTCATTCCATTATGATCAGATAAGATGCATGGTATTATCTCTACTCCTTTATATTGTCTAAGAGTTGCCCTGTGACATAATATATGATCTATTTTTGAGAAGGATCCATGTGCTGCTGAGAAAAAAGTGTAACTGCTTGATGTTGGGTGGTATACTCTATATATGTCAATTAGGTCTAGGTTATTAATAGTGTTATTGAGTTCTATAGTTTCCTTATTCAACTTTTGTTTGGAAGATCTGTCCAGTGGCGAGAGAGGTGTGTTGAAGTCTCCCATGATTATGGTGTGGTGGTCTATTAGACTCTTGAACTTGAGAAGAGTTTGTTTGACGAACATAGCTGCACCATTGTTTGGGGCATAAATATTTATGATTGTTATGTCTTGTTGGTGTATGGTTCCCTTAAGCAGTATGTAGTGTCCCTCTTTATCTCTTTTGATTAACTTTGGCTTGAAATCTATTTTATTTGATATGAGTATGGACACGCCTGCTTGTTTCCGAAGTCCATATGAGTGATATGATTTTTCCCAACCTTTCACCTTCAGCCTATGTATGTCTTTTCCTATCAAATGCGTCTCCTGTAGGCAGCATATTGTTGGGTCTTGTTTTGTGATCCATTCTACTAGCCTGTGTCTCTTAATTGGTGAGTTTAAGCCATTAACATTTAGGGTTATTATTGAGATATGGGTTGTTCTTCCAGCCATATTTGTTTATTTCTGTTACTAAACATGGTTTGTTTTCCTCTTTGATTATTTCCCCCCCCCTTTACTGTCCTACCTCCCACTGTTGGTTTTCATTGTTATTTTCCATTTCCTCTTCCTGTAATGCTTTGGGGAGGATGTTTTGAAGAGATGGTTTTCTAGCTGCCAATTCTTTAAACTTTTGTTTATCGTGGAAGGTTTTAATTTCATCTTCCATCCTGAAGCTTAATTTCGCTGGATACACAATTCTTGGTTGGAACCCATTTTCTTTCAGTGTTTGAAATATGTTATTCCAGGATCTTCTAGCTTTCAGAGTCTGTGTTGAAAGATCAGCTGTTATCCTGATTGGCTTACCCCTAAATGTAATCTGCTTCCTTTCTCTTGTAGCTTTTAAAATTCTCTCCTTATTCTGTATGTTGGGCATCTTCATTATAATGTGTCTAGGTGTGGATCTCTTATGATTTTGCACATTCGGCGTCCTGTAGGCTTCTAGGATTTGGGATTCTGTCTCATTCTTCAAGTCTGGGAAGTTTTCTCGTATAATTTCATTGACTATTCATTGCTCATTCCTTTAGTTTGGACCTCTATACCTTCCTGTATCCCAATGACTCTTAAGTTTGGTCTCTTAATGTTATCCCATATTTCTTGGATGTTCTGCTCATGGTTTCTTAACAGTCTTGCTGAGCTGTCTATGTTCTTTTCAAGTTGAAATACTTTGTCTTCATTGTCTGATGTTCTATCTTCTAAGTGTTCTACTCTGCTGGTAGTATTCTCCATTGAGTTTTTAAGTTGGTTTATTGCTTCCTGCATTTCTAGGATTTCTGTTTGTTTGTTTTTTATAACCTCTATCTCCCTGTATAGTTGATCCTTTGCTTCCTGGATTTGTTTGCGTAATTCGTTGTCGAAGTGATCTTTCATTGTCTGATTTTGCTGTTTAATGTCTTCCTTGATACTCCAGATCATCTGAAGCATGTACATCCTGAATTCTTTATCTGACATTCCATCTGCTGCAGCTGTTACCTCTTCTAAAGTTGCATTGACCTGCATTGCTTGTGGTCCTTTCTTTCCTTGTCTTTTCATACTGCTTGCGTATCTTTCCTGCAGGTGCGGGCGGCGGCTCTGCTCTCTCCTTATTCCAATTGGGGTGTTGTGGCTACCACGCCGGCAGGTCACTGGGCCTGTTCTGGGAGCTGGTGGCGGCTCTGTTCTGCCCCTACTCCAATTGGGGTGACGAGTGTACCACGCTGGCAGGCCACCGGGCCTGATCCGCCGGTCGGTTGCAGGTTTGCCTACCCTGCAGGCGCGGGCAGCAGCTCTACTCTGCCCCTACTCCAAATGGGGTGACATGTCTGTCGTACCGGCAGGCCACTGGGCCTGTCCCGCTGGTCGGTCGCAGATCTGCCCACCTTTCGGGCACGGGTGGTGGCTCTGCTCTGCCCCTACTCCAATTGGGGTGTCGTGACTACCCCGCCTGCAGGACGCTGGGCCTGTTCCTGGCAAGGGAGGTGACTCTGCTCTGTCACTACTCCAATTAGGGTGGTGTTTGTACCACGCCGGCAGGCTCCTGGGCCTGATCCGCCGGTCTGTTGTAGGTCTGCCTACCTTGAAGGCGCGGGCAGCGGATCTGCCCTGCCCCTCCTACCACGCCTGCGGACCCCTGGGCCTGATCTGCAGGTTGATCACTGGTCTGCTCACCCTGCGGGCACGGGTGGCGGTTCCGCTCCACCCCCACTCCAATTGGGGTCACGTGACCACCACACCGGCAGGGCCTGATCCGGGCGTGGGAGAAGGATCTGCTCTGCCCCTACTCCAGTTGGGGTGACGTGTGTACCACACTGGCAGTCCACTGGGCCTGACCCGCCAGGCTGTCACAGGTCTGTTTACCTTGCAAGCGCGAAGGGCGGCTCTGCCCTGCCCCTCCTACCACGCCCATGTACTACTGGGTCATGGGTCTCCCCACCTGGCGGGTGTGGGTGGCGGCTCCGCTCCGCCCCCTCTCCAATTGGGGTCACGCGGTCACCACGCTGGCGAGCCGCTGGGCCTGCTCCGGGGGCTGCCGGCGGCCCGGCTCCTTCCCTCTGGCTCGAGGACAAATTGAGGAGACTCGGGTGACTGAGCCTCACCCCCCTTACCAGGAGACCAACTGCTTATGTCACCGCTGGTATTGATGAAGATCTCTCCTCCACCGCTTTCTGCTGACATCAGATCTCTGCCATGTTGGTATCCTATGCGAATGGCAGCATTTCGTTCCCCTTGCAGGGCAACCCAAGCAACGGGTGAGTCCTGACCGGCCCTCAGCAGGACCCGGACCGAGACGCAGTTTCCGCGGGCTCCTAGCCCCGGTCCAGGGAAGTTCCCGGAGCCGGAACTCGTCCGCTCCGTGCTCGGTGTAAGCTCCTATAAGTGTAAGCTCCAAGAAGCAGTCCCCGCGGGCTCAGTTCCGGGAGCCGGAATTCGGCTGCTTAGTGCTTGGTGTTTGCTCTGATAGGAGCAGGGTCCAAGAAGCAGCCTCCGCAGGCTCCGCAGCCCTGAGCCAGGGCGGTTCCGGGACGGTTCCGGGAGCCGGAACTCGGCCGCCCCGCGCTCGGTGTTCACTCCGATAAGATCAGATTTTAAGAAGCACCCAGGCGCTGAACCCTAGCAATCTGTCTGCAAGCCGCAGGCGAATTGCAGCCTGAAATTACCTGTTCTATGGCTGAATGAGCTGCGGTCAGTCGAAAACAGGGAAGGTGACGTCAGTTTACCAACATGGTGGCTGCTGGCCTCCTCTGTGGTCTGACCGGTGTGGAGAACCGAGATGGACCGCTTCCTTCCCCCGTCTCAAACCCAGAATTCAGCCCTGAGTGCGGTGCTTGCGCGGCTGGCAGAAACTGCAGCACTGTAACCCTGCGTCTCTATCCCAGTGCGCGTTGCAGACTCTAGCCGCGGGGCGATTTGCTGAATAAGCAGTTTTACCCTCCGTGCGACAAACCTCTCGCGTTTGAGTCCCCGTAGCCGATCCTCGTGCGATGGAAATCCTTCCTCCAGGTTCCGGCGCACCCCACTATTGCTGGAAATTCCTAACAAGATATCCTTTAGCCGTCCTGACTTGTCATACTCCCACACAGTGAAGCAGCACACGGGGGTAATGCACTCCCCTCGCCGCCATCTTCCTTCCTACAATTTTTTTTCTATATTTCATTTATGTATGATGTGTCACAATGCAGTCTACTATCATGTATAACTAATTAGAACAAATTCAAAAAATTAAAAAGGAAAAACCCAACAATAAAATAAAAAGTAGAAACTACTCTAATACCTTGAGACTAAATAATACACTATTGAAAGATAAATGGATTGTAGAAGAAATCAGGGATGAAATAAAAAATACTTAGAGGCAAATGAGAATACAACATATCAAAATCTCTGGGACACTATGAAGGCAGTGCTTAGATAAAAGTTCTTGCATTGACTTAATTCATTAAAAGAATAGAAAGTCAATGCATAGATTGTTGGGCCTCCTCCCATAGCTCTCCGACACCATTCTGCTGCTCCAGAATGAAGGCCTATTCATCACACTGCACCAAGCCTTCGGCAATTTGGGCAAACGAAGAGGAGACAGGGTCTCACTAAATTGCTGAGGCTGGTAGTCCTCCTACCTCAACCTGCTGAGTCACTGGGATTACAGAGCCTAGTGGACCACCTGGAACATAGCAGATGAACTGAACTTACACAGCTGGTATTGAGGCAACACTCAAGGAAGAACTGCACTGAGGACATCTTGAGAAGAAAGATTTGCTGGATAAATGATAAGAGAATGAAGATCTACAGTGATTGAATCTGTTTGGGCTTACCCTATGAAACAAGAAGGAAGACATCTGTACTTCTTCACAAGGTTCTTCTCAATGTCCATTTCAGTTACAAGGTCCTCAACATAAAGAAGGGGAAAGTTCAGAAGCACACCATAGAATATTCATTACATTGTTGGCTGCTGAGAAGAAACAGGCTGCTTTTACCTATCCTGAGCTGAGAGCATCTAGATTTTGATTGGATTGTTGCCAGAGCTCATTAGCATAGTGTACCCTGACCTGGAATAGGGAACAGGAAAATGACCAGAACTTACTGGGACCTGAACGGCAGATGAGTTCTTGACAATATTGTCTACATCTGGATAAGAAGTTAGAAGGCTGATCCACCTATATCAAAAACCTTTGAGAGCAAATTCTCAAGTTCAAATTGAAGAAAATTGAATAGAGGAAAACGTGTGGGTGACCTGACTTTATCATGGAACCTGAAGACTTTGATTCTGAAGACAAAGAGGTATTAAACTGGGACATTAATGACATGAAACTGCCACAGAATGTGAAAAAGACTGACTGGTTCCAAGAGTGGCCAGATTCCTATGTGAAGCACATCTACAGCTCAGAAGACAGGAATGCACAGTGGCACCTGAGCAGCTGGGCCATGCGCAACACTAACAACCACAACTCTCGAATCCTCAAGAAGTCCTGTCTGGGTGTGGTGGTGTGCGGCCACAACTGCTCTACCAAGGAGGGGCGCAAGGTCTACCTGAGACCTGCGATCTGTGACAAAGCCCGGCAGAAGCAGCAGAAGAAAAGTTGTCCCAACTGTAATGGGCCTTTGAAGCTGATTCCTTGCCGAGGCCATGGGGGCTTCCCCGTCACCAACTTCTGGAGACACGATGGACACTTCATATTCTTCCAGTCAAAGGGAGAGCATGATCATCCAAAGCCAGAAACCAAGTTAGAAGCTGAGGCAAGAAGAGCAATGAAGAAAGTGCATGGGGCACCTGCCTCTGTCTCCCTAAAGCTGAAGGGGAACCCAGGATCCAAGTCTCTTCCAGGTGAAACACAAAGTCAGGGAAGTTTACCTTTAACTTGGTCATTCCAGGAAGGTGTCCAATTGCCTGGCAGTTACAGTGGACATTTAATAGCTAACACTCCCCAGCTGAATTCACTGAATGATTGCTTATCCTTCTCCAAGAGTTATGGTTCAGGGGGAACCACTGATCTGGCAGACCCGACTTCCACCTTAGACCCCACTAAGCTGTATGAAAAATGCAGATTTTCCAGTAATAGGATCTACAATAGTGGAGACCTGTTTCAGCCTTCTGCCTCTGGAGTCTACTCAGATTATGACAATCTGCAAGCATGGAATAAAAACACTGCTTTGGGGAGAGGCCCTCTCAATGACAACTATTGTCCCAATTATCCTTTTCCTCTGACCAGCTGGCCTTGTGACTTCTTTCCTTCCCAGAATTCTTTGGAGAACTTTCCCCAGCAGATTCCCCTGGAACCACCTGCTGCCAAAACTAGCTGCCACCCATATGTCCAAATCCAGGGGGCGAGCTTTATGAAGAGAAAGTGCCTGTGGATTTCAACAGCTACGGTCCTTCTCTCGCTTACCATCCACCACAGGAAGACCCCTTTCTGTTCACCTACACCCCCCATCCTCACCAGCAATGCTCCCTGCCAGGCAAGAGCATCAAGTGGGATTTTGAGGAAGAAATGACATATATGGGTTTGGATCATTGCAACAATGAAATGCTTCTAAACCTTTGTCCTTTAAGATGACTTAAATTTTTCGACAATCCCTTCCCTCCTGCAAAAAAAAGAAAAAACCCCAAAAAAACAAAAAAACAAAAACAAAACAAACAAACAAAAAAAAAACTACTTTGAGAAATGGCTGGAAGAATTTCCTTAGGAAGCAGCTTTTAAAACATAACTACAGATAAATGGGAATCACAACAAGTGGTAGGCAAAACATTTTTCATGCAAATAATCTTTTTGCCTCCTCCACCCTAATGCTTCCATCCTCAGTAAGGACTAGAAACTTACCCAGCCTGCTGTGTGAAATGCCCTCTGATATCCCCACACCACACTCATTGTTTGGGGCTTTTAGCACCTCTGCTACCTATTGGGTTTCATTGTCACAGACACATATCAAATGGAGCAAAGATGTGAAGAGTCCACCTGCTTAGGATCTCCTCCATGCCTTCTTTTTCATAACAAAAAATGACAGAACCCAGAAACAGGGTAGAAAGAGCTGCAGAAGTATATAAAGATAAATAGTCTAGAATTGATATATTTAATACTTTGTTTAGTAATCAAACTCATTTATAAAATATATATTTTCTAGTTGATTTCTAAGACTTGTCAAGACAAGAAGCATGAACTAACTCCATAAAGGACAGCAAAACTAAATGGACACATGAAGAGAATTCCAGTGTTCTCCTACATTACTCACGTCCTTCTCCCTCCTCCTCGCTGACTACACCTTTTAAAGGGATTCGATTCTGTCCTATTTATGTTTATTCTTTATGGCACCTAGCTCAGTGCCAAGTTCATAATATGTAAGAACTGTTTGCTTAGAAAAGTATCTTTGGGGACTGGGCATGTTGCTCAATGCTGAGGTGTATTTAGAACGCACAAGTCCTTGGGTTCAATCCTCAGCACCGAAGAATAAGAAAGAAAAGTCTGTACAATTAACATGGTCATGATTAGCTAGCCATATTTGAATGCCAGTTCCTCCTCTTTGCTGAAGTGTGTTAATGCAAACAAATAAGTATTTTTAAAAATAGATGATTTTTTTTTATTTGTAACAAACGCACATGATATAAAATTAAAAAGTAAAAAAGAAAAAAAAAAGAAAGTCAATGCATAAATGACCTAACATTACATCTCAAAGCCCTAGAAAAAGAAGAACAAATCAATACCAAAAACAGGAAATAATTAAAATCAGAATTGAAATCAAATGAAATTGAAACAAAAGAAACAATTCAAAAAATTGACAAAACAAAAAGTTGGTTCTTTGAAAAAATATATAAAATTGATAAACCCTTAGCAATTCTAACAAAGGGAAAGAGAGAGAAAACTCAAATTACTAAAATTCATGATGAAAAATGATATATCACAATGGACACTATTGAAATACAGATGATAACCAGAAACTATTTTGAAAATTTATACTCCAATAAAATATAAAATCTTAAAGACATCAAGAAATTTCTTGAGACATATGACCTACCAAAATTGAATCAGAAGAACATAGAAAATTTAAACACATTAATTTCAAGCAATGAAATAGAATATGGCATCAAAAGCCTACCAACCAAGAAAAGCCCAGGACAAGATGGATTCTCAACCAAGTTCTACCAGACCTTCAAAGAAGAATTAATGCCAATGCTTCTCAAATTATTCCATGAAATAAAAAAGGAGGGAATCCTTCCAAACTCATTCTATGAAGCTAGTGTCACATATATATGGTGGTGTTGTGGCTCAGAGGTAGAATGCTTGCCTAGCATGTGTGAGGCACCAGGTTCAATTCTCAGCACTGCATATAAATAAATAAATTAAATAAAGGTTGATCAACATCTCAAAAAAATTTTTAAATGCTTGCAAATTGCATATGAAAACATTAAAAAATAGTTATCTGTGATCAAGTGGGTTTCATTCCAAGGATGCAAGTTTAGTTCAACATTTGGAAATCAATAAACATAATTTATCACATCAATAGACAAGAATCAAGCTGGGTGTGATGGCAAACACCTTTAATCCCAGAAGCTTGGGAGGCTGAGGCGGGAGGATCACAAGTTCAAAGCCAGCCTCCGCAACAGCAAAGTGCTAAGCAACTCAGTGAGACCCTGTCTCTGAATAAAATACAAAATAGGGCTGGGGATATGACTCAGCGGTCAGGTGCCCCTGAGTTCAATCCCCAGTATCAAAAAATATATGTATATGATTATCTCAATAGATGCAGAAAAAGAATTTGACAAAACACAGAATCCAATAATGTTCAAAAAACTATCTATGCTAACCCAAGGCCAACATCATTCTAAATGGAGAAAAATTGAAAGCATTCCCTCTAAAAACTGGAACAAGACAGGAATCCCTCTTTCACCACTTTTATTGTCCTGGAATAATCCTGGAAACTCTAGCCAGAGGAATTAAACAGAAGTAAGAAATTAAAGGTACAGTAAGGAAAGAAGAACTCAAACTATTCCCATTTGCTGGTGCATGATTATATACTTAGAAGACCCAAAAGTTCACAAGAAAACTTCTAGAACTCATAAATGAATTCAGCAAAGTAGTAGGATATAAAATTAACACCTATAAATCAATTGCCTTCCTACATCAATGATGAATCAACTGAAAGAGAAATTAGGAAAACTATCCCATTCACAAAAGCCTCAAAAAATACAATATTTGGGAATCAATCTAACTAAAGAAGTGAAAGAACTCTACAATGAAAACTACAGAACAGTAAATGGGGTAGAGAGAGAAGATGGGAGGGGAGGGGAGGGGGGATAGTAGGGGATAGGAAAGGTAGCAGAATACAACAGTTACTAATATGGCATTATGTAAAAATGTGGATGTGTAACCGATGTGATTCTGCAATCTGTATTTGGGGTAAAAATGGGAGTTCATAACCCACTTGAATCTAATGTATGAAATATGATATGTCAAGAGCTTTGTAATGTTTTGAACAACAAATAAAAAAAAGAAAGAAATTGAAGAAGACATTAAAAGATAGAAACATCTCCCATGCTCTTGGATAGGCAGAATTAACATTGTCAAAATGGCCATACTATAAAAGTGTTATACAGATTTTTTTTCTGAGAGAGAGAGAGAGAGAGAGAGAGAGAGAGAGAGAGAGAGAGAATTTTATTTATTTTTTAGTTTTTTTGGCGGACACAACATCTTTGTTTGTATGTGGTGCTGAGGATCGAACCTGGCTGCACGCATGTCAGGGGAGCACGCTACCGCTTGAGCCACATCCCCAGACCGTTTTATACAGATTTAATGCCATTCTCATAAAATCTCAATGACATTCTTCATGGAAATAGAAAAGGCAATTATAAAATTTATTTGGTAAAATAAGAAACCAAGAATACTCATAGCAATCCTTAGCAAAAAAAAAAAAAAAAAAAAAAAAAAGTGAAGCAGTAAGCATCCTAATACCATATCTTAAATTACTACAGAGTTACTGGAACAAAAGCAGCATGATATTGGCACCAAAGCAGATATGTAGACCAATGGTACAGAATAGAAGACGCAGCCACAAACGTACATAAATACAGTCATCTTGTACTAGACAAAGGCACCAAAAACATACATTGGAGAAAAGATAGCCTCTTCAACAAATGGTGCTGGGAAAACTGGAAATCCATATGTAGCAAAACGGAATTAAACCCCTATCTCTCACCATGTATAAAAATCAACTACAAGTGGATCAAGGACTTAGGCAGTAGAACAGAGACCCTATACCTACTAGAAGAAAAAGTGGCCCAAATCTCTACCATGTTGGCTTAGGAACCGAATTCTTTAACATGACATCAAAAGTGCAAGAAGTAAAATCAAGAATCAATAAATGGGATGGATTCAAAATAAAAAGCTTCTTCACAGCAAAGGAAACAATAACATGAAGAGAGAGCCTACAGAATGGGAGAAAATCTTTGCCACCTGCACCTCAGATAGAGGATATATTAAAAAAAATCAAAAAGCTTAGCAACAAAAACAAAAAAACAAATAACACAATCAATAAATGGGATAAGTAACTGAATAGGCACAGAAGAAGAAATACATCAACAAATATATGAAAAAATGTTCAACATCTCTAGCAATTAGAGAAATGCAAATCAAAACTACACTGAGATTCCATCTCACTCCAGTCAGAATGGCAATTATCAAGAATACAAGCAACAATAAATGTTGGCAAGGATGTGGGGGAAAAGGTACACGCATACATTGCTGGTGGGACTGCAAATTCATGTAATCACTATGGAAAGCAATATGGAGATTCCTCAGAAAACTTAGAATGGAACCACCATTTGACCCAGGTATCCCATGCCTCAGTTTATACCAAAGAACTTAAAATCAGCATATTATAGTGACACAACCTCATCAATATTTATAGTAGCACAATTCACAATAGCCAAGTATTGGAACCAACCTATGTGACCTTCAATAGATGAATGCAGAAAAAAAAACTGTGATATATATATATATATATATATATATATATATATATATATATACACAGCCTTAAAGAAGAATTAAATTATACATTTGCCAGTAAATGGATGGAACTGGAGAATATTATGCTAAGTGAAATAAGCCAATACCAAAGAACCAAAAGCTGAATGTTTTCTCTGATATAAGGATGCTAATTCACAATAGGGTGCAGGATTAGACAGGGGAAAAGGGATATGGGGATAGAAATAAATGAATTGGACATTATTATCCTATGTGCCTATATGATCACATGACTAGTGTAATCCTACAACAGGTAAAACCAGAAGAATAAGAGGTTATACTCCATTTATATATGATATGTCAAAATGCATTCTAGTATCATATATAACTAATTAAAGCAGATAAAATATAAAAAATTTAAGAACCCACTGCATCTTGTACCCTCACCACACTGAACTATTGTAGCTAGTCTATTCCTATGATTGTTCCCCTTTACAACTGTGAACTCCTCAAGGGCAGATCCCTCCAAGTTTTCATTTTTGTCATAGTGGGGTGCAAATAGAGAAATAAGACATACTTGCTGAGAAAGACATTCAGAAAGGCATGGGGATTTGTGGATCATAAGGGGCCAAGAGGTCTCAGGCTGCTGCCCTGACCCTCTGCTTTCTTACTCATGCCTGGGCCAAGTCCCCATTGGCAGTCTTACCCACATCATAGTTCTGCACCCCTCCCTCCTCCACCTGACACCCCTTCAGGGTCTCAGCTGCCTCCCACTCCCACACGAGGCCTGTCCCAGCCTGGATGCTCACAGATGCCACATGTCCAGAGGCTGCCCCTCCCCTGTACTCATGCATGAGGTGGAAGCTGCTGAGGTAGGGGACCTGGCCCAGGGTCCGTGCCTTCAGAGCTATCTCTGTGGCTGCCTTACTCAAAGTCACAAAGGCCAAGATGTTGCTGGGATGACACACCAAGGTGATCAGTATGGGCAAGGTCACCTGGCAAGGGATGTGCCCAGAGCTTCAACACCAAGGGCAAGGCAGCCCCAATCATGAGTTCTTCAACCACTTGTATTCTTTTCTCACCTTCCTAAAGAGACATTTGAGGTCTGTATACCTAGCATTCCTTCCCATTGATTTCATATTCTCTCCCTCTCACCATCTTTTTCCTCCCTAGATCCTTCTGTCCCTCGCTTCTTCTCCCTTCCAGCCCATATTAGTAAAATGTAATTAAGGTCCCTATTAAAATAATTGACTAGATAGAGGGGTTTTGTGAAATCTGGAACTGTGAAACTTTCAATCACCTTCATGGATAAACATTCCAGACACACACAAAAAATACATGAAGATCAGGAGACAGCTTCTTGAGAGGGAGAAGGACTACAAATCCAGGGAGGAGCATAAATCACAGCTGTTTTCCCGTCTGGCCCTTCTTCTCAGCTCTGATACATGAATCAGCTCCCAAGAGCAGCCATGAATCTTTGGAGGTTCTGTGAGCATGCAGGGCATATGATCTCTCTTTTTATTACAGAAGGAGAAAGTGTGGTCCAGAAAGCAGTTTGCTCAAGAGTAAATTCAAGTAGAATCTGGCAGTGGGACTCAGACCCAGGTTTCCAGTCTTGCTGTCCAATGTCCTCCTTGTACTCTGCCAAGCTGCTTCTCAGAGGGATCCCGGCATCTGAGTGGGAACAGATGAGAGACAGAACCAGGAATAAAATGGAGGGGGAGTGGAAGATGTAGTAGTGATCTAGGAGCCAGTGGAAGAAGAAACAAAGAGGGCTTTTTGGCCCCCACTGGCTGTACCATCAGTAGGATTTTGAGACACATTATTTGGTTGTTCTCTTCATTCGGAAATGAGAAAAGGAAAAATTAAAATCTGACATCACTGCTAGCTAATCTTCTGGCCCAAGACCTCTCCAAGCCCAGAGTACTAGTCCTCCTCATCATACCAGCCACCCCTTTGTCTTCTTGCCCTGCTATACCCACATCCAAGATGAGCAGCAAAGATCAGCATCATCCTGGCCCTGAAGAAGTATCCATCTAATCTGTCCAGAGTAAACTAGCCAACACTGCTTCTCATCCTGTGCCACCTTGTCAGCAGGGAAACAGCCATTTCAACCAGCTTTGGTCTCAAGCCACTCCATCTGGTAGCCTGACAAGCAACATAAAAGATAGCCTTTACTCTCTCTGAGGGGTCCATGACCCAAGAAGACATGGAAAGAAGTATAATTAGTGAATATTTACTCTTGTCCAATTTTAATTATCTTAGCAGAGACAATAAGTATTTTGATTTTTATCAAGACTTTTTAAATTTGCTGATATATATATTTTTTCTCCTCATTTTCATTTTTCATCTTTTATTATCTTTTTTAAAAAATATTCATTTTTTAGTTGTAGTTGGACACAATATCTTTATTTTTATTTATTTTTATGTGGTGCTGAGGATAGAACCCAGGGCCTCGAACATGCCAGGTGAGCGCTCTACCGCTGAGCCCCAGCCCCAGCCTTTTATTATCTTTTTAATAATCTCTTTCCCTTGAGAATTCATAAATGTACATTAGCATACTTACAAGAATAAAAAATGTGCATCTCAGATGCTAACTTTGAGGAGTATAACCGACCAGCATGTCTAGCTGCCATGCTCTAAAATTGACCACTTTATTAAAACAGAACCAATGCTCAGGTTCACTCAGGCAAGCTGTGCCTTCAAGTCATGGGACTTCTCTGATGGTGACTTAAGTTTGATAACTCCTAACTAGGAGTTATCATTCTGAAATGAGAAAAGGCCTTACAGTTGGCTTCTTAGAATTATAAGCTAAGACCTTCCTCCCTTCTTCCCCTTATCAAGATTCAGCCCTGCATCAGAGTCTGATGGCTCTTCCAGCCTCTCTGACTTCTTTCTTTGCCCTCACAAATTTTCCTCCAATATAGTCTCTTGCACTTCTTCTTTTTTTATTTGTTCTAATCAGTTTATACATGACAGCAGAATGCTCTTTGATTCAGTGTGTGGGTTCTCTCTCGTCCAGCAAGGAAGTCCATGGAACAGGACAGAGAATGTGGCTGTGGGAGTTGCTATTCAAGACCTCCAGAGTCCAAGCAGAAATCAGGTCTGATTTTATTGTGCAACCAATTATATATACTTGGCAGTAAGTAGCTAGGCAGATTACAGGCAGCCACCAATACAATTCCTTGCAAACTGTCCTCACAGTGACCAATCGAGGAGCGGGCTGTGGAGCAAGTGCAGGGACTGCAAAATATGGCCCACACTCAGGGCTGTGCCTACAGGGTATGCAGTCTGCCACTCATGTCCTAGCATGAGGAGAGTGGCATTTCACTCAGACGCCCTTAATATATGCCACGTATGCAGTACTCCATGCACTTGTCCCCATTCTCCCCCCTCTGACTGTGCTGCAAGAACTTCAGCCAGCATTGTTGTTTTTTGTTTGGTGGCCTTTATATGATTACATAAGCATCTCAAAACACAAGAAAAAATTATCACTATCATAAACAGTTGGGCCAGGGTAATAGCATTATAAGGATTAGTTAATTTAGCTATCATGTCTTTCCAATATTCAGTCAGTCCCTGGAAGAAAGAGGAGGTTGTTAAGATAGACATCTTAGTCTCATTGATTTTGACAATTGCCTTAGTAAGGTTATGTATAATCATAACATAGTTAGCATCCCAAGTACCATTAATATACTGAGAAAAACTGGAGAAATGTAATGTTACATTTTCAGATACAGCATATTGGGTGACAAAAATACTATGAATTGCAAGGTCACATGCGGCCTTTGCAACATAAACAGAATATCTGATTTTTCCTGGTGGAGGTCTAGTTCTTGCTGAATGATTAAAGTAGCAGCTCAGGACAGTTTATTTAGGTCATCTTGAATGCAAGGGCTTCTGCCATAGCAGTAGACAAATTGTTTACAGTCTGAGAAGTCTGGATACTTGATGAGTGAGTGAAGCAGTGGCAGTGGCTGTGGTAGTGATGGTGGTTACCAGGGCAATAATCCCAGCAATGATGAGGCTAATTGCATGCCTTGTCCAGTGTAGGATCTCATTCAGAAGATTCTTCATTTCCATGTCCCATGGACTCCTCCACTCTCTTATCAAGTTCAATGGAAGCCAGATTTCTGGGGGCACTCTGAGGATAAATATATGTTTAGCTTTCACATCAGTGGTAGACAATTTGTGAACCAGCAGGATGTATTGACTGCACAAGGGATCTCTGTATGAGTGACATTTATGACATCGGTATCATTCATTATCATCATGGCAAAGAAAAATAATCATTAATTATTATCATAGCATAACACAAGCTTGTGCATAGTGGGTATGGGTATAATTTGGCATAAAGGAAAATACATGGTCAGGGTCTGGACCCAATATTGACCCTTTCATCCAGCTGGCTGCTGCCCATTTGATGGGTCTAGCAGCAAGCAATATTGGCATGATATCCATCATGTCATACTGATTTCCTGCATAATGATTGGTAATGGCTTGTCCTGTGTAGCAGTTACTGCAGCAACCCATATGGTGTTTGGCATATCAGTTACATTCCAGAATGCTGCACCCACCCAGGTGCATAGATGTTGTTCTTCTCCAGAGAAATTCCTCTTATCAAGGAGATAAGGCATGACAGTGACACACTGTTTCCATGGAATGCTAACATTATCTGAGGGGGGCTTTCCAAAAAGTATTTTTGGGGCATTTTGGCAGCAAAGGTTTCTTGCATTTGCCATGGGAAGTCTATGGCTATAGGTAGTATTAACTATTACTCTAAGGTCAGTGAGACATCTTCCCTTCTACTGCCTTGTTTACTCTGTCACTAAACTGTGGCAAGTCCTCAGTGGCTTTCTGCCTTAAGCCCTGTATAGAAACTGTAAATCCCCCAGCTGGTAACTTCCTCCAGGCTCTTAGAGCACAGAGTCTCACCTGATGAAAATAATTTGATGAGGAGAGTGTGGCTGCAGAGTCGCTAATCAAGACCTCTGGAGACCAAGCAGGAAGCAGGTCTGATTTTATTGCACAGTTACCATATCCCCATCTTTTCCCCTTGTCTGTCTCCCGCAGCCTCATCTTCCCTCAGGGGAACTGTAGATTCCTTCTTTCTGCAAGCATTCAGCTGGGAGGTTAACATTTGTGTTGTGGTTGTGACTCCCCTGCTGTGCACATTCATCATAGAAAAATGCCTTCCACTTCAAAAATGTGGGCTCAAGAGCAGCTCTGGCTAGGTCTTTCCAGTCTTGAGGGCGATTAAGTTCAAGACTGAGTGATGAGAGTATTTGCTCTGTGAATGGCCCATCCTCTTTTACTGTCTTGACTTCAATTCTTTTCGGGTACCCAATGTGTGTGGATACCAAGTAGCAGGGTGCTGTGGTGTGGGGGCCATGTTGACTGGGAAGGCTTGTATTCCCTTACCCAATTTTTCATCTCTCATCTTACATAGATCTTCAAAAGGATCTCTGGCCTCTTGGAATGGGTTTCTGGGAGACCATGGCTTGGGCTTGTCTGGCGGCCTGGTCGTTTCTAAGCTGCCATAGTCCCTTGCTGGCTTTGGCATTGCCTCATAAGGAGGCAGTTGCCATTGACTTAGGGAAGAATATAGTCTTTGCCTGTCAGTAGAAGGTGCACTTGCACCATTAGCAGTCACTTCTTCCTGCACCATGAAGGCTAGAAGTACCATTTCCTGTCTCTGTCCCTCCTGCACCTGTTGTGGTTGATTGCTTTGAGGTAGATTTTTGCCCCCACCTTTTTCCCTTGTCTGTCTCCTGCAGCCTCATCTTCCCTCAGGACCATCTTTATATGACAAGGGTCTGTTGTAGAGCCCCCTAAACTTTGCTGAATGGCTATCACAATAGTGGAAAAAAATGTAGTGGTAAAGTATACTCCTGCCTCACTTCAGTTTGCCACACATTTGCCATTATCTTGTCCCAGATTGTAGGATCAAATACATCAGTGGCACTAATCCATGGGCTAGTGTCTGTTATTACATCCCAAAACCTCTGGGCTTCTCTCTTACTCAGGTACTTAGGTAACCTCTAGTACCTAAGAGAGTGTGCAGCACTTGCAGCTGCAAGTCGTTGGTGGAACTCGGTAGGTTCCCCACTTCCCCTTCCTCACCACACTGTGAGGGACAACACCCTGTCTTGTCTTATAGGCTTACCTCAGGTCCTTGTTTGGGCACCAGCTGTGTGGTCTCTCTCTCGTCCAGTGAGGAGGTCACGGAACAGGGTAGAGGAGAGTGTGGCTGTGGAGTCACTAATCAAGACCTCCAGAGACCAAGCAGGAAGCATGTCTGATTTTATTGCACAGTTACCATATATATATTCTTGGGCAGTAGTTAGGCAGATTATAGGCAGCCACCAATACAATTTCTTGTTTTTATTTGTTTTAATTACTTATTCACGACAGTAGAGTGGCATTTATGCACTTTGATATATCATACATAGATGGGATATAATTTCTCATTTTTCTCAGTGTACATGTTGCAGAATCACATTGGTCATGCAGTCACATATATACATACAGTAATAATGTCTTGTTTTATTCTACTATCTTTTCTATCCCCACATCCCCTCCCTTCCCTAGTGTCCCCCACCTTATTGTGAATTAGTATTCACATATTAGATAAAACATTTAGCCTTTGGTTTTATGGGATTTGCTTATTTCACTTAGCATGATGTTCTCCAACTCCAACCATTTATAGGCAAATGCCATAATTTTACTCTTCTTTAAAGCTGAGTAATATTCCATTGAGTATATATACCACATTTTCTTTATCCATTCATATATTGAGAGACATCATAGTCTAGTTATTGTGAATTGATCTACTATAAATATTGATGTGGCTGCATCACTATAGTATGCTGATTTTACATCCTTTGGGTATAAACCAAGGAGTGGGATAGCTGGGTCAAATGGTGGTTCCATTCCCAATTTTCTGCTTTCCGTAGTGGTTACACCGATTTGCAGTCCCACCAGCAATATATGAGTGTACATTTTCCCCCACATCCTTGCCAACATTTACTGTTGCCTCTATTCTTGATGATTGTCATTCTGACAGGAGTGAGATAAAATCTTAGAGTAGTTTTGATTTGCATTTCTCTAATTGCTAGAGATGTTGAACACTTTTTCATATACTTATCGATCAATTGTATTTCTTCTTCTGTGAAGTATCTGTTCAGTTCCTTAGTCCATTCATTGATTGGGTTATTTGGGGTTTTTTGGTGTTGTTTTTTGAGTTCTTTATATATTGTAGAGATTAATGCTTTATCGGAAGCGCAAGTGGTAAAGAGTTTCTCCCAATCTGTAGGCTATCTACTCACTTTATTGTTTCCTTTGCCGAGAAGAAGTTTTTTTATTTTGAATCCATCCCATTTATTAATTCTTAATTTTACTTCTTGTGATTTAGGAGTCTTGTTAAGGAAGTCAGATTCTAGGCTGATGTGGTGAAGATTTGGGTCTATTTTTTTTTTCTATTAGGCACAGGGTCTCTGTTCTAGTGCCTAAATCTTTGATCCACTTTGAGTTAATTTTTGTGCAGGGAGAAAGATAGAGGTTTAATTTCATTTTGCAACATATGGATTTCCAGTTTTGCCAACCATTTGTTGAATAGGCTATCTTTTCTCCAGTAAATGTTTTTAGTATCTTTGACATAACCATATCTATGTGGGTTTGTCTCTGTGTCTTCTATTCTGTACCATTGGTCTACAAGTCTAATACCATGCTGTTTTTATTACTATAGCTCTGTAGTAATCTATACTAGATTAAGGTCTAGTATAGTTTAAGGTCTGGTAAAGTGAAGCCTCCTGCTTCACTTTTCTTGCTAATGATTGCTTTAGCTATTCTGAGTCTCTTATTTTTCTAAATAAATTTCATGATTGCTTTTTCTGTTTCTATAAAGAATGTCATTGGGATTTTAATAGGAATTGCATTAACTCTGTATAATGCTTTTGATAGTATGGCCATTTTGACAATATTAATTCTGCCTATCCAGGAGCATGGGAGATCTTTCAATCTTCTGAGGTTTTCTTCAATTTCTTTCTTTGTAGAGGTCTTTCACCTCTTTTGTTAGATAGATTTTCAAGTATTTTATTTATTTATTTTTAGGCTATTGTGAATGGAGTAGTTTCCTAATTTCTCTTTCAGTGGATTCATCACTGATGTATAGGAATACATTCAATTTATGGGTGTTGATTTTATATCCTGCTACTTTGCTGAATTCATTTATTAGTTCTAGAAGTTTTCTGGTGGAAGTTTTTGGATCTTCTAAATATGGAATCATGTCATCAGCAATAGTGATAGTTTGATTTCTTCTTTACCTATTTGTATCTCTTTAATTTCTTTTTTTCTAATTGCTCTGGCTAGAGTTTTAAGGATGATGTTGAACAGAAGTGGTTTTCCAGTTTCTTATCTTGTCTTATTCCAGTTTTTAATGGGAATGCTTTCAATTTTTCTCCATTTAGAATGATGCTGGCCTTGGGTTTAGCATATAGAGCTTTTATGTATGTTCCTACTATCCCAGTTTTTCTAGTGTTTTGAACATGAAGGTGTGCTGTATTTTGTCAAATGCTTTTTCTGCATCTATTGAACTGATCATATGATTCTTGCTTTTAAGTCTATTAATATGATGTATTATGTTTATTGATTTCTGTATGTTAAACCAACCCTGCATCCCTGGGATGAATCCCACTTGATTGTGGTGCACTATCTTTTTAATATGTTTTTGTATATGATTGGCCAAAATTTTGTTGAGAATTTTTGCATCTATGTTCATCAGAAATATTGGTCTGAAGTTTTCTTTCTTTGATGTGTCTTGGTCTGGTTTTGGTATCAGGGTGATATTAGCCTCATAGAATGAGTTTGGAAAGATTCCCTCCTTTTCAAGGAATACTTTGAGGAGTATTGCTGTTAATTCTTCTTTGAAAGTCTTGTAGAACTCAACTGAGAATCCATCTGGTCCTGGGCTTTCCTTAGTTTGTAGGCTTCTGATGGCTTTTTCTATTTCATTATTTGAAATTGATCTATTTAAATCATGTAGGACCTTGTCATCCAGTTTGGGTAGGTCATATGTCTCTAGAAATTAATTTTCAAAATAGTTTCTAATTATCTTCTGTATTTCGGATGTGTTCATTGTGATATTTCCTTCTTCATCTTGTATTTTAGTAATTTGAGTTTTCTCTCTTTTTCTCTTCATTAGCATGGCCAGGGGTTTACCTATTTTATTTATTTTTTTCAAAGAACCAACTTTTTGTTTTGTCATTTTGCAATCATTTCTTTTGTATCAATTTCATTAATTTCAGCTCTGATTTTAATTATTTACTGTCTTCTACTGCTTTTGGTGTTGGTTTGTTCTTCTTTTTCTAGGGCTTTGAGAATGTAGTGTTAGGTCATTTATTTGTTGTCTTTCTATTCTTTAATGAGTGCACTCAATGCAGTCAACTTTCCTCTTAGTACTGCATTTATAGTGTCCCAGAGATTTTGATATGTTGTATCAGTGTTTTCATTTACCTCTAAGATTTGTTTTTATTTCATCCTTGATTTCTTCTACTATCCATTCATCACTCAACTGGGTATTATTTAGTCTCCATTTGTTACAGTAACTTCTATTTTTTATTTTATCATTGATTTCTAATTTCATTTCATTGTGGTCTGATAGAATGCAGGATATTATCTCCAGTTTTTGGATTTACTAAGAGTTGCTTTGTGGCATAAGATATGGTCTATTTTAGAGAAGGAGCCATGTGCTGCTGAGAAGAAAGTATATTTGCTTGTTGATGGCTGAAATATTTTATATATGTCTGTTAAGCCTAAATTAGTGATTGTATTATTTTGTTCTATAGTTTCCTTAGTTTTTGTTTGGAAGATCTATCCAGTAGTGAGAAAGGTGTGTTAAAGTCACCCAGTATTATTATTGTATTGTGGTCTATTTGACTCTTGAAACTGAGACGGGTTTATTTGATGTACATATATGCTCCATTTTGGGGGGCAGAAATATTCATAATTGTTATGTGTGTGTGTGTGTGTGTGTGTGTGTATATATATATATATATATTTCCTTTAAGAAGTATGAAATGTTTTTCTTTGTCTCTTCTGATTAACTTTGGTTTGAAATCTACTTTATCTAAAATGAGAATGGAAACCTCTGCTTGTTTACACAATGCAGTGATAAGTTTTTGCCATCCTTTCACCTTCAGCCTGTGGATGTCTTTGCCCATGAAGTGAGTCTCTTGAAGGCAGCATATTTGGGGGTCTTAATTTTTAATCCAATTGTCCAGTATGTCTTTTGATTGATGAGTTTAGGCTATTAACATTCAAAGTTTGTATTCCCTATCATTTTGATTTATTTCAGAATGATTTATTATTTTAGATTCATCTTAGTTTCTCATTTGGTTGAATGTCACTTTAGATCCTCCCTTTGCTAGTTTTCACTTTTTATTTTTCACTTCATTTTCATAGAATATTTTGTTGAGAATGCTCTGTAGTGTAGGCTTTCTAGTTGTGAATTCTTTTAATTTTTGTTTATCATAAAATGTTTTAATTTTGTCTTCAAATTGAAACCTAATTTTTCTGGATATAAAATTCTTGGTTGGCATCTGTTTTCTTTCAGAGCTTGAAATATATTTTTCCAGGACCTCCTAGCTTTGAGGGTCTAGACTGAGAAATCAGTTGAGATCTGAATTGGTTTCCCCCTATATGTAATTTGATTTTTTTTTTCTCTCACAGCCTTTAAGATTTTATCTTTATTCTCTGTGTTAGTCACTTTCATTATAATGTGTCTTGATGTGGGTCTGCCGTAATTTTGTACTTTGGGGATTCTGTAAGCCTCTTGCATTTGATTTTCCATTCCATTCTTTAGGTTTGGGAAATCTTCTATTATTATATCATTGAAAAGATTTTGCATTCCTTTGGTTTGTATCTCTGCTCCTTCATCTATTCTAATTCACAGGAAGACTAGAAGAGTAGCCGACAGAGATTGGCTGTTGGTTGGAGAAAAGTTGGAAAGAAAATAGACAAGAGGGGAAGAATACAAACAAAGAAAAAAAATAAAGACAGAAGAATACAACAAAAAATGTGAAATACCAATCATATATCATTGTCCTCCACACACTGATGCATAAAAGACATCCTGTTCCAAATATGTAGAGAGATTAGTGAATCAAAAAAGAAAAGAAAAGAAGTTTTGCTGGAAAGTTGAACTGTCTCTGTTAATGTTCAACACTTTCTCAACCCTTTCTCTGACATCCCTTGGGATCACCAAACCCAGATGGGCCCTCATAAACCCAGTCTCTATCCCACCAATCTGGGCTTCAGATACCTCAAGATCAGCCACGCTGCAGTCCCAAGATCTCAATGCTGCTCCTACTTGCAGAGAGACACTCATACAAAGGAGCAACCCTGAAGTGCAGAAGTAAGAAGATGCCAACCAGCACTCTCAGCAGGAAGACCCCAGGCTCCTCCAAACCTGCAGTCACCCCTACACTGGACCTGCAGGTCCCAGCTGGAGTCTCCAGACAGAGGCTCTTGCAATGGTAAACCTGGTGGCACCCAGGCCCCTGGCCCTGGCTAGTGTCCCAAAATGGATGCAGCCACGTGCAACCAAACCTGGAGTCTCCCCCGAAGCAGTCCTCTAGGCTATGATAGCGGCAGCAGTGGTGGTGGTTGTTGGCAGCAGGCAGTGGGTCTGCCGTAGCGGTGGCTGCAGTTGTGGGAGCACAGTCTCCAGGCGATCTCCAGGGGTCAGCAGCAGCATTGGCTTCAGTTGCATCCAGGGAAGTGGTTTCTTCTGTGGCAGTTGCACCAGAAAGAAGACCTCCAGGTGATCTCAAGCTGGCAGAAGTGGAATCAGGCAGTGGTTGATTCATCAATACAATTTCTTGCCAAATGTCTTTGCAGTGATCAATCAGGGAGCAAGCTGTGGAACAAGCGCCGGGACTGCAACACATGGCCTCACGCCCAGGGCTGTGCCTATGGGGTAAGTGGTCTGCCGCTCACATGTCTAGCAGGAGGGAAGTGGCCTGCCACTCAGATGTCCTTATGCAGTACTCCATGCACTTGTCCCCACATCAAAGTACACAAATGGAGCAGAATTTTTCACTTCTCTGGTTGTACCCAAAGTAGGGTCACACCATTCATGCAATCATACATTTCTTGGGTAATGATAATCATCTCATTTCCCATCTTTCCTACCCCATTTCCCCTGCCACCTCCCCTTTGCCCCATCCAAAGTTCCTACAGCAATGAACCCCTATTATGAATTAGCAAGCACTTATCAGAGTAAACATTCAGTCTTTGGTTTTGTGGGATTGGCTTACTTCACTTAGCACGATATTCTTTAACTCCATCCATTTACCTGCGAATGCCATATTTTATTCTTTTATTGCTGAGTAATATTCCATTGTGTATATATACCACAGTTTCTTTATCCATTCATCTATTGAAGGGCATCTAGGTTGTGAACTGTGCTGCTATGAACATTGATGTGGCTGTGTCCCTGTAGTATGCTGTTTTTAAGTCCTTTGAGTATAAACCAAGGAATGGGATAGCTGAGTCAAATGGTGGTTCTATTCCAAGTTTTCTAAGGAATCTCTATACTACTTTCCAGATTGATGCACCAATTTGCAGTCCCATTAGCAATGTGTGAGTATGCCTTTTCCCCCACATCCTCACCAATACTTATTGTTGCTTGTATTCTTGATAACTGCCATTCTGCAGGAGATAGAGTAGTTTTGATTTGCATTTCTCTAAGTACTAGAGATGTTGAAATTTTTTTCATATATTTGTTGATCAATTGTGTATCTTCTTCTGAGAAGTGTCTGTTCAGCTCCTTAGCCCACTTATTGATTGGTTTATTTGGTTTTTTGGTGTTAAATTTTTTGAGTTCTTTATATAGCCTCGAGATTAGTGCTCTGACTTGTGTAGTCTCTTGCACTTCTAATCCCATGTTAGTATCTGCTCCTTGGAGGACCAAACTCACCCATACAATAAAGGTGCTGAAAAGTTCTATAGTTATGAAATTTAGATTTAACACAATTTCCCACCCATTTAGAAAATAACACACCTCTTTTTTGTGGAATATATATTAAAAGTTTTTTTTCAATTTTGCCATTGAAATGGGAGGTTTGAAACAACTGTTAGAAAATTTGGGCTCTAGGTTCTGGATCCTCTGCTAATAAAAATAACTAATAGTAGCATGACATTTCCATGACAGAATTTTGAGATGGCCCAGAAAATTCCAGGTCCCTTATAACCACACACTTTCAGTTAGTTATTCAATCAAGCAGTAATCTAGGCATTGATATGGAGGAATTTTGAAGATGTAGTAAGGTCCCAAATCAGTTGACCTTGAAGTAGGGAGATTCTCCCAGTACACCTGTCCTAATCCCAGAAACCCTTTGCATCTGGGTCTACAGGTCAGATGTAGAAGTAAGAGAGTTTCAAAGCATGAGAGAATCAATAAGAAAAGTGACTGATTTCTTTGAAGATGGTGTATGAGGGCTACACTTGGTGCTTTGAACATAAATGAACATAAACCAAGGAATGGGATAGCTGAGTCAAATGGTGGTTCTAGTCCAAGTTTTCTAAGGAATCTCTATATTACTTGCTGCTCTGCCACAGTGGCTTACTTTAAAACTGACATTTTTTTTCTTTCTATTCTTCCTCTCCATTCTCCCTAACCTTGGAGGAAGTAAGATTACCCTCTTCCCATCCTAGGGTGAGTTATCTGTCTTTAAACACATGTACTATGGTAATGAAGTCTTGTAGAACTTCAGGGATGGTGCCAGAAGATGTAAGAAACAGCCATCTTTCAAAGATACAAGTGAATTTGATCCCTGAAGTGTAGCCTTTGAACCGTTTCTCTAAAAGGTGGGTAGTCTCTAGGTGCTAAGACTGACTGATAGCCAGCAAAGAAATAGGGAACTCAATTCTACAACCAACGGGGATAAAATCTGCGGTAGTTTGTGTACAACAGAAGAAAATTAACTGGCCTTCCCACTGTGCTTTTATAGGCATCACCTTGAGCCCCATCCTGATCTGGTGAGGCAGGTGGTTTTCTCCATTTTACAGATTAGAAAAATGAGACTCAGGAAAGATGGGTAATTGGTTCAAAGCCTTTCAGTTGACTAGTATCCTTTGAGACTTGAGTGCCAGGGTCCTCAACAGGCTCTTCTCTTTCCAGCACACAAAGTTGGTGGAGAACGCATAGGATGCATCCTGTCTTCTGGGGCTGCTGGAGGTATATAGAAGCAAAGTGCCAAGGGACTGTGTACAGGCAAAGGGCCCATTATTTCTAGTCAAGACTGTGAGTGCTCTTAAGCAAATGCCCTTCTGGGTCTCAGTAATCTCCTCTAGCACACTGCTGAGCTGTCCTAGGGGGATTCATGAGTTTTTTTTGGGTCTCACCATAGTCTAGTTATACTTAACTAGGTTAAGAAACCTAAATTACTTGTCCATCAAAAAACAGGGCACTTCCTACAGAGAATGCCTAGAAATTCCCTCTACATATACTGGCTTTTTGAGGAGGAGGCAGGGCCAGATTCTTCCTGATCAGCCTAGAGCCTTGAGCCAACAAATCAAGTTCACAAAAGGTCTCCTGGGTCATACTGCTCCTTTTGACTGTACTTTCTCTCTTCCAGAACTCTTTCTCACACCCAAGTTCTACTTTCCTGCAGAAATCTACTGCTCTTTTCACTATCCTGGATCAACATGGTTCTTAGATCCCTCTTTCTAAGGCTTGCTTAATGCAGGAATCTTTCACTGATTTTGAATTGTTTATTTTTGGTGATGGAGATTGAACCTAGGGCCTATTTATTTATTTGTTTTGTTATCGATATGAGGTCGTTCACTTTTGCTCAGGCTGCCCCAATTTCTGGGCTCAAGTGATCCTCCTGCATCAGCCTCCAAGTAGGTGAGACTTCAGAAGTGAACCACCACCACACCTAGTCTGAGCAAGATCTTGGTTGTGGCTTGGATATGAAGTGTCCCCCTCAAATATCCTGTGTTAATGTAGGAATGTTCAGAGTAAAAAAAAATTATGAGAGCTGTAACCTAATTAGTGGATTAATTCACTTGATGAATTAATAATTTGAAAGGATTACTGTTCTGGGTGGTAACTATAGGCAAGTGGTGTACAGTTGGGGGGTTGGGTCACTGGGACATGCCATTGGGTATTTATATTTTATCCCCCTAGCTCTTGTTCTTCACCCCTCCTCCTATGTGCGTCCTCTCTCTCTGCTTCCTGGTTGCCTGAACTGAGAGGTTTTCCTCCACTATGCCCTTCTGCCACGATATTCTGCCTCATCTTGGTCCCAGAGAAATGGATCTGGCTGACCACAGACTAAACCTCTGAAACATATGAGTCCAAAATAAATTGTGCTTGTCAGATATTTTGGTCACAGAATGAAAAGCTAACACAATTCTCTTGATCTAGGGACCAGGGATGAGATTCAGAGGGTCTGTATGAGAAATTCTGTGCAAATGTGTATTTCATCAGACCTAAAAGGGATCTGAGTCACCAGATTGAGAATTGCTTCCCCAAAGCCCATAAAACCTAGGCTGTTCAGCATTTTTAGGTGTTTTGTGAAATATTCATATCCCAGTCCCTGGACAAGAGTCCTTTCAGGCTCTGTAGGAACTGATTACAGCAAGTCTGAGAAATATAAGGATGTTTCATTTAAGGGAGCATTTCCCAGGCACAAGAAGGACTTTTCTATGGACTGTGATCTCATGCCATGGGAGCAAGCATCTTCTCATCTATCTCAAATGTTATCTAGCAATTGGCCCAGAAAAGAATTCTATGCTCAAACGGTCCTTTGAATCCCCTCTCCTGCTTTCTGGTAAATGTCTGCATTACTCTTTTTTTATGACAAGTAGAAAATATATATGTTTATGATGTCTGACATAATGTTTTGAAAAATGTTTGTTGTGGAATGACTAAACTGAGATAATTAACATGCATGATCTCACATGCTTGTTTTTGTGGTGAGAACAGAATCTACTCTCAGCCATTTCAGGAATACAATACATTGTTACTAACTATAATTAGCAAGTTACACAGTAGATCCCTTTGAACCCATTCCTACTAACTAAAGTTTTGTCTCCTGTGACCAACATCTCCTAGATTCCCTGATAACCTCTATTCTTCTCTGTATCTACCAGTTCAACTTCAGATTCCACATATAAGTGATATCATGTGGTATATTTCTGTGCCTAGTTTAGTTCATGTTTTAGTCAGCTTTTTCACTACTGTAACTAAAAGATCTTACCAGGACAATTTTAAGAGAAAAAGTTTATTTGGGGACTTATGGTTGTTTATTTAATGAAATGTCTTCCTGGTTTATTCACATTGTCAGGATTGAAGCTTTTCTTTTTCAAGGCTGAAAAATGTCCTATTGTGTGTGTGTGTATATATATATGTATATATATGTATATATATATATATATATATATATATATATATATATATATATATATATAACATTTTCTTCACCCATCCATCTGCTCATGGACAATTAGATTGATTCCATATCTTGACTTTTGTCAATAAATACTTCAATGATCATGGGAGAGTAAGTATCTTAGAGGGAAGGCTTTAAACTTTTCACCATTTTGTATGATAGTATATGTCCTTTATTGCACTAATGTATATTCATTCTGGACTTTTTTTTTATAACAAAATGATGTCACATACTTTCTCTGCTTCTACTCAGATAATCATGTGGGTTTTGTCCTTTATTCTGTTAGTGTGCTATATCTTTTGTGTGTGTGTGTGCGCGTGCACACGCGTGCATTATTAAGATGATCATTTATAAGGGTATAACTTGGCACTGACATTCATTTATTCAGCCATATTTTTTAAAATTTTATTTATTCTTTTTAGATATACATGACAGTAGAATGTATTTTGGCATATTATACATACCTGGAATATAACAGTCTAATTATGATTCTATTCTTGTAGTTGTACATGATGCAGAGTTACCCTGGTCGTGAATTCAAATACAAGAATAGGAAAATTATGTTCTATTAATTCTATTCTCTTTCCTGTTCTCCTCCCCCTCCCTTCCATTTGTTTCCCTTTGTGTATTCCAATGAACCTCTATTCTTTCCCTCTCCACACACTGGAAAGAATATTTGGTCTTTGGTTTGGGGGCGGGGGGGACTGGCTTATTTCACTTAGCATCATATTCTCCATTTCCATCCATTTACTGGCAAATCCCATGATTTCATTCTTCTTTATGGATAATATTTCACTGAGTATATATACCATGTTTTCTTTATGTAGTCATTTCTTGAAGGACACCATAGCTTGGCTATTGTAAATTGAGCTACTATAACATTGATGTGGCTGTGTCACTGTATTATCCTGATTTTAAGTCCTTTGGGTATATGTGAAGGAGTGGGATAACTGGGTAAAATGGTGGTTCCATTCCAAGTTTTCTCAGGAAACTCCATTCTGCTTTCTAGAGCAGTTGTACCAACTTGCAATCCCACCAGCAATATATGAGTGTACCTTTTCCCCCACATCCTTGCCAACATTTAATGTTACTTGTATTCTTGATAATTGCCATTCTGACTGGAGTGAGATGGAATCTCAGTGTAGCTTTAATTTGCTTTTCTTTAATTGCTAGAGATGTTGAACCTTTTTTCATATATATATATATATATATATATATATATATATATATATATATATAAATTACCATATTTCTTTTGTGAAACATCTGTTAAGTTCCTTTGCACATTTATTAATTTTTGAGTTCTTTGTATATCCTGGAGATTAATGCTCTATCTGAGGTGCAAGATGGTAGATTTTATTGCATTCTGAAGGCTCTGTCTTCATGTTCTTGGGTTTGTTTTTCTGTTTTGTGCTTTAGGAGTCTTGTTAAGGAAGTAACTTCATAAGCCTAATTTTTTTCTATTAGGTACAGGATCTTTGTTTTAGTGTCTGTCCTTCCACTTTGTGTTGAGTTTTGTGCAGGGTGAGAGATAGGGGTTCAATTTCATTCTACATATGGATTTACAGTTTCCCCAGCACCATCTGTTGAAGAGTCAGTCTTTTCTCCAATGTATGTTTATGGGTACCTGGGTCTAATGTGAGATACATTATTTATGTGGGTATGTCTGTGTGTCTTCTATTCTGTTCCATTGGTCTTCATGTCTGCTTTGGTGCCAATACCATGCTGTTTTTGCTACTATAGCTCTGTAGTATAATTTAAGTTCTGGTATTATGATGCCTCCTGCATCACTTTTCTCACTAAGAATTGCTTTGACTATTCTGGGCCTCTTGTTTTTCCAAATGAATTTCATGACTGCTTTTTTAAAAATATTTTTTTAGTTGTAGATAGACACAATACCTTTATTTATTTTTGTTGTGCTTAGAATTGAACCCAGTGCCACGCATGTGCTAGGCAAACGCTTTACCACTGAGTCAAAAACTCAGCCCCATGAATGCTTTTTCTATTTGTATTAAGAACATCATTGGGGTTTTAATGGCCGTTTTGACAATATTAATTCATGGAGATCTTTCCATTATCTGAGGTCTTCTTCAATTTCTTACAGTGTTCTGTAGTTTTCATTGTAGAAGTCTTTTGCCTCTCCTGTTATATTGATTCCCAAGTATTTTATTTTCCTTGAGGCTATTCTGAATGGGATAGGTTTTTTTTTAGTTTTTTTTAATGGCTGTTGATTTTGTATCCTGCTAGTTTACTGAATTCATTTATGAGTTCTAGAAGCTTTCTGGTAGAGTTTTTGTGTCTTCTGAATATAGAATTATGTTGTCAGCAAAAAGGGATAATTTGAGCTCTTCTTTTCCTACTCATAGCCCTTTCTTTTGTCTAATTGCTCTAGCTAGGGTTTCAAGGACTATGTTGAAAAGGAGTGGTGAAAGAGGAAATCCCTGTCTTGTTCCAGTTTTTAGAGAAAATTCTTCCAATTTTTCTCATTTAGAATGATGTTGGCCTTGTATTTATCACATATAGCTTTTATAATATTGAGGTATGCTCCTATTATCCCTAGTTTTTCTAGTGTTTTGTGCATGAATGGATGCTGAATTTTGTCAAACGCTTTTTCTGCATCTATTGAGATAATCCTGTGATTCTTGTCTTTTTATTTTTAAGTTTGTTCTAATTAATCATATATGACAGTAGAATGCATTTTGAAATATATTTATATATATATATATAAAATAACTTCTCATTCTCTGGTTGTACGTGATGTAGAATCACACCAGTTGATTCATGTCTTTAAGTCTACTGAAGTAGTGAATTATGCTTATTGATTTCTATATTTTGAACAAAACTTGCATCCCTGGGATCCCCATCATGATGCACTATGTTTTTAATGTTTTTTTATACAATTTGCCAGGATTTTATTGAGAATTTTGCATCTATGCTCATCAGGGATATTGGTCTAATGTTTTCTTTCCTTGATGTGTCTTTTTTTAAATTTTGGTATTGGGATGATACTATCTTAATAGAATGAGTCTGTATGTTCCCTCCTTTTCTATTTCATTGAATAATTTGAGGAGGATTGGTGTTAATTCTTCTTTGAAGGTCTGGTAGAACGAAGTTTAGAATCCATCTGGTCCTCAGTTTTTATTTGTGCATAGGCTTTTTATGGTGTCCAATTTCATTGCTTGAAATTGATCTGTTTAAATTTTCTGTGTCCAATTGATTCAATTTGGATAGGTCATATGTCTCTAAAAATTTGCCACTGTCTTCAAGATTTTCTATTTTATTTGTACTCCAAATAGTACAGCCTGTGTTCAGAGTATATGTTTTCAAAATAACTCCTCATTATCATCTGTATTTCAATGTCATTCTTGGTAATATTTCCTTTTTCATCATAAATTTTAGTAATTTGAGTTTTCTTTTTCTCCATTAGCTTGGCTAAGTGTTAATCAACTTTTTTTCTTTCATCAATTGTTTCAATTTTATTAAGTTTGGCTCTGATTTTTATTATTTCCTGTCTTCTACTGCTTTGGTGTTGATTTGTTATTCTTCTTCTAGGGCTTTGAGATGTAAATTTCAATTATTTGTTTGTTGACTTTCTAGTCTTTGAATGAATGAGCAATGTAAAGTTCATTTACTCTTAGAACTTCTTTCATTATATCCCAGAGAGTTTGATACATTTTGTTGCTATTCTCATTTAGCTGTATTTTTATTTCATCCTGATTTCTTCAGCTATTCACTGGTCATTAAATGTTGTATTATTTGATCTCCAGGGAGTAGCTTCTATTTTTTGTTTTATCAGTAATTTACAATTTTATTCCATTATATGATAAAATTCAAGGTATTATCTCTCTATTTTTGTATTTACTAAGAGTTGCTTTGTGGCCTAAGATATGGTCTATTTTAGAGAACAATCCATGTGATGCTGAGAAGAAAGTGTATTCAGTCATTGATGGATGAAATATTCTCTATATGTCTGTCAAGTCTAAATTATTAATTTTATTTTTTAGTTCTATGGCTTCTTTAGTTTTTGTTTTGAAGATGTTATCAATTGGTTAGAGATGCATGTTGAAGTCACCCAGTATTATTGAATTGTGATCTATTTGATTGAGAAGGGTTTTGTGTTGTACGTAGATGCTCCACTGTTTAGGGCATAATTGTTTAAGAGAATTACTAATAATTCTCTTAAGCAGTATGAAATGTCCTTCTTTGCCCTTCTGATTAAACTTTTAAATTCGAAGTCTACTTTATCTGATATGAAGATAGAAACCTCTGCTTGTTTAAGGGACCCATGTGAATGGGAAGTTTTTTCCCTTCCTTTTGCCTTCAGTCTGTGGATATCTTTGTGTCACAAGTGAGTCTCTTGGGGACAACATATTGTTGGATCTTGTTTCTGAATCCAATCTGCCAGTCTATGTCTTTTGGCTGATGAGTTTAGGCCATTTATATTCAATGTTATTACTGAGAAGTGATTTGTATTCCCTGTCATTTTGAATTATTTCTGGTTTTTAACTCAAATTAGCTTCTCTTTTGCTTGACTATTCTTCTAGTGTGTTTCCTTCCTTTGCTTGTTTTCATTTCTTAAATAAATATTTTGTTGTGAATTCTTTTAACTTTGACCATTGGGCCCTGGGTTCAATTCTCAGCACAAAATAAGGAAGAAGAAGAGGAAGAGGAAGAGAAAGGAAAGATAGCATAACAGATAAACATGGAAGGTTTTTATTTCATCTTCAAATCTGAACCTTAGTTTTGCAGGGTATAGTATTCTTGGTTGGCATCCATTATCTTTCAGAATTTGGTATATATTATTCCAAGACCTCTTAGCTTTAAGTGTTTGGGTTGAAAAATCATCTGAGATACAAATTGGTTTCCCTCTAAATATGACTTGTCACACTTTTCTTTAATACCTACAAATGAACAGCAGAGTGACAGCTAGTTTGGCAAGGGCAACAAGAAATGTCAAAAGGAGAAAAGGAAATACCTGGATTATGTCATACTCTACAGTAATGACTAAAGAAGCATGAAGAAATATAAAACTAGCAAAACAATAAAGGGGATTCTCCTTTACTGGAATTTTTTAAAAACAACTCAGTTGGAAGTAAAAAAAAAAAAAAGGAGAAAAGAGAGAAATTGGGGACATGGAAAATGTGCCATACTTAGCAAGTGCTTTGAAAAGATGATAGATGTAAGTCCAAATAGTACAGCCTGTGTTCAGTGTAAATTTATTATATGTCATGTTCTGATTAAAAGAAAAATATGTTGTTAGAGTGATTTTTAAAAAAACTGGGCTGGGAATGTAGTTCAGTGGTACAGCACTTCCATAGCATGCATGAGGCCCTGGAATAGCATGCCAATCCCCTAGGTTGGATCCTCAGAACTACAGAAGGGGAGGGGGGGAGAGGGGGGGAGAAGAAGGAGGAGGAGGAGGAGGAGGAGGAAAACCAACCATATGCTGTTTATAAGAAGACATATCTCAAATACAGATGGATTAAGATAAAAGAAAGAGCAAAGATATGCAAACATTAATCAAAAGAAAGCTATCATAGATTTGGGAATGTAGTTCAGTGGCAGAACATTTGCCTAACATATAAGCGGCCCTGGGTTCAATTCTCAGCACAAAATAAGGAGGAAGAGGAGAAAGAGAAGGAGGAGAAGGAGGAGAAAGGAAAGCTAGCATAACCAGATAAACAACAGAGAAAAGAGCCTTACTAAGGAGAACACTTCACATAAATAAAAGATTTAATTCACCAGGAATGTATGCTAATTCATTCTCTCTCTCTCTCTCTCTCTCTCTCTCTCTCTCTCTCTCTCTCTCTCCTATACTGGGGATCAAATCCAGGGTCTCAGGTATGCAAAACACATCCTTTACTACTCAGCTACATTTCTGGTTAAGATATAAAGTCAATAGTAATACATATTTGAAAAATATGACTTGCAAAATTGATATAACAGACTTGTATAGAACACTACATTCAATAACTACAGAGTGTATTCTCCTCTAGCACACAAACCAACATATAAAAATAGATGATATGCTGAGTGCTAAAGTCGGTTTCCACTGATTTCAACAATTAAATTCATATAGATCATGTTTTCTTCCCATAATGTAATTAGGCTTGAAATAACGGAACAATAACTTTTGAAACATTATACATTTGAAAATTCAGAAACACATTTCTTAAACAATTAGAAAATATTTCAACTGAAGGATAAAAAATATTACATATCAAAATTGCTGAGATGCAACATATACAGTGCTTACAGAGGAATTTATAGCATTCAATACGGCTACTGTTTGAGTGTTTAATGTCCCTCCAGAATTCATATTGAAACTTAATTTACAGTATAATAGTATTGAATGGTGTGGCCTTTAGTAGATAAATGTTCTGTCCTCATAAATAAATTAGTGTCTTACAAAAGAGCTGGAGAGAACTAGATAGGCCTATTTTGCCTTCCTGCCTTCAGGATGTGAGGACACGGCAACAATCTGCCTTCTTAGGAGCAGAGACTAGGCTCTTACCAGACACCAAAACTGACAGAGCCTTGATCTTGGGCTTCCCAGCCTCCAGAACTGTGAAAAATAAATTTCTATTATTTTAAACTATCCAGGATTTAATATAGCAACATGAATGAACTAAGACAAATAAGAGAATTCATTTGGAGTAAAATAAATGTTTTGGGGTTTTTTTGTAATTAAAAGTTACTGTTGTATGCTTGTAATCCCAGCTACTCAGGAGAATGAGTCAGGATGATCACAAGTTCAAGGACAACCTGGGAAAATTAGCAAAACCCCTATCTCATAATAAAAGATTATATTAAGGCCTGGATTGATGCTTAGTGGAAGAGCACTTACATAGCATGAGTGAAGCCCTGGGTTCAATACCTAGGGTTTTTTTTGGGGGGTGGGGGGGGGGAACAAGAAAGATAACAAGCCCTAAAAAAGTGAAAAACAGCAGGCAAATAAACCTCACTATGTTGATTGTGAAAACAGAAAGAAATTATTTCAGATGACTTTTAAATACAATATTTTGATTGTACAATTCTGATGATATACCTTCTAAGGACTTAAAGAAAAAAACTCAAGAATACCTTAAGCTATATTCAGCAATCTTACAAATATTGGCATATCATGCTGAAAATATCTATCTATATACATGTATCTATATAAATAATCTATATTTATACAGCTACATGTATATATAGCCAGATATATCTATAGATATAGCCATATAGATATAGAGATTATTTTTATCCTAAAGAAAAAAGGAGAGATTGAAACTCAAAGAAGGTGCTGGCATGGTGGTGTGCATTTATAGTCCTGACTACTCAAGAGATTGAGGAAGGGAGATCTCTTAAGCCCAAGAGTTCAAGACAAGCTCGGGTAACAGAGAAAGACCCCATCTCTAAAAATTAAAGATATAACCCTGTTTCTCATCTATCAATTCACTGAATCTCTGCTCCAAATCTCCCCTTAAACTCTTCATTTAATAATACTGTAGGAACTGCACCTTGGAACATTTCTTCTTTGTCAGCTGACATAATGTTAAGCTTCAGTAGTATAGAGGGAAAAATAGAATGAAAAGGCTTTATTCTTCCTGTTTTCACCTACTCTGGAGCATATGTATAGCATATGTATATACAAATGCATGGAGCATGCGTAGGACCCCTGAGGTGCTCATTGTCCCACACACTTTGCTGCCAGTCTCAGTCCATGGTTTCTTGATCACTGTCCTTGAACTGAGTGCAACCCAGAAAAACAAGTGTGTGTAGCAGCTTCATCTGTTATAGTCAAAAGCTAAGCCACCAAAATGCCCTAAAATAGGCTAAACAAATTGTAGTACATCCATACCATGGAATACTATTCGGCAATTAAAAAGTAACAAACTTGGGTTTCAGCTAGTTTTCTCACTGCTGTGACTAAAGCAAGCTGTTCTAGTTGTCTTTTTCACTGTTGAAACTAAAAGACCCAATAAGAACAATTTTAAAGGAGAAAAAATTTGTTTTGGTGCTCACAATTTCAGAGGTCTCAGTTCATAGATGGCTGGCTCCATTACTCTAGGCCCAAGATGTGGCAGAACATGGCTGAACAGTGTGGTGGAGAAAAGTAGCTTAGGGCATGGCCATCAGGAAGCAGAGAGCAAGTTCTGATCAATAAAGATAAAATATATACATATCCCAAAGGCATGCCTAATACCTATCTCCTCCAGCCACACCCTACCTGCCTACAGTTACCACCCAGTTAATCCCTATCAGAGAATTAATGCACTAACTAGGTTAAGGCTATCATAACCCAATCATTTCACCTCTAAACTTTTCTTCATTGTTACATGAACTTTTGGGGGACACCTCATATATAAATCATGTATACAGAGAATTTCACCTGTAGGTATATGTAGAAAGTACCAAAGTTAAATATATTGTTGAAAGAGAAATGATGCAATGATGACAGCAGTATATACTATGTAAATCAACTATGCTGTTAAATTAATAAAAGCAGGAACTCAGATACCAAATAAACAAACAAACAAGCAAAATGAAGATCAGTAGAGAAAAGAGAATAGGAGGAGGGAGGGGGGTAGGGAAAGTGGGAAACAGGGATTTAAATTCTATGTATGTATAATTTGGTCACAATGAATCCTAATACTATGTGTAACTGTGATGCTCTATATAAAAAAAAAGAGAGAGAGAGATGGCTTGAGGGCAATTCAGGAATTTGCAAGACCATACCTACTGCAGAGCTCAAGAGTCTGGAAGGGAAAATGCCTTTGAAAAGAGATTATGGGTCACCCTGCTTGTGGAGGGTGGCCTAGAAGTTGTTTCATCATACTCAGCTGCCTAAACACTCAGATGCCATGGAAACCATGAATCCAGAGGGTTCAGCTAAAGCACAAGCTAGCAGAAGATCTTGGCATCATCCATGTAGTGCTGATTCTGCATAAATTCAGAATGCTAGAGTTGGAGGGTCATGGAGGCTTCCAACTCAATTTCAAATGAAGTTCTGGGAGGCCATACAAAATTACCAGAGTCAAAGTCCTTGCAGGCTGCCCTAAGAGGGTGATGTGTGAAGCTGAAACCAAGATGGACTGTCAGCTGAAAAAAACTGCTGTCTACAGATATGACCAAGCTAAAAAAGAGCCCATGCACACTGTTAACTAGCAAAGCAAAAGAGGCAGTGTTCCCCCAGATCTTTGGAAATACTATCTCACCTCAATATAGCCTATATGCTGTATGCCAAGTTATAGGACCTGCTTGCCTAGCCAGGAGAATTGGTACTGAAAAGTGAATAACTTGATCATATGGTTCAGAAGCTTTTGGAGTTTTTTGGAGTCTGTAGGAGAAATTTTGAGAATTTTAGAGATGAAGGCTAGAAAAGATTTAGATTATTGTAAGTGGAGCGCAATGGGTAACTCTAGTGGGAATTCAAAAATCCAGAATGCTGATAGGACTGTGGATAGTAAAGACTGGGCTCATGAGGTTTCAGAGGGAAAGGAAGACTCTATGGGAAATTTGGTCCTGTTTTGGTCCCATCTGTTCTTTCTATGCTCAGATGTTGCTGCAGCCACTGTCTAAGAAGTCCTGGCTTTTGCTCAAGCTAGCAAAAGACCTTGGCATTGTCCATGTAGTTTTGGTTCTGCAGTAAAGATGCTGAACTTAAGGGATTATTGTGGCTTCCACCTCAATTTAGAAGGCCTAGATGCCAGACAGTGTATGAGAGTTGGGATCCCTGTGGGCAGCCCCTGAGAGTACAATGTGTGAAGCTGCAAAAGAGACCCCGGGATCAAAAGTTGTCAGAAAAGGTGTCAGAAATTATGCCAGTTATGGGAATGTTTGCCAAGAAAAACTGCCAGCTCTGGGTAGAGCCAGCCTAAAAGAGAAATCATGTGGACTGTAACTGGCAAGGTCATCAGGGTGGAGCTGCCCAAATTCTTTGGTGATCACATCTCACCAGCATTTGCCTTGGATGCTGGTTGTGGAACTACAAGGCCTGTTTGCCCAGCTGGATTTCACTCTTGTTATGGTTCCATCTCTCATTCTATACCCCTATTCCTGTATTTTTAGGCATGTTTACTTTGTGCTCCTATATATTGGCTATAGGTCACTTGCTTTTAATCTTTTTAGGAACTTACAGTAAAGAGTGTGCCTTAAGCCTCAAATGAGCTTTTGTGCTTGGATTTCTGAGGAATGATGACACTGTTAAAGACTATGGGGATACTTGGGAGATTGCGTAAATGCATTTTGTATTGTGAAATGGACTTGAGATTTTGGGATTGGGGCAAAATGTCATGGTTTAGATATGAGGTTTCTCCCAATATCTCCTAATAAATAGATTAATTCATCAAATGAATTAATAATTTGAATGGATTGCTGGTATATGAAAGCATGGCTGGAGGAAGTGAAATCACTCAAACTTTTATAGTTTGCATATAAGATGTCCCACAAAAGCTCATGTGTGAGACAGTGCAGGGACATTCAGATGAAATGGTTAGAGTATGAGAGCTTTAACCTAATCACTGGATTAATTCTGATATGAAATAACTAAATGATAATAGGTTGGGGATGACTAGAGGAGATCTATAGATGTGCCTTTGGGGTTTACCTAAGCTGCTTTCTTCCACCACCACATTTCTTCATGGTGGAAGAAAACAGCTTAGGTAAACCCCAAATATGAGCCCAAATAAACTTTTCCACCTATAATTTTTCTTGCCAGGTATTTTAGTCACAGTGACCAAAAAAACTAACTAAAACTGAAAGCGACTAACCTAACCATGTGGTTCAGAAGCTTTTGGACTTTTTTGGAGTCTGTGGGAAGAATTGTGAGAATTTTAGAGATTAAGGCTAGAAAAGATTTAAATTGTTGAAAGCAGAGTTTAATGGGTGACTCTAGTGGGAGTTCAAAAGACCAGAATGCTGATAGGACTGTGGACAGTAAAGACTGGGCTCATGAGGTTTCAGAGGGAAAGGAAGACTCTATTTGACTTTGGACTAGAGGTCATTCATGTTATCCTCTGACAAAGAAATGTGTACATTTAGTCCATGTCCTGAGACTTTTTTGTGAGGTTAGTTTTAAAGGTGATGTACTAATTAATTCATCTGGTAGAGGTAATTTTAAGGCAGTACAGCATTCAGGCAGTGGCATGTGTATTGCTAGAAGCTATTAACCAAATTTACTGTGATAATCAGGAGCAGAAAGCAGAAAATAAAGATTTGGAAAGCTTGCAGTTTAGTCATAAAAGAGCAAGTACATCAGAGTAAAGATGTGGTTGTTGTAGATGTTATAGCCACTAAAGAAATACTAACTATCCCAGCACAGTGGTGAAAGGCTGTAATCCCAGTGGTTTGAGAGGCTGAGGCAGGAGGAGCACAAGCTCAAAGCATCAGCAACTTAGCAAGATCCTAAGCAATTTAGTGAGACCCTGTCTTAAAATAAAAAACTAAGAAGAGTTGGGGATATGGCTCAGTGGTTTAGCATCCCTTGGTTCAATCCTTGGGACAAAAAAAAAAAATACTTTCTATCCAGAAACAATGGGACAGATGGCAATGGACTGGCAAGACCACACCTATCTCAGGCTCAAGAGTGTAAAAATAAAAATTCCTTAAGAAGAGACCATGGGAACACCCTGCTTGCATGGGGCAAGGAGGGCCTAGAATGTTATTTAACCTTGTACAGGCACTCAGGTACTTGGAGGGTGCTATAGACAAGTACTAGGAGGCTTGAATATTGCTCCAGATAATGGCAGACCTTGGTGGCAACAACATGGAGCTGGTTCTGAAGGAATGAAGGATGTCAGAATTAGGGAGTTTTCACTGAAATTTCAAAGGGAGGCCTGGGAGACCAGGCAAAGTGTAACAGGATCAGAGTCACTATGGGGCTGTCTCTGACAGGGTGATGCATGAAGAAGTGAGAAGAAAGTGAAGGCTGCAGTGGAAACCCCCACCCCAATTACAAATGGCAGTACAGTGGAATGTCTGTTGCAGGAATTGAGCAGAGCTAAGCCAAGAGAGAGGCCATGTGAGATGCAACCAGACAGACCACAGAAACAGAGATACACAAGCCCTTTGGAGAGAACATCATGATTCCATGTTCCCCAGATGCTGGAAACAGTTACACGACTTATTTGCCCAGCTGGATTTTTGTCTTGCTTTGATCTCATCCTTTTTCTTTTTTTTAATTTTTTTTTAGTTGTAAATGGACACAATACCTTTATTTTGTTTGTTCAGTTTTTTTTAATGTGGTGCTGAGAATCAAACCCAGTGCCTCACACGTTAGGCAAGCGCTCTACCGCTGAGCCACAACCCCAGCCCCAATCCCATCCTTCTTTCTATGTCTCTATTTATCCCTTATGGAATAGAAATGTTTACTCTGTGCCATTATACATTGGATAAATTTAACTTTACAGGGGAAAAGAGATGAAAGTTTGCCTTCAATCTCAGAAGAGATTTTAGACTTGAACTTTTGGGCAATTCTGGGGACTCTTGGAAATGGACTAAATATATTTTGAATTGTGAGATGTGTATGAAAACTTGGGGTTCAGGGTGGAATGTTATGGTTTGGATATTAGGTTTTCACATGTACACTCAGAAAAATGAGAAATTATGTCCCATTGATGTATGATATATCAAAGTGCATGAATGTATTCTACTGTCATGTAAACTAATTAAAACAAATTTAAAATGTTTTTTTTAACTCTAAATATAGGGATGTTTACCTTAGATGGTTTGATTATGAGAGCTTTAATCACTATATTGATCCACTGATATGGATTAACTAGGTAGTAACTATAGGCAGGTAGGGTGTGGCTAGAGGAGATAGGCATAACTTTTGGGTTAATATTTTGTCCCTGGTGAGCACAACTCTCTGCTGGCTATATCCTATGTTCTTCTCCTCTACTATGCCCTTCTGCCATGACTTTTGCCTTACCTTAGGCCTAGAGTTATGGAGTCAGCCATCTATGGACTGAGACCTCTGACATCATGAGCCAAAATAAATTTTTTCACCTCTAATTTTTCTTGTCAGGTCACAGCAATAAAAAAGTTAACTAAACAGGGTGCATGTATTGGGGATTCTATATTTTGTCTCTCTCTCCAATTCCTTGCAGCCTTGGGCTGAGCTTTCTTCCTCCACACCTTATACTAAGATGTTCTGCTTCAACTCAGGCCCAGAGCATTCAGGTTGGCTGACCTGAATGAACTGAACCTCTGAAACTGTGAGCCCAAATAAACTTTCAAGGTGTTCTTGTAAGATATTTTGGTCACAACCATAAAAAGCTAACAGGGGATTTACATCTAGTATGTGGATGTACAGGAAAAAATTGAAAACTAAGTTTCATGATGTTTGCTACCCTGTGTCTTTTTTCATGGGTAACATTTCCCAAATGGTGAAGGACATACTTTCCAAAGTTGTTCTAGTCACTCATGCTTGCCTTTGCATCCCAGGAATTTGGAAGAAAGCCAGCTAGCCTTGGGATGAGAAAATGTTTGCCTGACAAATGTATCTGCCCATAACCAACAATTCCCTAGGAAGATAAAGGACAAGAAGCATAATGTATCTTCCATGGTCAAAATGGCACAACCCATTGGACAAAAGCACTGATATGTCCACAAACAAATGGAAAAAGTATTGGTTCCCAGCTTTAAATATTCTCAGTGATTCCTATGCAGCTGCATTTTAGATAGGCTCAACTTGTTTAATTGGATGTTTAGACATTGGTACTAAAATCTCTGCTGACCTTCCATCTGAATTGCTGTTTGAGAAGGAATTCAGAAACTTGGAACCAACTTGAGATTTTGTTTTAATGATTCTCATCAATATCTATTTCCCGTTTGACAGTCCTAAACAGGTGCTTCTTTCTCTTTCTGGTTTTGATGCCAAAACCTCTGAGGAAGTTACTGCTGATTTGGCTCAGCCTGGAAGCATAGGAACCCTGGATCTTCACATCTTCATCTATTTTTTTCAGGATAGCATTGGCTATCACCTTGATAGCATCTCTGGGATCATTCTTCACACATTCAAGAGCTGAAACCAGAAGGAGGTCAACTCAGACTCTGGATCCCTGAAGATTGTCTACCTAGCCCCACTTAGGGCCTACCCAAATGATAGGCCATTATCGTGCAACTCCACTTAGAATCATTCTTGGATTGTAAAAAAGTAATGCTGGTTTCATTATAGAAAACATATTAAAGAATGTTTTTTAAAAATGGAAAGGATAGCTGGATAGAATACTGAGTTCCTGTTGCCTCAGCTATTTATCAGATTGAGGCAGAAGGATTGCTTAAGCCCAGGAGTTCCTGGTCAGCCTGGGCAACATAACAAGACCCCATTTAAAAAAAATGTGGGGAGAAGGAAGAGGAATCAAGAACCCTGTGAAAAAATACTGCTAATATTTTGGTACCTATCCTTGCAGGGCTTTTTTTATATTAAAGATAGAACTTTACAAAAAATAACATTTTTTCTTCCCATAAGATTTACCTGTTTACAGTATAAGATCAAATCACAGGATTGTCATTTTTATGAACCCTCATTACTGGATAATTAAACTGTCTCTAATTTTTCACTGCTATACATAAGAATCATTAATTCATTTGTCAACTATTATTGAGTTCTTCCTATCACCAGGCACTGCTAGGTGCGGTGCATACAGTAGTAAACAAGAAAGATAGATTTCCCACCCTGGCCAAAATCTCTCTACAGATTTAATTCAACTCCTATTCAAGGTTCTGATGACATTAAAAAGTTATGAAATTCATATGGAAAAATAAGAAGCCCAGAATAGCCAAAGAAATCTTTAGCAAGAAAAGTGAAATAGGAAGCATTACAATACCAGACCTTAAATTAATACTACAGAGCTATAGTAATAAAAAATAGCATGGTTCTGACACCAAAACAAACATGAAGACCAATAGAATAGAAGACAAACCCACATAAATACAGTTACCTCATAATAAACAAAGGTGCCATAAACATACATCAGAGAAAAGATAGTCTCTTCAACAAGTAGTGCTGGGAAAACTGGAAACCCATATGTAACAAAATCCAATTAGCCCCCTGTCACCCTTGCACAAGGACCTGTGCATTAGACCAGAGACTCTACACCTACTAGAAGGAAAAGTAGGCTCAAGTCTCCATCATGTCAGCTTAGGAACTGAATTCCTCAACAAGACTCCTAAAGCACAAGAAGTAAAATAAATAATCAATAAATGACATGGAATCAAACTAAAATGCTTCTTCACAACAAATAAAACAATCAATAACATGAAGAGAGAATGGGACAAATCTTTGCCACCTGCACCTCAGGTAGAGCTTTAATCTCCAGGATATATATAAAAAAACTCAAAAAAAAAAAATAATACCAAAAAAACAAATAACCCAATGAATAAATAGGCAAAGGAACCGAACAGATACTTCACAGAAGAAGAAATATGAATAGTCAATAAATATATTAAAAAATGTTCAACTTCACACAATTAGAGAAAAGCAAATTAGAACTATGCACACCATGATTCCATCTCACTCCAGTCAAAATGGCAATTATAAAAAATCCAAGTAACATTAAATGTTGGCAAGGATTTAGGAGAAAAGGCACATTCATACATTGCTGGTGGGATGCAAATTGGTGCAATCACTCTGGAACGCAATATAGAGTTTCCTCAGAAAACTTGGAATGGAACCACAATTTTATCCAGTTTTCCCACTCCTCAGCATATACCCAAAGGACTTAAAATCAGCATACTATAGTGACACAGCCACATAAATGTTCATGGGGTCAATTCACAATAGCCAAGCTATCAAACCAACCTAGGTGCCCTTCAATAGATTAATGGATAAAGAAAATGTAATATATAAACACAATGGAATATTACTCAGCCATAAAGAAGAATGCATTATGGCATTTGCCAGTAAATGGATGGAACTAGAGACTGTTATGCTAAGTTAATCCCCAAAAATAAGCCAGTTCCTCAAAACTCATACTGGTTTTTTCAGTAATTAACTTCTGTGCCCTGGGAGAAATGATTCAGATCTGCATTTAGGAGAGTTGTAAATTAAGGCTAGTAAATGCTTCTCTGAAGTGTTTCTAACTATAGAGACATTAGAAAATAAACTGGTAGCCTCAGAGGTTTGGATGAAATGCCTCAAACCAGTTCCCAATTCTTGGATAGTTTGTATTCTACTCCATTATACTTTTTTTCATGTTTTGTTTTTTAAAAGAATCATTTAGAAACATGTACTATTTATAGATGGGATAATATGAAGTCTTGGATTTAATTCAAAATAACCCTGCCAGGGACAGGGTATAGGTGGGAAAAAAATAAAAAAAAAAAAAAAACAAGGTTGACCACGAGTTGATACCTGCTGTATCTGGGGTACAGGTACAGGGAGTTGATGATAATATTCTCTGTATTTCTGTCAATGTAAAGATAAGCTACAAAGAACAAAAATTAGAATGGCCTCAGGCTTCTCAAACATAACAAAGCAAGCCAGAAAACACTAGTATAATATCTCCAAAGTGTTGAGAGAAAGTAATTGTTGATCTAGAATTGTGTCAAATTGTCTTATTCCTTTGAGAATCCTTACATTAAAAAAAACATCTACCAAGAGTCTGAATATTAAATATTAGCATCCCAGAAATTTCTTGGGGCTGGGGCTGTAGCTCAGTGGTAGAGTACTTGTCTAGCATGTGTGAGGCACTGAGTTCAATCTTCAGCACCATATAAAAATAAATAAATAAAATAAAGGTCCATCTACAACTAAAATTTTTTTTAAAAAAAGGAATTTCTACAAGATCTACTCCAGGATAAATAAAAATGTTCCCTAAAAGATGGTCAGAGAAACAAAAAGGAATGGTGAAGAATACCTAAAACAGTCCATGCAAAATAATAATAACAATCATAGTATCTAAATTCTGGGTTAAAAATAGAACAAAAATATTTGCTAACTAAAGCATAGAAATTAGATTCTATAGTATTAAATGTCCCCAAAAGGCCCATGTATTGGAGGGTGGGCCTTCCACCTGCAGAGCTATTGGTAAGTGGTGGAACCTTTTAGGAAGTGGACCCAGTAGAAGGAAGGTGTACCTTAGAAGTGGGTATTGGGACCCCAACCCTTTTCTAGCTCTCTTTGCTTCCCTAACATAGAACTATTGGGAGGAGGTGCAACCTATAGGAGGAAAGAGGGGACTAGTCTTAGGACATTGAATGTGCCCTCCAAGGGGGTTGTATAACCACAGCCTCTTCCTCTTTCTCTCTCTTTGATTCCTGGTGACCATGAAGTGAATAGTTTCTCTAGTATGTGCTCCCCACCTTGATCTGCTATCTGGCCATAGATCTAAGGCCATAGGTCTAAAGCAATGGAGATAATCAGTCATGAACTCAAAACTTCAAAACCATGAGCCAAATAAACTTTCCCCCTTATTAACTTGATTTTTGTCACATATTTATTATAGTTACATAAAGCTGACTAACACAATATATGTTATATATACTGTATATATACATATGTATACAAGTTGTATGTATATATATATGTGTGTGTGTATATATATACAATAATCCATGTATATGTATATATATGATGTATGAATACACACACACACACACGTGTGTATCTATTACACAGAAAAATAATACAAGACAACACAGCACACAGGAGGAGAGAAGACTAGATTGGACACAGAGTACATGGAACTTTACCCTTATTGATAATGCTTCCATTTCTCTGCAAAGAGAATATATTCATGTGTTTCTTCTAAATATAAATAACACTAAAATATTTTAATGCCATATAAAAGAAAAAACACTGCAAGTTCTTTAAGGGCAGGGACAATCTTGTCTTCAACACTACTGCAGTGAAAGCACCTACACCACATAATGTTCAATGACTGCAAGGATATATCACCAAAATATGAGCATTGTTTCTATCTTACTAGGAAAACAGCAAATAATTTGTTTCTCTCTTCCATTTTCTCCATTCTGTACTATTTTATATTACACTTAGATGATAAAGATAGATTTCAAAAGAATGACACATGTCCTTAAGACATGTCCTCCATCCTGCACTGGATCTTACCCCACCCCTAGTGGAACTCAGAACCCAGGTACAAGGTCCAGACTCACCATGCCGTATCAGCTGTACATCATCATCATGTATGCAATTCATGTTTATGCTCTTGGTTGTTAATCCTAAAGGCAGAACAGATAGAAAAATCTTTCTATAATTCCTGGGCCTTTGGGCTGACTTTTTTCCCAGGATCAGTGGTGGGAAAAAAAAAAAAGGATATTTACAACCAGTGGTAGCAAAGACTATTTCGTTTTTTATTATTTGTTCTAATTAGTTATACATGACAGCAGAATGCATTTTGATTCATTGTACACAAATGAGGCACATTTTTTAATTTCTCTAGTTGTACATGATGTGGTGTCACACTATATGTGAAGTCATTCATGTACCTAGGATAATCATGTCCATCTCATTCCACCATCTTTAGTAAAGAATATTTCTAAGAGAAGATTTGCATCCTGGATATGTCTTAGTAAAAGAAAAATTCTAGGTTACAGGAGGGACTGTGACCCAAAAGTTATCATCCATAGGTGACAAGCAGAGCATTAGATGAAGGTGTTGAACTTTATGGGATTCCTACACCAACAGAAAGATGCACAAGGGGCACAAGGCAACAAATTTGCCAAGATGAAATATGCATTGCCAATCAACATAGAAAAAAATTTAACTTGGATGCCGATAAAGACATAATTAATCAAAAACAACACAACACACAGGAGTAGAGAAGAACACTAGACTGAACAGAGAGTACATGGAACTTTACCCTTATTGATAATGCTCCCATTTCTCTGCAAAGAGAACATATATATGTATTTCTTCTAAATATAAATAACACTAAAATATTTTTTCACTTATTAAATTAATGATTTAAAAAATAATACTCAGGGTTGGCAAATGTCTGTAGAAATGAATACTCACGTATACTATTGCTGAAAATTACTTGAGCTTTTCAGAGAGCATTTTAGCAATAAACATCAAAATTCTGCAAACTCTTTGGCCTAGTATTTGTACTTTAAATTTTGTACTTTAAATCCATGATGGCTTGCAGAGATTTTGCCACTGCATACCTGCTTAAAAATATTTTTAAATATACAGTCTCAATATTCAAAAGTATGGACTGATTAAATTTTTCCATAAATCCATGAAACAGAATTAATATTATACAACTATAAAAATACTGTTGAAGCTATATAAATACTATGCATTTGTGATATAGCAAGGGAAAAAACAATATAACAAACTGTCTTTTAAAAGTATTTGTTGTGGGAAGGGATATGGATATGTAGCACATTCTTAGGGAATAGTCTCTAGAATCAGTAGTGACTAAATCCAAATGGTGAAATTTTTGGCATTATTTACATCAATCTTTTTGCCAATATAAATTGCATACGTTTTTTTACTTAAACACATGCAGCTAATTGTAGTTTGAAGCAAAAATATTTTGGAAAATCCATGGGGTCTTAATGGAAGCAATTGTTTTTCTCCTCTTTCAAATGACACTTCTCTTGTCCACAAGGCTGACTCCAGATGGTGTAGTGGAACCCACACAGAGCTGGGGTACAGGAGCATAGTCTCCTCTTCTTCCTCTGGACCTTTCTAAAGCAGAATTTGGGGCTGGATCACATGTCAACCTATCCAATCAGGTCAAGACTAGGAAAGGAGGTCATCTGCTCTGTCACACCATGGTTCTGACCTAGCCCTTTGGCAGAAGATGCTCCCCTGCCAAAGAGGGGAGAGAGGAGTTGCCAGGTGCCACTGCCTTACCTATGAAATTGACTGCAGCTGCCCTTAGGAAGGGCTGTGGTCGCTTCAGGAAGCCAAAGCTCTGGAATAGTAAGTCCCCAAGTTGATGATATTTGTGCTGGCCCACCTGTGGAGCCACAGATGGGTGGTACTGAGCAGGAGAGGGCAGGTCTGGGATTACTGCAGATCTCTTCATAGCAGCACCTGCTCACCCTTGTCCACGGAACCTGCAGACTCCATCATCCCAACCCCTCCCACCCCAGCAGACTCAACGGAAAGTTCATAAAGAGAAACCTGCTCCATGAAAGAGAAGAGAATAAGGACAAAGAACTAATGTGGAGCTAAAGACACAGTTGTTCATTACTACCCAAATTGCTAAGCCCTTAATTATTTATTTTCAGAGAGCATTTTAGCAATAAACATCAAAATTCTGCAAAATCTGCGTAGACTCTGATTCCTAATCTCTGGCTTGTCCTTGATTTCTTAAGAGCCACAGACCCTAAACATGATGACTACCAACCTAAAATCCTGCCCACATCTCTTTCACCCACTTTAACCAGAATATCTCTATCCTATCACAATCCAGTAATCTGGCAGGATCTTTCAGCCTCTAAGGAAAAGATTGTGATTCTGGGAAGATCAATTACAGACACCAGGACATTATCATCCTAAATGTGGATTCTCAGAATTGATTGGTGAAAAAGAACAGGGCTAAGGAACAGAAGAAAGCTGCCTTCTGTCAGCCTTCCCTGTTTTGTCCTCCTAACACATGGCCAATATGAACATTTTCTTAAAAATTTGTTTAGTTGTTGATAAGCCTTTATTTATTTGCAGTGCTGCGAATCGAACCCAGTGCCTCACACATGCCAGCAAGTGCTCTACCACTGAGTTACACCCCATCCCCCAGTACGAACATTTTAACTGAGCTTTCTCAAGGACTCTCACTTACCAGGAATTTGCAAGTTTCTCCTACTACCTGGATGTGATCACTGAGTGTGGTATGCCGGAACGTCTCTGTGAGTGATGACCAGCCAAGCACGTGAGTCCACTCAGTCAGGGTCCCGCCACAGGCCTATGTGATAGAGAGAAGGGAATCCCCAAAACCCCACTACAATGATTCCCCAGGTCCAAGGGCTGAGTGGAAGACTGGAGCAGATCCAAGTGCCCAGATCCAGCCCAGAGGGTGAGGTCCAAGAGGTGGGGATGGACTGGACAGCCAAAGTTGGACTCATGACAAAGGAGACAAAGGGAAGAGCAAAGGTGGTATGCTATAGCAGAAAAGGGGAATGAGTCAGGCTTGGGGTTGGCAGAACAGAGGTGACTGGTACCTTAACCACCTCAATATTGTTGTCCTGAATGCTGAGCAGCAATGGGACTAGAAAAGTGAAGACCTCTTTGCGAACAAAGGACCCAGGCTTCAATTTGAAAATTCGGCGTAACATGTAACTTAGGGCAGAGATGGCTGAGATCCTCACTTGGTCCCTCTCCTGCCATGATGCACAAAATAGAGAAGAGATGGCAGTAGTTTCCTGGCCCTGTCTGGCCTGGCTTCGTTCCTCCCATATCTCACTGTCCATGTCCACAGCACACCCACTGCCTTGTGTTACATTATGTCAAGGTAACATGAGTTGAGTGTTTGAATAATTTTCTTTAGATCCCTACAGCTAGTAAATCAGGGAAGCTAGGTCTTCCTCTCAGTTCTGCCATGGACTATAAATCTACAGCTTCTAACTTTGTCCCCTTCTAAGGGTATAACTCAAGAAGGCCAAATTTTTAAACATAGAGTTATCCTACTTACACTATAAATAAAAGTGCTCAAACATACATTAGCTTGTGTCCATTTACAATGACCACAAGAATCTGAGTTTTGTACATTTTCAGGATTATATTAATTGAACAAATCTTTACTGAGTACCTATCATGAACTAGGCCCAATGTCAAATAATAGAGACATAGTGAAATAAGACAAGACAGTACCTGAACCAACAAAACAAAACAAAAGAAACATTGCAACAGTTGAATGTATACATTTTAGCATAATGGCAAAAAATAAATAAATAAAACAGAAAAAACGTCACATGTAGAGTAGCTCAAGATGAGTGAAGTCATCTCTTCCTACACCAAATCCCTGCAAGAAATAGTACATATCTATTTTTAAGTTTATAATGGATGTGGACTACTAAACAGGATCCCTCCCCAGGAGGATGCATGATTTCTTGGAAAGACAAGCAGCTGAAAGAACTAGAATTCAAGTAGACATCATAGGTCAGAGCTGCTACAGAAGGAGGCAGTAGGTCTGGAAATACTCTGAGCTGGGGTGCTGTGAATATAAGAATTTCAGGAAACTCTAGGGAACCAATAGAGAGATTGAACAGTTCCCAGCTATCCAATAACATCCAGGAAGATCAGGAAGACTGCTACTGATTGCCTGTCCAACTATCCATGTACCACTGGATGTTCCCCCAGCAATAGCCATAATAATGATAGATTAATAGGTACCACTTTCAACAAAATCTCTCATATGAAAATGCCAGAACTCACTATTAAGATTCAGCACACATCTAGGAAAACTAATGCTACAAAACAAAGGAATCACATTTTATAAACAACAGAAGAATCTAGCATTTAAGGACACAGTTAATAATATAACTGAACAAAAATTAGGAGTATAATTGAATCTTCAGAAAGGTTTTCTAAAAAAGAGTTCATTTTTATAGTGCTTAGAAATACAAGTTTTGACATTACAATTAATACTGAAAAAGGAAAGGCAGTATCCTTATAAGATAAAGGCAATATTCCCAAAAGTAATATAATAGCTGTTGATATAATATAGCTCATCAACTAGAAGAGATCACCTATCTCATTAAAAAATAATAATAATTAATTCAGTTGATGGATTGAATAGCAGAAAAACCACAGCTAAAACGGTTAATTTGTAAGAAGAAAAGAGTCAGCTCAGGAATTCTTCCAAAGGAAAAAAAGAGAGATGGAAAATACAAAGAAAAAGAATTAAGAAACAAGGAGATTTCAAAGAATTAGAAAGAAGAGAAAGGCACACATGCTAAACAAAAGAAGAAAATTTTATGGATGATAAAACTAGAAAGCTTTGCCTTAGTAATTCACCTCAGTTCAAATGGCTTAACACAAAGTCGGCCACTTACATCTTAAGGGTCCGGCACCCTGATCTTTCCATGCTGCCAGACTGCCCCTGTGCAAATGGCCACTTACTGCTTCTTGGCTAGGCTATAAATTCAATATAAAACATAACAACGTTCCTGTTATAAGTACCTTTAAGTACTAGATAATATATACGAAAAGTATTTTAAAATGGGTAGATGAGATGTGAAAAAGGCAGAAATCCTCAGGGGCCAAAATGGAAGCAGTTGTTCCTGAAGAAGGAGAGCATTACTGGTCTCAATAACTCTGGGACCTAGGAAATGCAGCCAGTGACAATGGGCCACAGATAGAGCTCCACAAGAATCCCTACAGTGAATGCCAAAGGAGACAACAAGGGAACAAAATATTCTCAAAGAAAGTGGAGAAATCCTGGATTTCTTTTCTTTCCTGGCCCCCTTGCAGTAGGCTCCCAATGAGAGCCTGTAGGAGCCAAAACTCTGAAGGAGAGACATTTATTTTTCACTGGGAGGAACTGTGTCCCCAGGGGGAAGAGAAAAACCCCAGGAAAATCTCAATTCACATGTAAAGAGCCAATGTATATGCCAAGTCAAGAGGAAACAGGGGTTGGAATTATCTGATAAAAATTTTTGAAAGCAAGAATCAGTAAACTTCTTTAAGTTCAGATCAACAAAAATCATACGCTCTGAACTGAGAAAAAATTTTCAAAGTAAAAAGAATGTTGTGACTATACAAAAGACAGTAACAAAAGGTCTCACAATTGTGTCAACAGAGCCTTAGAAGAACAGGATAAACATTTTGGAGCTGATTTTTTTTTTTTAGAAATAATAATTAAGCCAGACATGGTGGCACATGCCTGTAATCCCAGTGGCTCAGGAGACTGAGGCAGGAGGATTGAAAGTTTGCAGCTAGCCTCAGCAACTTAGCAAGACTCTATCTCAAAATAAAACATATAAAGACCTGGGGTTGTGACTCACTGTTTAAATACCTTTGGGTTCAATCCCCAATACAAAGAAAGAAAGAAAGAAAATAAATAAATAAATACTAAAGGGACAAAGATGTCATAGGAGACAAATGCTGCAACTTCCAGTTGCTCTGTAGTTCAAAACTGAAAGATGGTGATACTGCTTCTTAGCAGGGAATTTACTGAAATTCAATAATGGACAGTTACAGACTCAGAGAGACCCATAAATTCCGGTGTTTAGAATAGAAGACAAGAAGAGTATACTAGAGCACAACTGTGGCAGCAATAGTGCTACAGAGGAAAAAGGTTCCACAGAGGAAAAGAATGAGAACCATGGTGGACAAGTTGGCACAGGAACACATGTAGAATAGCAAGGCAATCGGAACTTAACTAAGCTCAGAGGTTCCAAAGGAAGGTGGTGTTTTAAAAGTAGTCATGTTTCTCAACTTACGAGTGGAGACCTGAGGCAGGGAGCCATCACGTGGCAATCATGCTTGAGATTGCTGCATAGGAACCTAGGAAGTCATTGCAAACACTGCCTCCGTGTCCCAACTGGCACCTATTGTGTGGCCTACAGTACCCCTGGCAGAACACGATTGAAACAGGCACAGAGAAGATTGGATCCAAGAAGATTCCGGCCAGAGATATGACTGGGAGTACAACTTGCTGACCCTGTGAGTCTGGTGACTCATGTGACCAGTTGAAGAGGATCAGAAAACTGTTAAGCATGATTGGATTCAGGGACTGAGCGTTTGAAGGCCATATTTGTGGATGGTGCAGTGTACGAGACTGGCTACACCACTTCTACCCAACATAGTTGGCTGCTCTACTCTATTAGAATTCTGAGGAGGCCTCCAAGATCCAGACACCCAGTGGGAATTGGCCTCTTTCCAGCCATAGAAGTGTGTTGATCTAATCTCCCCAGACTAGATATACCCAACAAAGTACCAAATTTTTATTATCATAGCTAGACCCTAAGCATAGGACCTTCTGTTTTAGAACTCATATCAGGCCTGCCCTGTGAATGTGCACTGATTTAGTCTGTGTAGACAAAACTCCAAGTGAAAGTACCTCCTTTTCCATTGTACCTGATGAACAGGAAAGCTGAGAGCCATTTTGTGTTGCTTGCCAAGCCTCCTTCTCTTTGGCCTTCATTTGTAATATCTCTCTTTTTACCTTTTGAATATTCTAAACTCTCTTTTGTATTCCTAACCCATTTTATTTTAATGAACTGTGATTCACCATCTTTTAAAACTATTTAGTTTATATAATTTTTGCCCCCAACATTCATTAATGTTGTTGCAGTTATGAGTGTGGTAGATGTCACAGTTGACACCTGGTGTTTTCTTTAATGCTATATCTCATTCATAGATGTTTGTTATTGTTGCTGTTGTTAATTTCTTACACCACCATTACTGCTTTTGTGATTATTAGTGTTGTAAATATCATAGTAAGCACTTAGTATTTATGTTAATGCTGCTTATTATAGGCTGCTTTTGTTATTTATTTCCCTCATTTCTGTGAGGTGCTGGAAATCCAGTGTGAAGTTCCAAGGTCACTGGGTAGACACTACACTGCTGAGCTACACCCCCAATTCAGCTAAGAAATAACAAACCTTGCTCCACACACAATTTAATCCACTTCAAATTTCTATAATACTTTAACAGAAAGAATGGAGAGAGAAAAACCCCAAACCAACAACCAGACCTCAAGTAGAAATGACTAGTGAGGGTTTCAGGTCCCACTTATATAGCAAGAGCAAAGAGAAGGAAACACAAAAAATGTAAACACCACATTTGTGAGGGGCCTCAATACAGATCACTCCTAGAGACAACATGAAAAAATAAGGGAGGAAAGTGCCTCAAACAAACCAGGATACTATAGTAATAGAACCCATGAACAGCAAAGTTGATGAAATGTCTGAAAAGGAGTTCAGAAGGTTCATAATTAAAATGATCTGTGAATTAAAGAATGACCTAAATGAGCAAATACAAGCAAAAACTGATCACTCCAACAATGAGATAAGAGAGCAAATACAGGCAGCAAAAGATTACTTCGAGAGAGATAGAGACTCTGAAAAAAAAATAGTCAGAAATACTTGAAATAAAGGATACAATAAATCAAATAAAAAAACTCAATAGAAACCAACAAACTAGATCACTTGGAAGAAAGAACGTCAGATAATGAAAACAAAGTATACAATCTGGAAAATAAAGTTGATCACACAGTGAAGAAAGTTAGAAACCATGAACAGAACATCTAAGAATTAAGGGACAGCATAGAAAGACCAAATCTAAGAGTTATTGGGATGGAGGAAGACACAGAGTTTCAAACAAAAGGAATGCACAATCTCTTCAATGAGATAATATCAGAAAATTTCCCAAGCATAAAGAGCGAATTGGAAATACAAGAGGCTCACAGGACACCAAATGTACAAAATTACAACAGATCTACACCAAGGCACATTATAATGAAAATGCCTAGCATACAGAATAAGGATAGAATCTTAAAAGCCGCAGGAGAGAGGAATGAGATCACATATAAGGGGAGACCAATTTGTATCTCAGCATATTTTTCAACCCAGACTCTCAAACCCAGGAGATTGTGGAACAACATATACCAAGCTCTGAAAGAAAATGGATGCCAACCAAGAATTTTATATCCAGCAAAACTAAGATTTAGATAAACAGAAGTTAAAAGAATTTACAACTAGAAAGCCTGCACTAAAGAACATCCTCAACAAAATATTCCAAGAAGAGGAAATGGAAATCAGCAGAGGGAGGGATTACACTAAAGGAAACCATGTCACGATAAATACCAAAAATAAACAAAAGTGGCTGGGAATATAAATCATGTCTCAATAATAACCCTGAATGATAATGGCATAAACTCACCAATCTAAAGACATAGACTAGCAGATTGGATCAAAAAAAAAAAAAGACTCAACAATATGCTGCCTACAAGAGACTAATCTCATAGAAAAAAACATTCATAGACTGAAGGTGAAGGGTTGGGAAAAATCGTATCACTCACATGGACTACGGAAGAAAGCAGGGGTTTTCATCATCATATCAAATGAAGTAGACTTCAAACTAAAGTCAATCAAAAAGAATAAAGAAGGACACTACATACTCAAGGGAACCATATACCAACAAGACTTAACAATTATAAATATATATGCCCCAAACAATGGAGCAGTTATCTTCATCAAACAAACTCTTCTCAAGTTCGAGAGTCAAATAGACCACAACACAATAATTTTGGGTGACTTTAACACACCTCTTTCATCACTAGATAGATCTTCCAAACAAAAGCTAAACAAAGAAACTATAGAATTCAATAATACAATCAATAACTTAGACTTAACTGATATATATAGAATATTTCATCCTTCAATGAGAGAACATACTTTCTTCTCAGCAGCACATGGATCCTTCTCTAAAATAGACCATATACTATGCCACAAAGCAACTTTTAGCAAATATAAAAAACAGAGACACCACTCTGTATTCTATCAGATCATAATGGAATTAAATTAGAAATCAATGATAAAATAAGAAATAAAATCCACTCCAACACCTGGAGACTACATAATATGCTACTGAATGAACAATGGGTTAGAGAAGACATCAAGGAGGAGATTAAAAACTTTTTAGAGGTGAATGAGAACACAGATACAACATATCAAAATCTCTGGGACACTATGAAAGCAGTTTTAAGAGGAAAGTTCATTGCATTGGAGTTCATTCCTTAAAAGAATAAAAAGTCAACAAATAAATGACTTTACACTACATCTCAAAGCCCTAGAAAAAGAACAAATCAACACCAAAAGCAGCAGAAGACAGGAAATAATTAAAATCAGAGCTGAAATCAATGAAATTGAAATAAAAGAAACAATTTTTAAAAATTGACGAATAAAAAGTTAGTTTTTTGAAAAAATAAGTAAAATCGACAGACCCTTAGCCATGCTGATTAAGGAGAGAGAAAACTCAAATCACTAAAATACATGATGAAAAAGAAAATATCACAACAGACACTACAGAAATACAGAGGATAATCAGAAATTATTTTGAAAACTTGTACTCCAATAAAATAGAAAATATCAAAGGCATTGACAAATTTTTAGAGTCATATAATTTTCCCAAATTGAATCAGGATGATATACACAATTTAAACAGATCAATTTCAAGCGATGAAATAGCAGACACCATATCAAAAGTCTTCTAACCAAGAAAAGCCCAGAACTGGACAGATACAGAGCCGAGTTCTACAAGACCTTTAAAGAAGAACTAATACCGATACTCTCCAATTTATTTCAGGAAATAGAAAAAGAGGCAGCACTTCCAAACTCATTCTATGAGGTCAATGTCACTCTGATTCCAAAACCAGGCAAAGACACATCAAAAAAAAGAAAACTTCAGACCAATATCTCTAATAAACATAGATGCAAAAATTCTCAATAAAATTCTGGCAAATTGAATACAAAAACATATCAAAAAGATTGTGCACCATGATCGAGTGGGATTCATCCCGGGGATGTAAGGTTGTTTCAACATATGGAAATCAATAAATGTAATATATCACATCAATATACTTAAAGATAAAATCATATGATCATCTTGATAGATGCAGAAAAAGAATTTGACAAAATACAGCACCCCCTTTATGTTCAAAACACTAGAAAAACTAGGGATAACAGGAACGTGTCTTAACATAGTTAACATGCTATTTTGCATAAAAACAACAATAATTGTAGCAAGGATGGGGGAGAAAGATTCACTCATATACTGCTGGTGCGAAGGCAAATTGGTGCAGCCAATATGGAAAACATTATGGAGATTTCTTGGAAAATTGGAAATGGTACCACCATTTGACCCACCTATCCCTCTCCTCAGTCTATACACAAAGGACCTAAAAACAGCATACTACAGAGACACAACCACATTAATGTTTATAGCAGCACAATTCACAATAGCTAAACTGTGGAAACAACCTAGATGCCCTTTAATAGATGAATGGATTTAAAAATATGGCATATATACACAATGGAATATTTCTCACCAATAAAAGAGAATTAAATCGTGGTATTTGCAGTTAAATGAATGGAGTTGGAGAAGATAATGCTAAGTGAAGTTAGCCAATCCCAAAAAACCAAATGCCGAATGTTTTCTTTGATATAAGGAGGCTGATTCATAGTAGGATAGGGAGCAAGAGCAGGGAAGGAACAGACAAATTCCAGATAAGGCAGAGGGGTTGGAGGGGAAGGGAGGGGGGCCTGGGTATTAATGATGTGGAATGTGATGATCATTATTATCCAAAGTACAGGAATAAAGACATGAATTGGAATGAATATACTGTGTATACAACCAGAGATATGAAAATTGTGCTCTATATGTGTAATAAGAATTGTAATGCATTCCACTGTCACTTATAAATAATAAAAATAAAATCTTAACACCAAAAAAAAAACCCAATCAATAAATGGGCCAAGGAACTGAACAGACCCTTCTAAGAGGATATATAGTCAATCAACAAATATATGAAAAAAATGTTCAACATCTCTTGCAATTAAAGAAATGCAAATCAAAAGTACTGTAAGATTTCATCTCACTTCAGTCAGAATGGCAGCTATTAAGAATACAACAACAACAAATGCCGGTGTGGGAGAAAGGCACACTCATACATTGCTGGTGGGACTGCAAATTGGTGCAACCAATATAAAAAGCAGTATGGAGATTCCTTGGAAAACTGGGAATGGAACCACCATTTGGGTCTAGCTATCCCACTCCTTGGTTTATACCCAAAGGACTTAAAAACAGCATACTATAATGACACAGCCACATCAATGTTTATAGCAGCACAATTCACAGTAGCTAAGATAGAGGAACCAACCGCTTTTAACCAGGCCACTGAAGTAGCAGATAAATGGATAAAGAAACTGTGGTATACATACACAATGGAATATAACTCAGCATTAAAAGAGAATAAAATGATGGCATTTGCAGGTAATGAATGGAGTTGGAGACTATTATGTTAAGTGAAGTAAGCCAATCCCTAAAATGAAATCCTGAATGTTTTCTCTGATATGAGGATATTGATCCATAATGGGGATGGCAGGGGGAGCATGTGAGGAATGGAGAAACTTTAGATAGGGCAAAGGGGAGGGAGGGGAAGGGTGAGGGCAGGGGGGTAGGAAAGATGGTGGAATGAGATGGACATCATTACCCTAATACATGTATGAAGTCACAAATCATGTAACTCTACTTCGTGTACAACCAAAGACATGAAAAATTGTGTTCTATATGTGTACTTTGAATTGCAATGCATTCTGCTGTCATATATAACAAATTAGAATAAATAAATTTTAAAAGTTTTACTGGGTTATCAAAGAGAAATAAATAATATTTGTATTTCTGCATAAAAAATGGCCATATTATCAAAAGCAGTCTACAAATTCAATGAAATCCCCATCAAGATACTAATTACATTCTTCATAGAAAAAGAAAAACCCAAAAAATTCATATGGAGGAATAAAAGACGCTCAAGACCAAAACAATACTGAATACAAATAGCAATACTGGAGGTATTCTATTTGAAATATTCTATTTCAAAGCATACAGAATTATAGTGATAAAAACAGCATGGAACTTACATGAAAACAGACACATAGACCAATGGAATAGACTAGAAGATACAGAAAACAAACACACCCAGATAGAGTCATCTGATCCTTGTCAAAGATGCCAGGAACCTATGTTAGAGAAAAGACAGACTTTTTAACAAATGTTTTGGGAAAATTGGGCATCTATATATAGAAGAATGAAACTAATTCTCCATCTGACACCCTGCTTGAAAGTCATCTTGAAATGGATCAAAGACCCTGCAACTGCTGAAAAACAAAAATATAGGATCAACATTCTAACATAAAGGCAGAACCAATGACTTTATCAGTAGAACTCCTAACACTCAGGGAACAATGTCAAGAATTAATATATGGGATGGTCCCAAATTAAAAGCTTCTGCGCAGCAAACAAAATAATTAAGAGTGTGAATAGAGTCTACAGAGTGGGAGGAAATCTTTGCCAGGTACTCTTCTGACAGAGGATTAATATCCAGAATAAAGAACTCAAAAAACTTACCACCAAAAAAAAATAATAACCCAATCAATAAACAGGAAAATCAACCAAACATTTCTCAAAAGAAAAACAAATTCACTAACAAATATAGGGGAAATGTTCAACATCTTAACAATCAGGGAAATGCAAAACAATACTAAACTGAGATTTCATCACACTCTACTTCAATGGCAATATCAAAATTACAAATAATAATAAATGTTGGTAAAAATGTGGGGGAAAAGGAAAACTTATACCCTGTTGCTGGTATCGTAAATACAAATAGCAATACTATAACCACTATGGGGATCAGTACAGAGTTTCCTCAAAGGATCGGAATGCAACCACCAGATGATCCAGTTATACCACTCTATATTATCTGTCATATCCATATTTATAGCATGATTCAAAATAGCCAAGTTATATAAGGAACCAACCTTAGGTATCCATAAACAAATTAATGGATAAAGAAAATGTGGTATAAATACATAATGGAGTATTGTTTTGCCACAAAGAAGAATGAATATATGTCATTTGCAAGAAAATGGATACAACTTGAGAACATAATGATAAGCAAAATAAGTCAGCCTCAGAAAGTTAAGGGTCATATGTTTCCTCTCATATGTGGAATATAGATAGAAAAAAAGAAAAAGGAGGAAAAAAATCACATGAAAATAGGATAACCAGTAGAGCAGAGGAAGGGGACGAGGAATAGGGAAGAAGGGAAGAGAAAGTAGTAGTATTGGGGAAGTAGTATTGGGGAATGAAATGGACCAAATTATGTGATGTGCTTGACTTAACATGTGAAAATAAATATATTGCATGTAATTTAAATGCAATACAAACACCAAAAAAAACTAAAAATTTTCCAAGTTTAGTGGAAGATATAGATTGGTGAACCCTAAACAGGCTAAAAAGAATCAAATGTATGCCTAGACGTATTATAACCCACTGAATCCTGAAGAAAACTAGGCAAATTGAAGACATTGTCATATGAAAACTGAAAGCATTATAATTATAAAATCATTTATGAGTCTCAAACTTCTTTTGCCACAAGAACCCAAGCATTCTAAGGACCTTGTATTATTTGGGAGGAGAGTAGGGTCATTATCTTCTCTCCACCCTTCATGTCATGAATGGAATCTGCAGGAGACACTGGGACTCAGAACCAACGTATCATTATGCTACATTTGTATTGTTGGATCAGCGGCTCCTTTGGGGAACATATGGTGAGAGTAAATGGACAGTTGTGTGTGGTAGGGATATATTTGGGGTACATCCTGCCAAATCTCCTTTTCTCTGCCCCTCAGTTAGCTCAGTGTTCCACCATCATCCCTAAACTCCAACTCAATATCCCTAGTTCAGCTTCTGAGGTTCATATTCAGTCCCAGCCCACACTGTTCCCAACTAATCCAGGAACTTAGACCCATACATCATTGATGAGCGGACGCAGTTGCCTGGAGATGTTACAAAAGACCACCTTGGTGTCCTCCCCTTGCCCGTGGTAGATGATATTCCGCAGGGTCTTCACTGCTTGCACTGCTACTCGCACCTCGTTATTCAGTAAGTCTCGCAAAAGTGGAACCAGGCTCTGAAGTATCTCTGACTATTTGGAAGAAGGCAGAGATCACTCATCACTCTGGGGATTAAACAACATTCTGGGAACCAGGTTTTGAGAAAGCAGATGGTGCATAAGGCAAACCACCTGGGAAATCAAAGGTGATTTTCAAGGAATGGAAAGGGAAGGCTGGATGGTATTGGAGCGATTTTAGGACAAATGGATGGAGGTCTAAAAACTAAATGTTGTGATGCCCTGGGGTGAGGGAGTGAGAAATTCATAAATTCCTGTACTGCTGAGAGACCCACGGAAGGTGAATCAAAGGCTCAAGGACTAGCATTGGATCCTTTGGGTCCTACTGGCTCACATTTCCTGGGTGTAGTGCCAGGTTACTGATTCCTCGAAGACCAATTTCCTTCATGATGAGGTTGGGCTCCTTGATCCATCTGATTAGATCACCCACAAAGTCTTGCCCTATTATCTTTGCTACTGACGAGTGCCAGAGGAGCTGTGGGGACAAGGAAATTATGGATGGAAAAAAGTTTATGAGTACTCAGAACTCATCTAGTGCATCCTCAGGTGCCATGCTCATGTCAGGAGTATGTCCAGTTGAGAGCAGTACAGATTTGTACATAGGGGTGAAGAGATTAAGGGTGAGAATTTAGCCTCATGATAGAGATGAGGCTGGAATTTTTAATCTGATGCTCAGATTCATGATTATTCTAGATCTGATAACCTCCTCTCCAGTTTTTCATGCCTCTTTTAACCAGGCCACTGAAGCAGCAGGGAAGGGAACCCATTTTTAATGGCTTGAATCTATTCTTTTGTCCTTTCTGGGGCAAATTACTTAACACTCTGTTACATAATCCTCAACTGCAGCAAATTAATGGCTGGAGTTGGTAACCTCTCCCCTCACCTGCACATAGAAGGTCCTGGCCATGACCTTCTGATGATCATCCGAGCTATAGAGTAGGTTCCTGACATGGCTCACAATTCGGTGCAGGATAAAAGGTTCACAATTCTTCACGATGCCACTGGGAAGGAACATATGAAACCAGAAGTTGCTGGAAGTGGAGAGGAGTAACCAGGACCAGAATGCACAGGACAGGGAAGATATGAGGGTTGTGAGATCAGAAGACCAGAGGGCTTGGAGACGGGGAAGGTAGAGTCAAAGAGATCTGGGAGACTGGAGTCAGAGTCTGGAGTTTTCAGGGGTGCTGGGGAAATGGTCCCACCTTGTCAAGTCCATGATACCTATGTAGTAAGATTTGGGGCTGGACAGGAGTTCCCAGCATTGATGTTCACTGGCATAGACTACCACTTCATCATACGCAGCCGCCTTGAACACCAATTTGACTACCTCCAAGGCACAACTGAAGGCCACCGCAATTGAGTTTATGAAAAAGAAGGGACCAGAGGGATATATAAGGTGTTGTGTCCTGGTTTGCAAACCCTCTGTTGGCAAGCTAGGTTATAGTTCTTGGCTCTGGTTGCTATGTTTGGCTTTCCTGCCAACAAAATTCACAGCTCCACGGAACCCAACTCCAATTGCTCATCCACTCTCCCCTCCAAGTGTGATCCTCCACAGAGTTTTGTGAAAGAGACTATAATAGATAGTACAGAGAGTTCTCAAGTTCTGTTCTCTTAAGAAACAGAAGCAGGGTTAGGATCTCTCTTTACCTCCACATCCACCTATTCAGAATGTCTCTGCTTTATTTGCAGTAATTTGTTTTCACTTCCATGTGATAAAATAATATATTTGGGTATCCAAACCCCATTTCACAGATGAGTAAACTGAGTTTTAGTGATGACTTGTACAAGATGACACAGCTGGTGCACAAAGCCAAGACTGATTGAAATGGCCCAACTCACCTGAAGAAAATGACAGTCTTATCCCATCACTTGCCATCTAAACTGAATCTTTTCATGTGCAGTGACTGGTTCATGGGCATGAACTGTTGTGTGAGTCAGTACAAGAGTGCATGCTCCAGCACCCACACCCATGGTCTATCTCCCCCCTCTACTGCTCTCGTCCTCTCAAAGGGATTAGCAGGGCTCTCAGAAACTGGTTAGTTTCGGTGCTCCATCACTTGGAGATTGGGCTTACCCAGTGGGGTCAAAAGGCTTGCTCTTGCCACCTGGGGACCCCTCCTTGGTGTAAACCACCATCTTCTGTGGAGAACGTTGCTCAATCACCCAGTAGAGGTGGCACAGCACAGACAGCAATAGTCGTGGGTATAGCTCCTGAACAGCCTCCTGGCATATGGTCTCTGAGAGCATCTCACACAAGGCACATGCTACCTGGGAAGGGGAAGGCAAATGGCCAAGCCTGGGCCACAACCACTCAGACTCTTCACTTGGAAAGCCCAGGCTGCAACCCTGCCCTACCCCACAGCCATACTGCACTCTGGAAACTCAGTCTGGAAACCAATACTCCTCCCTAGAGAAATGAGGGGACAATACATATGCAATCTACTTTCTTTTCTGTTCATCTGACACTAGAAAATGAAAGGTAATAAGGTACACCTATAGTCCCAGCTAACTGGGAAGCTGAGGCAGGAATATTGCTTGAGCCCAGGATTTTAGGGTAAGACACGGCAACATAGCAAGACCCCATATCTTCATAAAAGAACGAAAAGAGGAAAAGAGGGAGGGAGACAGGGAAGAAGAAACACAGTAAGGGAAAATGAGAGGTAATCCATTCAGCAGAAGATAAATTAGGGCAAACTCTGTCTACCCCGATTTATGACTAAATGACTATCTTCCATTCCCCGGTGCCCACATTAGGCCTTCATCAAAATGATCCCAGCATAGAATCAGGGTACAAAAAAAGCTGTTTAACCTTGCATGTCAATTTCCTTGTCCTGCCTTTCTGCAGTCCTTGGTATAAATATACAAAAAGGAGGCCGAAGTGCATCAATGATTCCAATGTTAACACTCTTCTCTTTGCTCCTCCCCAAAGCCTGCTTGGCCACTCAGGCCAAGCCCTTGGGTCTTCAGCTCTGCCCACAGGTTCCTAGAACACTAAGTCCAGGACCCCCTCCCTTCCTTTGTACTGACCGCCACAGGCTGGAAGGACATCTCCTTCCGTTCTTCTCTGGTGTAGGTCTTCTCCAAGATGCCCATAAGCAGCTGCAGAACATTTATTGTCGTTTCTCGCTGGGTGCCAAATGCCTTCCACAGGGCCAGTTGGGTTCTGTAGGACCCAGGGAAAGCTATGTCACAGGCCCTGGTGATCATGCTCCTAGGACTAGTTTATTATCAGGCCCATGAAAAACCACCAGTTCTCAGGGGCTGGAGGGAGTGAGACCCAAGTAGACAGGCCAAAGAACATGACTGGGACAAAACAGAAAGGAGGGAGACAGAAAGCACCCTAGAGGGGTGATTTTTGCTGTATTTGAGGTGGATGGGGAGAAGATCTACTGAGCAGAAGACGATGAAGAGGTACCTATCCCAAGGCAGGGGTTTGTTGAGCAGCATGGGCACCACGGTGTGGGTGTTGCTGCCTGCTAGTGAGCTCATGGCCTGTAGGGTTTCTTCCTTTGTGCTGGGCTCCAGCTGAGAGTTGAGCCGTTCAAGAATGCACTCCACAATCTCCTCGATCTGCAGGGAGAACCAAAAGTCTCCCTAACTCCTTCCTTTCAGCTTTTGTCCCCTACCAATTTAAGTTTCCCCAAATTCAAGGGGTCCTTTGTTGTAATCTTGCCAGTGCCCTGCCAGGGGCCATACCAGCAGGCGCCACAGAATGAAGTTCAGAAGTACCAATCCAGATGCCTGCCCACAACCCCAAAGCCTACAGAGGAGGTTCCTTGGTTACTCAGGAGGGACCAGATCCTCTAGGGGAAAGGCAAAAGCCCTAGGGACACTTCAGTGTTCCTATCCGGGTTTTGACCCCCAAAATTGCAGCAATGGTTGGCATCGGCAGTAGTAGGACCACAGGCTCTACCCTGTTCCTCAGGTCCCTAATACATGGCCTCTGGAAAACCCTTTTAGTATAGTCCATGCATCCCTATAAAGTTTATATAAAAGGAACAGTGACCCAGGTGACCTCATTTTAAAGTCCTTTTCAATAAAGAAGGAAACAGATTTATATGCAAAACCTTCCCATTTGTACATGATAGCCTAAAAAAATAATTCAAATGTCAGAATCATTCCACAAACTTGCTATTTTGCAGTCTATTACTACAGGGAACCAAGGTAAATGCTCCCAACAGTGTTTCTTTCTACTGTTGAGTCCTCCATATGCCTACACCTGTATACATCTCTGTTGTTAACTGTGGAGCCAGAAGCCACCTGTCCAAGAGAGGAAGCAGAGCTCACAGGAACCAGAGGGAAAATCCAGTCCAAGGATACAAGTTGTAGGTGAGTGAACTAAGCCAAAAAAAAAAGGGGGGGGGGAGGGAGGACTTGCGTGAGGCCCTTTAGCTAGTTAATAACAGAGTCAGGAAAGAAGCCAGGGTTCCTGTTTTCAGGAGCCTGCCACAGCTCCACACTACCTTTAGCATGTCTCTTACCCGTTCTTTCATAACTGCACTCATTAGCTGGGCTGCAGCCAGAGACACCTTGGACTCGCTGTCAGTTAGGTCATTCACGGCTGTCAGCACAAGGTTGGTGAGCTGGATCTGGGTGAAGTACTCTGCAAATGCCTGAAACAAGGACATCAGTCTGGGCAGGTCTCCTGCCTGTTAGGTCTTGGGATGTCCTTCCTGGTCATGGAACAAGGAAGAACCCTGCTTGGGAGCAAGATGCACTTTTATCCTTGGCCTGTCTTACTTGCCCAGCTCCTAGAGGACACTTAAACTGGAAACAGAGTCTTTGGGGATCTGAAGGAGAAAACAGTGAACTCCAGGCAATGTGGGACTCAGAGGTAGAGGCTGCAGAGTCTCAGCAGTGGCAGAGAGAGGCTGGAGGTCACATCATTAGTGACATCTGTTCCATGTTTGCATTGGGCCTACACATTGTTCACAAAGTATCAAAATAAATGTTTCTGGGATATGAGCAATCAAGAAGAATTAGTATCCATGATGCTCCAAGGAAAGCATGTTGTTGCTCCCAGAACTGTGCCTTACACTGCATGGGCAATTTCCCCCAAATAAAACATTTACATCCAGTAATTGAGAAAGAAGGTAAGTGGGATGAGAGTCCTACCCAAGGGGTTTGTAGTACAATGTAAGTGAGAGCCACAGCTCTTCTGATTTGTCTCTGCTCCCCTGCTTACCTTGGCAATTCTATAGGTGTTGTTATAGAATACATTGGCACTATAGACCTCATTTTTGTCCTCTTCTTCCCATAAGCCTTGTTTTTTCCTTGTTACCTCTGAAACAAAGAAACCCAATTCCACCTCTCAGATACCAAGAAGTTTTCTTAAGCTCCCCTTTCCCACCTTTCAGGGATCCCAGTCTAACCCCAAACACTGAATTAAACAGCCATCTTTGAGAGATGCATGTCCCATGGGGCTGGGAAAGAGGAATGGACATTAAAACAAGGAATGCTAAGAACTAAGGTCAAAGAAATCCCCACTTTGCCTGTGTCAGACAGACACAGAATTGGGTAGAAACTGGTGGAAAAGAACTGTTTCCCAAGCAGTTACTTTATCCAAAGAGGGGAAAAATATCTGCAAATATTGGAGCAGGTTTTTCAGTCAGGAACTCAGGTGAATTCTTGGCTTTCTCTCTTCAGGAACAGAGCATGTGGGGATGGCTAGGCCTAAGTGGGAGGCCGGAGCAGGAGTGGGGAGAGAAGGCTCCCCATATGCTTTTGCTGCTGGAGGATACAGTAGAGGTTGTAGACAGCCTGGGCAGACAAGAAGCAGATGTTGTCCACTGGGTCCTGACAACGTATGGCCAGCAGCCTTACCAGGCACCCCAGCCAGGTAAACTGAATTTCTACCTAGGTAGGAGAGTTGAAAGTCACAGTTAACCCAGCCATTCCTTTAGTCTGGGTTATCCCAGGAAAATGACTAGGAGGAAGAGATCCATATGCCAGAGACTAGGTGAAATGGACATGAATTGAAGGTATAACTCAGTGGTAGAGTGTTTGTTTAGCATGACAAGGTCCTGGGTTCCATTTCCAGCATATATATGAAAAATATGAGACACACATATATGTGTGTATATATGTATACATATATATATATACACACATACATATTCACATACATATATGTGTGTTTGGATTATGTACACACACATACATATGACATAAATGAAATTGACAGGTGAATTGGGGCTATAACGCTATACAAGGTCACAGTTTTGGAATAATGTTAGATTCTTCCCTATTGTTTGCCTCTTGACATCCCACTCATTTTTCATGCCTGGCTCAAATGCTTCCTCTTCTATAAAACCTACCCTAATTCCTCTCAATCATTTGTGTTTTGGTATTTTTTCCCCCACCACATTTGACTTATGTACCCATCATCACCTTCTATTTCAGTCTGTTCTATGCACACCTCTCTCTTTCAGTGGACTGTAATATTCAAGAGGACAGAGAACTGCCCTAGACATCCACTGGAACACCTAGGCATGGTGCCTGACATCCAGGTAAGCATTCAGTGATTGCTTGTTGAAAGATGCAGAGTGAACCGGGTAGAATGGAAATGAATTGGTGGAGGAAGAAAAAACAACAGATGCTGGTGAGGAAAGGAAACAGGGAGAAAGGAGAAAACAAGACGGTGCTCTACAGAAAGTACAATAAGGAGTCAGGAGACAGGAGGTAAGGCTGGTGACACTGAGGCCAGATGCTACGATGAAATTTAGCATAGGGGTGATCAGAGGAAGCACCACAGCCCAGGATCCAGGGCAGGTACCCACTCACTTCAAAGTTATTCATTTTCGCAGTGAAGCCAAGAATACGGGCAGCACACCACATGGCCCGTTCCCGTTCACTGTCCTTCAGGGAGTTAAGCCACGTGTTTAGTACCTACAGGGAGAAAAGAATGGAAGGAGAGGTCTGATTAGCTACATTCCAGAACCCAGAAAGGCAACTTGGGGTCTGGTTTCCACAAAGTATCACAGCCGTACTTCTGAGAGCCAGACTTCTTTTCCAGAAGCAGACCTATATGTGAGTCTGGCAACAGAGACCTTCATTTTCTCAGACCCCAATATTTTCCCAATCTAGATGCTGGAAATCTCCCCACTGTAGATTCAGGAAGATGGCAGAAGTGAGGTAGGTAGCAACTCCAAATCTCCTCAAAACACAGAAAGGAGGCAGCAACTAAAAGCAAAATTGAGAACTGGGTGACAAAATAAATGCTCTAAGACTTGATACTTCATAGACTGAGACCTGGAAAGACTGCAAGATAGGTTACCAGAATAGGAAACAGAACTCAGGGTGCCCTAACCCTGTCCTGTGGATAAGGGAAGAGGGGCAATAAAGAGAAAAAGACAGGGCAGGAGAGTAGATATTCTCTTAAGCTCACCCACTTAAAAACTGTTGTAAAGACAGACAAAATTTGAAGTGCATAAGACTGCTTAAAACAGCACAAACAACTTAAAACCAAATTGGAAAAGAAAGCCTTCAGAGGGCAGCCATATTATGGAGCCCAACAGCAAACAAGTCACTCTCTTCAATCACAATGGCATCTTTCCACACCCAGACAGCACTAAATTAAACTAGAAGGAATCCCCCCTGCAGTGGCCCTCTTAAAAATCCAACCAGAAAGAACTTCTAGAAGGACCACTACTAGTCATAAATCTCAGAAACCCCATTCCCATGCCCCTCACTACAAACAAGGGGAACAGATTGGGGTGGAGGAGACCTGGGCCAAGGGAAGTCAGCCCAGAGAAGACTATTCCAAATAAATCTTCATTTGAAAGTCGTGAAATCTTTTAATTATATAAATCTTTAATTTACATAATTTATTATATAAATCTTTACATAATCAAAATCTTCAATTATATAATAAAGAAACCCTGAAGTTTAAAACAAATAAATCAAAATTCTGTCAATTTGACACTATAAACACAGAGAAATAATTACCTCAAACTTTTAACAAAATATTATGACAATACCCCTTAGTTTCTATATTCTGACAACAAAAAGAACCTAAGCTTCATAGGAGAATGGGGAATAGAATATTCAAAAGAAGGCCAAAGTATCACATTGATATTAACATCAAGTAAGTCATATCAATAAAAAAGACAAACAATCAAATTCAAAAATAGATAAATTACTTGAACTCGCACTTCATTCCTTTGAGCCAAAACATGGTCTCACTTGGTTACCAAAATGACTTGTATAGTTTTCATCTCAGAGAAAACAGAGGTCAAGACAAATAACTCTCCAAGGCCACATATCTAACAACAGGACCAGAATCTGGAACTGCAATATATGAAAGCCAGAGCCCCGTACTTCTAACCTTTATATGAAGGAGCAGAGAGCAGCTGGTAGAGAAGATGGTTCTGGTAGTGGGTAAAAGGGAGGAAGGAAGCTTCTCCTCCACAGGGCAGACTAACATCATTTGGACCCTAGCCCTGATCCCTGCCTTCCCTCAACACTCTACACCCAACCTCCTTCCTCCTTGGTTCTACCTCTTATACTGCCCCAACCCCCGGCCATTCTGTTCCCAACTCAAATGGCTTGACAAAATTCATATCCACCTAGACCTCAGACTGTGACCTTTATCTGGTCATAGGGTATTTGCAAATGTGATCAAGTTGAAGTGATTGCTGTCCTTATTAAAAGAACATACATGCACAAGCGTACATACACAAACACACACACACACACACACACAACACACAGAGTGAGAGAGAGAGAGAGAGAGAGAGAGAACCTGGTCTGCGAATGAAGGTTAGAGGCAGAGATTAGAAAGATATGTGTTCAAAATCAAGGGATACCTAGGATTGCCAGGAAACACAGAAGCCAGGAGAGAGACATGAAACAGATTCTTTATTGGCACCTCCAGTAGAGGCCAACCTTGCCAGCACCTTGATTTGGAGTTTTTAGCCCTTTGAAGCCAGACAGTTAAGGTACATTATAAGGTACCCCTAGGAACAAATACATCAACATTCAAGGGTTCCTTCCCACTGACCTGCAAGCAGATGTGGATCTGAGTGGCCTTCTCAGTGACGAGTGCTTCCATTACTCTTCGAAGAGATTGCAAGGTCTCCCTGAATAGTTCCTGAGGAGGGAAGAGGGACTCAGAGCATTGCTGAGCTATCAGCTCCTCTAACTTCCAGTTGACACTCTTTTTCCTCAGGAAGCTTTATTGCTCAGTTCTGCCACACAAGTTTACCCACATTTCCAAGTGCCACTTCCTGCAACTTGGATAATTCCTTTGTCATATTCACAAGAGCACACATCAGCCTGGTATGCAGTTACTCCCAGTGGGCTGGAAGTTCTCTGATATCACAGCCTACCCTGGAATTCCTCCATTCCCTGTCCTCCATGCTAAGCTCCTTCTGGGCCTCTGCTGGCAGGGGGTGCTACCTCATTCTCAGGGTCCAGGAGGCCAGCTGGCTCCAGGGGAAAGAGAGCCAGACTACCCGTCTGCAGGGTAACTGATTCACAAAAACTGGGACAGTGGATTACTCCTTCTTGCTCTGCAGTGAACTAAGTGGCTCTGACCAGAAATACTAATTCTGCTTCTAAGCCAAAATTTGTGAAGAAAGTAGGTTATCAACCTCCAAAGGCTTCTTACAAGATAGTTGTATACCTCCAAGAGGGGAAATGAGAAGGAAAGGCAGCTCTCTGTGTAATGAAGTATTGAAAAGAAATCTACCTCCAGATTAAAGCCATTCCTACTGGGCATCTGGGATTCCTAGTCAGTCTTGAGCAGGTAAGCCTAGTCAAAATGCCCTCCCCACCCTAACCAGAAGTACATGAGGAAAGCCTTATGGGAACATCACTTGGGGAAGTCCATGGCACATCTCATATATACCAGTTATTCCTTGAGATCTAAAGGAAATATGAACTAAGAAGGATCCTTGAACATTTGATGAGAAGACTTGTAAATTTATACAATTAAAACATTAATTCAAAAAATGAAGGTAAATTATTTCTATCTAAAATAATTTACAAACCAGAATCTTTATACCCTGCCAAAATAAACATGAGAAAAGGATATTATTTTCAGATGTCTAAAGGCTCATTAATGTTAACTCTCATGTACTATTTAATTTTAGAAGTTATCTAAATATATACTCCAGATATTCTCTTCCTTGAAAAAAAAACAAGTAAGAACTCATGGGATTTGGTCTCGGGGGACATATAGGAGAGAGGCAGAGAGAGTTTAAAAAAAAAAAAAGGCTAACATAAACAAACAGACCAACTGATCCTAAAGGAAACCACTATAATTCAGGAAAACTTTATTTTGAAAAAAATTCTCATCAGTCGGGTGCAGTGATGCACGCCTGTAATACCAGTGGCTCAGGAGCTGAGGCAGGTGGATTTTGAGTTCAAAGCCTGCCTCAGCAATGGCAAGGCCCTAGGCAACTCAGCAAGACCCTAGCCCTAAATAAAATATTATAAAGGGTTGAAATGTGGCTCAGTGGTAAGGTGCCCCTAGGTTCAATCCCTGGTACCAAAAAAAAAAAAAAAATTGACTAGGCATGTAGCTTTGTAGGAGAGTGCTTGCCTAGCATGTGTGAAGCCCTCGTTTCCATTCTTAGCACTGAAAAAAAAAAAAAAAACCACATTCTTACTATCATTCCAAAATTCAAGAGACCATGGCATCAATAAAATAAGAATAGCCAGTCAAGATGAAAGAATAATCAAAGAATACAATAGAGTTCCTAAGAGTGGAACAAAAATGCAAATTTAAATACTGAGCCCTTTCCTCCCTCAAAAGCCCTATAGGAAATGAACTCAGATCTCTTATTACTGAGATTCCCAGGAACTTATTTATCTAAGGGTTTTTAGTAAATCATATGTGAACCATCCAGCCTGGTTTCGATCATATGACAGTTATAAAGGAAAGAACCAAGCAAGTATTCACCTTTAGGCCTTTTAATAAAAGGTGAGTAATGAGTGCCCCAAAATAGGAAGTAAATCTCATGGGTAGAGTTCAGACTGCCTAACCTCTAATCTCTTCTTCATAAGAGGTCTTCTTTTCAGTAATTTTGTTTTATTAAAGGCAGATTTTTCATAAAATGCCAAAGTCTATACTCTCACCCTTTTGAAAATAAAAAAGAAAGAACAACCAACAAAAAGTTAATTACCACATTGGCCTGGCCCTCCTTGGGACTAGATGCTTCTTTCCGTATGACGCTGGAGGATGGCAGGGAGAGCACACTCTTGAAGCATGTTTGAAGCACCTCTACTGTGTTTTCTGGTTCTAAGAGAGGCTTGAAATTCCTAAGATCCAGGATGAAGCAAAGATGCAACCACTGAATGTCAGGAATAACAGCTGAAGGAGAAAAGATGTAATAATACAGAGAGAGATGGTAGAAACAGGGTCAGGCAGGAGAAGGAATCAAGAGATACCAGAAGAAGAGGTAACTGGAAGAGGAAAAGGGAAGAAATGATAAGGTAAAGAGGATCAGGAAGTGGAAAGTGAAACATAGACAGCAAGCATGCCTGACAGAGGCAAGGGCACCTGATGATTTGGGATAACAACACTTTTTTTGTCCCCCAGATGTTCTGAGGGAACTGAAAGGTCAGGAATAGACCTAGAAGTGTTTAGTTAGGGACAGCCCAGAAAGCAAAAGGAAGTCTGGGGCAGAAATGACAGCAAGTACCTGCAGGAAAGGAAGAAGCACTCTCTGCCAGATGCTCAGAAAATCCCTCCCCAAAAAATCCTAGCAAAAGAAAATGACATTGTCTGGTAGATGTCTACTACTGCCAGGGGACCCCTATACTGGAAGCCAACACAGAAAATGAGAGAGAGGTAGGGAGGGTTAAAGAGTTGAAATCAAGTCAAGAAAGAGTCAAGGAATCAAAAAATAAAGAAAGGATGGAATACTGTTACCTGAAGTCAGTGATGATGTTCATGGCCGTCCGCCTAATGGAGCTGGAGACACAGTTCACTGGCTCCTCCCTGATTAGCTCCCGTGACAACCACCCCCCACCCACAGAGACCAAAAGGATCATGAGTACTTTTTCTTACCATTCTCTTCCTCCTCCATCCTGGGCCATACTCACAAGAGGGTTGGACCTAGAACCCTCAGGGATTTCCAACAACCAGATTCTGATGAACAGCACCTCTCCCTATTTCCCAGCCTTCCCACAGTACTCACCCCTACTTGGAGGACAAGAAAGGTTAAGATGAAAGTAGGAGAAAGAAACTGGGCTACTATCTTCCAGGTCTAGTGGTTTCCTGGGGACCCATACACCTTCCTCTCTGGCCTCTACCCCCATTTTCCTTGAGTGCTACTTACCACCATGAAGGATATAATTTCTATTTTTTGGGGAATGTCATGTTGCAAGGTGATGGACAGGTTGCTCAGGATGACTGTCACACGGGATAGAGCATTCAAGAAATCCACCTTCACACTGTTATCCTGAAAAAAGCAGCATGCAAACAGACCACCCCCAATAACGACAGGAATTGTCCTGAGCCCTGGGAAACCCATCTGCAATCTGGGCATAAGGAGCTAAGCATTCATAGCTTCCCCTAGACTGAGTCCCTGCATGTTCTCTTGAGTGCAGCTGAGAAGAGGCAAAGCCTGTGACAACCCCATAGAAGGAAAAGGCCACCCTCACACCAGCCCCCTGAAACAGCTCCCTCTTCATAAAACTCTTAAATTTTTCAATAGCATAGTATTCTTCTCTCTCAAGGGAATATCTTTCCACTGAATATTGTCTTCAATATTCAGGTTGTCCAGCTGGATGGTAGATGGACAGGGAATGGGAAGTGCTTGTCTCTAGCCTAGAGACACACACTCTAGACAAACAACAAAGGCAGGAACCCCACTAAATGCTTCTTTCCATGAATGTGTTGGCAAATTAGGCATTATTCTTCCCTTCAAAGGAAAGGGCAGGGAGAAGCCCACAGGCATGCCACACAGCATGTCAGTGGGGAAGGAGAAAGTTTGCAACCGTCCTAAAATGACTACACTCTCCTCCAGTCAGTAGTTTCTTAGTGGCAGGATAAAGGAATATGAAATGATTGAAATGGAAACAAAACAGCAATAAGAGCCCCAACCACTGAGTAACACTGTAAGCCAAGCAAAGGTTCCTTGCGGGGGAAGAGAAAAGAAAGGAAGGGATAGGATGTGGGTGAAGGACAGGAAACAAGAAGTACCTTTTCCACAATGCAGTTGTGGTAGTGCTGTAGGACTGAGGCCAGGATAGTATCCAAATGATGGAAGATGGCTCCCTTGCTCTCTGAGATAATCTTGCCATAGCTTAAGTAGATGGTGCTGCAGACCAGCCCCCACTCCCTTTGCTGATATTCCTGTAGGGGAAAAGGGAAACTTGCCTTCTCTTCACCTTGTCCTCTTGCTTCATGTGGAAACTGAGGCCAAGAGACGAAAAGATTGTGCAGAGGGCCCCAAAGGGAAGACAGAGCTATAGAAGGGTCAACTTGGTTGAGTGGGGGGATGAGTGGTGATAGCAGATCCTGAGACATGGACATAAGAGAGCAAGGAAAAGGACAGGGAAGATAAAACTGCCCTAAGGTTAAATACAGGCTTTATAGTTGAATCACAAGGCATGGTAGAAGTAGAGAAATTGTGGTGATGCGGGATGCTGGTAGAGCCCATGGGAATGTCATCACCTTCATCAATTTGAGGATGGATGATGTGTCTTGGTCCATGAGTGTCGTACTATATTCCTTCAGCTCATCCAGAGTTATCTTCAGATGTCCCAAGGACACAATGCCAAGAGCCACAGCAATGCCCTAAAGCAGGGACATGCCACAATTTACCATGTGCTGAGCACCTCTACTGTGCTTCTCTAGAATCAGAGATTTAGAGAGAGGGAACAGGAGAAGGAAGGAAAATGTGGTCCTTTGGACTTGCACTGTTCAAAATCCAGATAGAGAGCCAAACATTGTAGCAAGAAGTAATTTAAAAAGCAATTAGAGCCAGACAGGTGCACACCTGTAATCCCAGTGGCTCAGGAGGCTGAGGCAGGAGGATCGCAAGTTCAAAGCCAGCCTCAGCAATGGCAAGGCACTAAGCAACTCAGTGAGGACCTGTCTCTAAATAAAATACAAAAACATGCTGGGGATATCGCTCAGTAGTTAAGCACCCCTGGGTTCAATCCCTGGTACCAAAAGGAAGAAAAGCAACTGGAGAGGAAACTTCTATGCACTAGTAAGTCAGAGAAGGGTTGGTTTAAGGTGGGAATAGAGGAGAAGTACAAACTCGAGGTACATTATCAACAGGATTAGTAGCTAATTAGAGAAAATGGAAGTGGGAAACCTTATAGACAATGCTTTCAGAGAATGCCAGACTCGTGTAGGAGTGTACAAAACAGCAGTTACTCCAATCAGAAAGGGCAGAGGGAAAAGAAGAGAGGAGAAAGTGGATTCTGGATGCTTTGTATGTAATACAGTGGTAAGACAAATAAGAGGAAATAGTGTAGCTGGAAGCATTTATCTGGGAACTGACCACGTAACTCAGAACCAGAAATTTGAAGGAAAGACTGGGAAGTCTGTGCCAGGAACTGTATATATGTACATATTTATTTATTAGTACTGGGAATTGAATCTAGAGGTGCTTTGCCACTGAACTATATCCCCAGTTCTTTTAATTTTGAGACAGGAGGTTTAGCTAAGTTGCTGAGGGTCTTACTAGGCTGCTGAGGCTGGCCCTGAACTTGTTATCCTTCTTCCTCAGTCTCCTGCATCACTTGGATTTTAGGGTATGCCACCATATATATGACATTATGATTCATCTTGACATAATTATAAAAGCATGGAATATAATTTGCTCTAATTCAGTCCCAAAAAGTTTCCTTTTCCCTCTTCTCCCTACCCTGTTCCCTTTCCTCTATTCTACTGATCTTTCTGCTATTTACTTATAGCTTTTTATTAATATCTTATGGATATACCTCATGGTGAGATTCACTGTGGTACATTCCTATATGTACATAGGAAAATCAGGTCAGATTCATTCTACTGTACTTCCCTTATCCCATCTCTCCTCCCTCCCCCCCTCAATCCTTTTCATCTACTCTATTTATCTTTCTTTTATTTTGATGGAATCCTCCCCTTTTTCCTTTACCTTTTTTTCCCTTATTTTAGACTAGTTTCTGAATATCACAGAAAACATTCTACCTTTGACTTTTTGAGTCTGGCTTATTTCACTGAGCACGATAGTTTTCTGAGCACGATAGTTTTCAGTTACATCCATTTACCAGCAAATGCCATAATGTCATTCTTCCGCATTGCTGAGTAATACTCCATTGTGTGTGTGTGTGTGTATGTGTGTGTGAGAGAGAGAGAGAGAGAGAGATTTTCTTTATCCATTCATCTGTTGAAAGGCACCTAGATTGCTTTCAAAGCTTGACTATTGTGAATTGTGCTGTTATAAACATCGATGTGGCTGCATCATTATACTATGCTGATTTAAGATCTTTTGGATATATACCAAGGAGTAGGATAGCTAGATCAGATGGTGGTTCCATTCCTAATTTTTAAGGAATCTCCATACTGCTTTCCAAAAAAGTTGCACTAATAATGTGAGTTCTCACCAACAATGTATGAGTGTACTTTTCTCCCTACATCCTCACCAACACTTAATAGCATTTGTATTCTTTATAATTGCCTGGAGTTTTAATTGGCATTTTTCTAATTGCTAGAGATATTGAACATTTTTTCCTATATTTATCAACCATTTGTATTTATTCTTTTGAGAAGTGTCTGTTTAGTTCTTTTGTTCATTTATTAATTGGGTTATTTGGGAGTTTTTGGTATTTTTTTATTTCTTTATATGTTCTTGATATTAATGCCCTATCTAATGAGCAGGTAATGAAGATCTCCCATTCTGTAGGCTCTCTCTTCATTGTTTCCTTTGCTGTGCAGAAGCTTTTTAATTTGGGCCTACATTTTCTTCTAGCAGTTGTAGAGTTCCTAGTTTAATTTCCAGGTCTTTGATCTACTTTGAGTTGACTTTTGTGCAGAGATCAAGTTTCATTCTTCTGCATATGGATTTCCTGTTTTCCAAGCACCATCTGTTGAAAGGTTATCTTTTCTCCAATATGTTTTTGGTACCTTTGTCTAATATCAAATAACTATTTATATGGGTTTGTCTCTGTGTCCCCTGTTCTATTTCATTGGTCTTCATGTCTGTTTTGGTGCCAGTACCATGCTGCTTTTACTGTTACCGCTCTGTAGTATATTTTGAGGTCTTACATTGTGATGCCTCCAGCATTGCTCTTTTTGCTTAGGATTGCTTTGGCTATTTGGGGTTTCTTGTTTTAAAGTTGCTTTTTCTAGTGCAGGGAAGATGTAATTGATATTTTGGTGGAGACTGCATTGCATTTGTATGATACCTTTGGTAATATGGCCATTTTGACAATATCAGTTTGCCTATCCAAGAACGCAGGAGTTCTTTCCATCTTCTAAGGTCTTCAATTTCTTTCTCCAGTGTTCTATAATTTTCATTGTAGAGGTCCTTCACCTCCTTAGATTTTTTTTAAGTTATTGTAAATAGGATTATTTTCCTGATTTCTTTTTCAGCAGACTCATATAGAGTATAGGAAAGTGATTGGTTTATGTATGATCTTGTATCCTGTTACTTTACTAAATTTATCACCTCTAGACATCTTCTGGTAGTGTTTTTTGGGTCTTCTAAATATAAGATGTCATCAGCAAACAATTTGAGCTCTTCTTTTCCTATTTATATGCTCTTAATTCCTTTCAAGGACTATGTTGAATAGGAGTGGTGAGAGTGTCTTTTTTCTGTTTTTGGAGAAAATGCTTTCAGTTTTCTCCATTCAGTATGTTGTTGGTTTGGGGGTTTGTTGTCTATAGCCCTTACAATGTTAAATTCCTTCCATATCTAATTTCTCTATAGTTTTAAATATGAATTGGTAATGTACTTTCAAATCTTTTTTCTGCATTTATTGAGATAATCAGGTAATTCTTGTCCTTAAGTCTATTTATGTGGTGGATTTATTGATTTGCATTTATTTATTTGCATACATTGAATCAATCTTGCATCCTGGGATGAAACCTACTTGATCATGGTGCACTATCTTTTAAATGTTTTGTTGTTGTTGTTGTTGTTGTTGTTTGTATGTGGTTGCATCTATGTTCATCAAGGATATTGGTTTGAAATTTTCTTTCCTTGATGTGTCTTTGTCTGGTATTGGTATCAGGGAGTTAATGGCTTCATAGAATGAATTTGGAAGTGTTCCCTCCTTTTCCATTTCATAATAATTTGAGGAGGATTAGTATTAGTTCTTCTTTAAAGGTCTAGTAGAACTGAGAACCTGCCCATTACTGAGCTTTTCTTTGTTTTAAGGCTTTTGATAGATGCTTCAATTTTGTTATTTGATATTGATCTGTTTTCTGTATCCTCCCAGGTCAATTTGGGTAGGTCATGGAATTTGTCCAGATCTTCAAGATTTTCTAGCTTATTGGAGTAAAAATTTCAAAATTGTCTCTGATGATCCTTTGGATTTCAATAGAGTCCTTCTTCATCTCTAATTTTGTTGATTAGTTTGGGTTTTAACGATTTTTTAAATATTTTTATGTTTTATTTTTTAGTTGTAGTTGGACACCATACCTTTATTTATTTATTTATTTTTATGTGGTGGTGAGAATTGAACTCAGGGCCTTGCACATGCTAGGCAAGTGCTCTACCACTGAGCCACAACCCCAGCCCATGGGTGTTTATCAATCTTGTTTATCCTTTCAAAAAAACAACTCTGTATTTTTTATTCTCAATTTTATTGATTTGGGTGTTTGTTTTTTCTTCTTTTTCTAGGGTTTTGAAGTGTAATGTTAGATTATTTATTTGGCATCTATTTTTTTAATGTATGAACTCAATGCTATGAACTTTCCACTTAGAACTGCCTTCATTGTGCCATTTTAATATGTTGTATAACTATTCTCAATTTTTAAAATTTCTCTCCTGATTTCTTCTGCTACCCATTCATCATTCAAAAGTGTATTATTTAACCTCCTATTGTTACAGTGATTTCTGTTTTTCATCTTGTCATTGATTTCTAATTTCATTCCATTATGATCGGATAGGATGCAAGGAATTATCTCTACTTTTCTGTATTTGCTAAGATTTGCTTTGTGACCTAAATTCTGGTCTATTTTAGAAAATATTTCATGCCCTGCTGAAAATAAGTTTAGTCATTGATGAATGAAATGTTTTATAGATGTCTGTTAGGTCCATTTGATTAGTAGGATTTTTTTTAGTTCTGAAGAATCTTGGTTTATGTTTGGATGATCTGTTTAGTAATGAGAGGTGTGTTGAAGGGTTTGTTTTATGTATGTAGATGCTCTACTGTTTGAGGCATAAATATTTACAATTATTATACCTATTGTTGGACGATTCTCTTAACCAGTATGAAGTGACCTCTTGTCTCTTCTGATTAATTTTGGCTTGAAGTCCACTTTGTTTGATGTGAAAGTAGCTACCCCTACTTTCTTTCAGCTACCATTTGCATGGTGTCTTTTCCCATCTTTCACCTTCAGTCTTTGTCAGTGAGTCTCCTGCAAACAACATATTGTTGGGTCTTTTTTTAATTTTAATCCAACCTGCTAATCTATGTCTTTTGATTAGAGTTTAGATCATTTACATTCAATGTTATAGATATGATTTTTATTTCCTGCCATTTTTATTTATTTCTAATATTTAATTTATATTTGATTTCCTTTGATGATTCTTCAAGTATAATTTATTCCTATATTGGTCTTCATTTTTATTTTTCATTTTTTCTTCATTGAAATATTTAATCAAGTAGGGTTTGTACTACAGACTTTATAGTTATGAATTGTTTTTAGTCTCTGTGGGAGGTTTTATTTCATAATTTTGTTGGGTACAGAAATCTTGGTTGGGCTGGGCATGGTGGCACATGCCTGTAATCCCAGTGGCTCAGGAGGCTGAGACAGGAGGATCATGAGTTCAAAGCCAGCCTCAGCAATGGTGAGGTGCTAAGCAACTCAGTGAGACCCTGTCTCTAAATAAAATAGAAAATAGAGCTGGGATGCAGCTCTGTGGTTGAGTGCCCCTGACTTCAGTCCCCAGTACCAAAAAAAGAGACACTTGCAATCTTTATCCCTAAGATCATTCAGAAACAATAAAATATAAATAAATAAATATAAAAAAATGATTATATGCTTTGTCTCCAAGACTTTGAAAATATATTTTCAAAATGGTCTGATCTATTCTTGGAAATCTGGGAATGGAACCACCATTTGACCCAGCTATCCCTTTCCTCAGACTATACCCAAAGGACTTAAAAACAGCATACTGTAGGTACACAGCCACATCAATGTTTATAGCAGCACAATTCACAATAGCTAAACTGTGGAGCTAACCTAGATGCCTTCAGTGGATGAATGGATTAAAAAAATGTAGCATATATACACAATGGAATTTTACTCAGCATTAAAAGATAATAAAATCATGGCATTTGCAGGTAAATGGATGGCGTTGAAGAAGATAATGCTAAGTGAAGTTAGCCAATCCCAAAAAAACAAATGCCGAATGTTTTTCTCTGATATAAGGAGGCTAATTCATAGTGGGGTAGGGAGGGAGAGCATGGGAGGAATAGATGAATTCTAGATAGGGGAGAGGGGTGGGAAGGAAAGGGAGGGGCAGGGGATAGGCAAGGATGGTGGAATGTGATGGACATAATTATCAAAAGTACATGTATGAAGACACGAATTGGGTGTCAACATACTTTATATACAAACAGAGATATGAAAAATTGTGGTATATATGTGTAATTGTATGAATTGTAATGCATTCATACAATTACACATTTTTCAATTTAAAAATGGTCTGATCTATTAGTGATGCTTTCCATTGAATTTTCTATTTGGTTCTGTTTCAGAATCTCTATTAAAGTGATCTTTCACTTCCTATATTTTCTAATTTTACCTCTTATGTCTTCTTTTAGCTCTCTGAACAATTTAACTGTGAAATTTGTAAATTCTTTCTCTGACATTTCTCCACTGTGGTGTCAACAAAGTCAATAGTGTGTCATGTTGTGGGCTGTTTGGGACAGTTTTTACCCTTGCTTTTTCATATTGCTTGCCCATCTATTGGGATGGTTATAACTTCTTCTTTTAAACAAGGGACCCCTTTGTGAGCTTTTTTTCTCTAGAGTTCAAAGCCAGCCTCAGCAATGGTGAGGCATTAAGCAATTCAGTGAGACCCTGTCTCTAAATAAAATACAAAATAGGGCTGGAGATGTGGCTCAGTGGTTGAGTGCCCCCGAATTCTATCCCCAGTAACTCCCTCCCCACCAAAAAAAAAAGTTAAGAAAATTCTTTTTGAATCTGGCTTTGGATTTCATTAGGATTTGGCACATTTAGAAGACATCTGTCAGTCTTTGGCGTTGGATCCCTCCACAGGTTCTGGGACACAGGGGCCATTCTCATAGTTGCTATGGACCTCCCACCAGCTAGTTCTGGTTTGTCAGCTCAGGGACCTATGGCTTGCTACTCAGAGGGTCCAGTGTCTGTTGATTATTTCTATTGTGTACAGTAGTTCAGGATGCAGGGTTCTTGGCTGTCCTGATTACTGTGGGTCACTATGTACCCATTCCTCTCTCAAAGGATACTTTTCGTGGTAGAGACTGTTGGCTATCTATAAGCATAGGTCCTGCAGTTGTGGATTCTGTACAGGTGATCTGTGGTGTAGACACATTCTTCTTGGCCAACATAGCTCACTGAGATACTGTCTTTAGTACTGAGTAAAGATATTCAACTGGTTCACCTGGGTTCCAACTTCTACTGCCCCATATTGTGAATGGTAAGTGTTGATTCCCTCTGCTGAATGACTGAGGCATGGTCCAGCCAGTGTCCCAAATAGTGCCCTAACACTCACCAGTTGCCACCATGGGTCAGGCTGGGAGCCCAGTCAAGCAAGAAGCCATCACTCTCTGCTGCCTTGGACCCAGGCAAATTTCTGCTTTGACTGACCTTCTACTGGCTATGGTAATGATCTGGGCACCCTTCCTTTAAGCTTCCTAGGTACTCAGGCAACTTCTCATCATGGCCTTCTACAGGCTGCTGCCACAATCTGGAAACCATCCCTCTATGCCACTAGATATCAAGGAAGCTTCCCTCCAAGACAGGGCCCATGCAGACTGCAACCACAATCAGAGGAACAGTCCCTCTAGGCTTCTAGGCACAGGCAACTTCTCACCATTCCTCCCAACAACCTCCAGCAATCCTGACTGCTCTCCTTTCCTCTACTAACACCAAAACTGCTTTGCCACTTGGGTTTGAGATCTCACTTCTCACAAATTGCAAGCATTCTCTGCTCAGTCTCTGTGCAGCTCCCTGGCTCCTGCAGAAGCTATGCAGAGTGATGGGCTGAGTAAGCACTTCTGGGGCCAGGCTGTTCCATCCCACTTCCCTTGTTGGCAGTACGGAGAAGGAGTTTTAACAACTTTCAACTAGGACTGACCCCTCTACAAGTTATTTCTAGATGGATTCTTAAGAGATCCCACTGCATGGGTACTTAGTCCCTCTCATTTAATTTGTTGCTATCTAGAGGTTGGAAGAGGCCACACTGATTTAATGGGGTGACTGGTCAGTTGTGGGGTCACAATCTAATTCAAATCCCTCTGTCTCATGGCAGACTCTTTTGATTTAAGTGTTTGTCTTTCCCTAGATCTCACTCACAAGGATCACTACCAATATAGAGATACAGATGCCAACTATTTACCAACCAGCTAGTTATTTTGCTTTTACTATAGGTGGAGCCACCATTAAGAGGAGGCAGAATGGGAAACAGAGATCAGGAACCCTTGCCCCAGAAAAGAATTATTGAGATGTATAGACCATTGACCTCCAAACAGATAAAGGAAAATTTTTTCCTAGTTATAAAACAAGGACTACTTGAGCATATTGAAAGGGTTCTCTTCAGTCTCTCTTCTCAGGTCCTCCCTTAGCTATCAGCTTCTACTCATCATGGTCATTGTCATCCATGCTCATTTGCCCATATCTGTACTTAAGTTTGTGCCAGCCTTACCCATGTTATCTCACTGATCCTCACACTAAGGCTTTGATATACACATTATCATCCCCATCTTACACACAGGGAAGTATAATGGCTCCCAAATCCATATGTCCAGCCCAGATCAGAGATCCATATCTCCTTGGCTACTAGACCCTCCTATCTGGCTATACCATGGGGACCCCAACACCTCCTGTCAAAAGTCAACTACATCAGTTTGCTCCCTCATTTTCTCCTGAATTCCTCACTCCCACCAAAAATACTATGAATCTCCCGACTTGGGACACCAGAAACCCAGGAACCATCTGAGGCATTCACCTTGCTCTTATCTTTATTCCCTGCATCCATTCTGTTCCCAAATATTGGCAGAGGATAACTTTCACTTCCCTGTCAAAGAACTCTGCATTCCAGTGCAACCAGAAAACGACTGCTCTCCAGACATGCCCCAAAGTTCTTATTCTTCTCTCCACTCTCAGCTTGGGGAAAATTATCCTGTGGGAAGACCTGCTTCCCTCCAACTACACTATCCCCACCAGCCCAAGCAGCAGTAGTCTCAACCACCACCATGCAGCCCTTATTAAGGTTACTCTGTGAAGCAACTGGGGAGGCTGAGGCAGGAGAATCACAAGGACATCCTCAGTATTTTAGGGAGACCCCTTCCCCAAAAAAAGAAAGAAAGGAAAAAAATAATATTGGTAGAACAATTGGAAATTTTTGAACTGGGTCTAAAAATTAGATAATGATACTATAGCAATGTTAATTTCCTGATTTTGATTTTTCACTGTGACTATATCTGAGAAAAATTTTGTTTGTAGGTAATATACACTGAAGTATTTAGAGGTAAATGAGCATCACACAATTCCCTGAAATGATTCATAAAATAATAAATATGTATGTTTATGAATACATATATATGAGGAAAAGAGATAGATGATAATACAAAGGAAAATGTTACACTTTGGGAAATCTGAAAGAAGGATATATAGAGAAATTCTTTATACTATTATTTGGTTTTCTTTGATAAATTTTCTGTAAATATGAAATTATTTCAAAACAAAAAGCTTTTACAAAAATATCCTAGGAGGAAAGCACCATAGCCTCATTTTACAGAGGAACAGAGAGATTTGGCAATTTACCCAAAGGCATACACCTAGTAAGGAGCACGACTGAGATTGCAACTCAGGTAGTCTGGCTTTTCTTCTCTAAAATGGAAAGTGTTCCCCTTTTGCCAGGGTCCTCTGCCTCACCTCTCTCTCCTGCAATTCCTCATGGGCACTGTTCAGGATGGATGAGAGCATGGTCTTTACCAGCTGAAGATTCCTTGAGGTCCGCAGGGTGAAGCCAAAGAATTTATATAGGAAAGCCTGGGATGGATGGGAGGGCAAGTCATCAAAGCTTGGAATGAAGTTGGAGTAACCAAGGGAACAGTCATTTCAGAGATAAGAATTGTCAGCCATACTATTCTCCCCTTCTGTCCCAACCTCCCCACCAGCCTTCTTGGTCCTCAGGGTCAGGGTGCAAGTATGGATAAGATAGCAGTATCATAGTACAGCAGCTAAAGCTGAAGGGAAGAAAATTTGTATATCTCATTTCTCAGTCTCTTAGGGTAGGGAGCATCCCATCTTAAGAAACTCCCTGATCCACAAACTTCCCACTTCCACGTGGGAAATACAATTCCTTAAATTTGCATGTTTAAATCAAAATTGCATAATGGAAGGTATGTTTTCTTTCTTTCTTTTCTTGTGTGTGTCTGTGTTTGTATGTGCTGCTGGAAATTGAACCCAAGACCTTGTGCATGCAAGGCAAGCACTCTACTGACTAAGCTATATCCCCAGCCCAGGAGGTATGTTTACATAGTATTTCTTCCTCCCTCCTATACAATCCAATGATCTTTATCCTTGCTTACTAGGTTGCCCTATTCACTTTGGATACCCATATTTATGTGCTCCTCTACTTTCCACCTTAGTGTCTTTGCATTTCCTATTTTTTCTATCTGTACACTCTTCCCCTACTCTTTAAAATGCTGTCTCATTCTTCTTTCACTCATGTTAGCCCAAGCCTTCCATGACCTCCCCTTAAGATCCCCTCCAGTGCACCATAGTCTTCATTTCCTTAAGAATCTCATCAGTCACTAGCAATCCTGCTCATGTATTTGCTTGGTTTATTCCTGTCTCTCCCCAACCCAGATCTCTGCCCAGAATAAAGCTCAGATGCATTGTCTATTTTGTTGGTCACCAGTATCTATGCAGAGCCTGAACAGCATGCATGCAGATGTCCCCCTTGATGCCTGAATGTCTTGCCAGAACCTCTTCCCCACTCTATCCTGTCCTGTTGGCTCCCTTGAGAGCACTTTCCCTGTGACTGGCTGCAGGCCAGTTTCTGCCTGTAGACTTGTCCCATTATTCCCAAGGTTAATATGGGCCTCTGTGCCCAGTAGTCTTGGAGTTGCATTCCTCCGTCTTCTTACATAGTCTCCTCCTAACCATGGAAACCTGAAGCTAAGAGCAGAGAGAGAGGCAGGGACCAAGGCACAAAGCCCCTTGCTTGTCTCTAGGCAGGAAAGACTCTGCAGTGCAATTTACACCAAAGACTTTCCATGAGGCTGGACCAGGTCCTTGTAGGGCTTCTGTCTTTCCCCATCTAGCTTCCTGAACTCTACTCCAGCTTCTCCTAAGGGTACAATTCCCACCATGAATTGTCCTTAACTTACTCAAGACTCTTAACACCTCAGTCTCTGCTTCTACCACCTAACTTAAGGCACTGATTTTAGTTGGCAATTACCACTCATCTTCCTCTGCAAGGTGGCCCATCTTCCCAGTTTGCCCAGGACCAAGGCCTTTCCTGGGCTTTCAGTGCTAAACCTGGGACTACCCCTAATGAAAGTTGCTGGGAGCCATTAGCCAAGTAGGTATGACAATTTCCTTGCCAGCGTACCCCATGTTGCAGTGACATTGAATGTACGTGACCTTGCTCAAGGACCAAGGCAGATTAGGGTGTTCCCGGTTTTAAGATAATCGTGTTTAGGGCGTTCCCAGTTTAGGTTCCAGGTTTAAGGTTTAAGATTATTCCTGCTGGGAATAGGGCGTATCCTGCTGCCTGAGTTCCCCTTGAGTTCTCACGGGATTCAGACAGTATATTTTTGGAGATAGAAGCCCAGTGGAGGGGGATTTTGGGCAGAGAACGTGAATTTGGGCAGAGAACGTGAATTTGGGCAGAGAACGTGGATTTTGGCAGAGAACGTGGATTTCCCCAGAACGTGATTGTAGACGGCTGGTGTGAGTTCGGGAATAAAGAGTTGCTGTTTGAATCTACAAGCTGTGTGGTGGCTCGTGATTGTGTGCCCAGCCAGACTGCGGCATTTGTGCCCAGCCAGACTGCGGCATTTGGTGGCCCGTACGGGGAACTTCTGAAGCTTAGAGGTAAGTGAAATTTCTCACCCTTGAGGAAGAGAGAAAGAATGGGTGACCAATTCAAAAAACAATGTGTTCTCATTTTGATTTATTTTGTTTTTATTTCAAGTTGCCTGTTCCTAGAACTTTCTCAGGCAAACTGGGGAAAATGGTTGACTCAAGGTTTGAAGTTGTTTGCCTCCGAGCAAGAGAAATTGTTAGAGGAAGGAGGCACCCCAGTGAGACCAAGAACAATTAGGGCATATGTTGATACAATACAAAAATGTAGCCAATGGCTTTTTAAAGATGAGTTATTAAGTATATTAATGAGACCATCATGGTGTCCTGTAGAAGGATTTTTCTTCAACAAGAAAGAGATGGCTAGTTCTGTTTACTACACTTGTCTAAGATCTTGGTTTTTACAGACATCTGATTAATTTACAAAGCTAAAGTGTTAAAATATCAACCACTAAATATGAAATCAAGTACTCTTTACTTATTAAGTTCCATAAGGTTATATATTTAAACATTATGTGTGTTTTCCTAAATTGGTAAATGGAAAAATGTTTAATATTGCTTTGGTCTGTGTCTTTGCTAAAACAAGGTTACTAAGTGTTAAGATTCTATCATGTGTAATTTATATACAAAGAGTAGAAAAATTTTCAGTTGGGTTTCAATTATAGTATTATAGTATCATAAAAAACATCTTTCATCTTATTAAAGTCTTTCATCTTATTAAAGTGGAGTAATTTGTCTAAATCAGAAATTTTATAAGAGTTGTTTCAAAATGTGAATTTATAAAAAGGGTTAATGGTTAAAAAAGAGAGAAAAAGATTCAAGATGTGGAAATATATTAATATAAAAGGTTAAAGGAAAAAGAAATGTTTCTAGATGAGATAATCTCTGTGTGGTAAAGTAAAAAGTTGTAAAATGCCATTTAAAAAGATTTTGAGGAAACTAGACTTTAAAAGCTTGAGAAAGGAAGAAAGAAGAAAAAGATATTTGTACATGGCAGATTGAGACAAAGCTTCTCAATGGAGTTTAAAAAAAAGGCCTTTGGTTGAAGGGCAGCCATGTAAACTAACATTAAAGCGATTTAAACAGAATCTAAGCCTCGTTTAAAAGAGTGAAGTTGTAGGTGGTGAAAAAGTACATTTAAAAGTACAGTATAGATGATAATTAAAAGGCTTTAAAAGGTTAAATTGAAGGTGGTTGAGATACCTTCATGGCGGAAAAAAGATTGCTTTATTGCATCATTCGAAGCCTAGTTAATCTTAAAGGCATTACTTTAAAAAAATGGGAAGATAATAGGATAAAAGATATTTAGATAAAGAAGATTAAAAATTTGAAGTGAAAAACTTTAAAGACAGAAGTATAGAAAGTTAAAAAGAAAAAAGATAAACAAGATGTAGAAAGATAAAAAAAATGTAGAAAGACAAGAATTTTAAACCCACAAAATAGGAAACAAGAAAACTAGGAGAGAAAATAAGCAACTAAGGGTAAATATAAAAACCTTAAAAAAAAATTAGATAGAAATAAGAAAATGGTTGAAAATGTCAAGTAAGGTATTACACAGATAGAAAATGCAAAAAGCTAAGACAACTATTAGATACAGACATATACTTATTAAAGCAAAAAGAGGGAATTGGAAGGGGGTATATATCCCCCAAAGATAAACTTAAAATAACGCTTTTTACTCTAAACTTTTTAAATTTGGATTCATCAGGACTTAGTGCTGCGGAAAGGCATATGTATCCAAAAAATGTACATAAGCCTAAAGTACTTTGGAAAGATATTCTAACAGGACAATGGAAAGGTCCTGACCCAGTGATTGTCTGGAGTCGGGGGTCTGTTTGTGTTTTTCCACAGGGAGAACAGCAGCCCATTTGGATTCCAGAGAGATTAACTAAAACAGTTTCTACAGATCGAAAAGAAGATGATTTGACTCAAATCCATAACAGCTGATATCCAGAACTCCAGCTTGGCCATTCTTACATCTGCGACAGTGATTAACTAGTGATGCAATTTTTATTTCCTTGCCAGCGCACCCCATGTTAATTGTGGTAGTGCTGACATATCTTTGCTGATGGTGTCACCAGTGATGCAATTTTTCCCAAGGAGCCGTCAATTGGCTTGGTGTTGTGGCATTTCTGTATCCTCCTCCCTTCTGCTAGTGATGGTCTAAAATTTTGGGGCCAATGGCTTATGCTGGACCGGTAGTCAGTGACGGGTATGATCCAATTGCAGTGGTATCAACCTAAGACAGGAGGCTGACGCCTAAAGGTCAGTTTTCCGATGACGGGTAAGAACCATATGTTGAATTGGACAACCTACCAGGCACGGTCCATAAGCCACATTAACCTCACTCCCCCACTGGCACCAAGGCCAAATTTGGGGGCCAACAGAGGTGAGGCAAAGAACCTCACCCCCCCACTGGTGCATAGACCTATCCACAAGTATGGCTGTATGCTGGACCGGTAGTCAGTGACGGGTATGATTCAATTGCAGTGGTATCAACCTAAGACAGGAGGCTGACGCCTAAAGGTCAGTTTTCCGATGACGGGTAAGAACCATATGTTGAATTGGACAACCTACCAGGCACGGTCCTTAAGCCACATTGCTTGTTGTTTAATTAATCAGAAGGGGGGAGATGCTGGGAGCCATTAGCCAAGTAGGTATGACAATTTCCTTGCCAGCGTACCCCATGTTGCAGTGACATTGAATGTACGTGACCTTGCTCAAGGACCAAGGCAGATTAGGGTGTTCCCGGTTTTAAGATAATCGTGTTTAGGGCGTTCCCAGTTTAGGTTCCAGGTTTAAGGTTTAAGATTATTCCTGCTGGGAATAGGGCGTATCCTGCTGCCTGAGTTCCCCTTGAGTTCTCACGGGATTTAGACAATATATTTTGGAGATAGAAGCCCAGTGGAGGGGGATTTGGGCAGAGAACGTGGATTTGGGAAGAGAACGTGGATTTCCCCAGAACGTGATTGTAGACGGCTGGTGTGAGTTCGGGAATAAAGAGTTGCTGTTTGAATCTACAAGCTGTGTGGTGGCTCGTGATTGTGTGCCCAGCCAGACTGTGGCATTTGTGCCCAGCCAGACTGTGGCAGTATCCATTATATTTTCTGATGTGGCTCATGGTTATGGGAAGAAGAAAGATGGAGTTGATCATCAATTAAAACAATCTTTATTAATCTTTATTATGTTAAAAACAATCTTTATTGGAGTCAAAATAGTCTGGGGAGTCACACAGAAAAAGTAAAAATCAGGACAATAGCCAATATGAACATTTCATCATGCATATTGCTTGAGAGTAATTTGTGTATTAAAGACACTATTTTAAAATCACAGCCCATTCATTCATTCAACAAATGTTATATATGTGGACACAGATGGATATTTTTATTCAGAGTGATCTTGATGCATCTTTGAATCAGAGATAAATCAAATCCTTCTCTTTCCACTTATAAAAGTTATTTGACTAATCACATTATAATGGCTTTGTCAAAGACCTTTACCTAGGTGAGAATTCAATTAATGTAGGGTAGTCAGAATTAATCACTAATACTTTCATAGCCTGTGTATCTATCTCTATGGTAAGAGTAGGCAGAAAGGAGATTTAGTGGACCAACAAGTTAAAAGTACTACTTTTGTCTGCAGTTTGTAAAATGCAGGAGTTTGGTGTTCAGATATGTATGATTTGGACTGAGCAAAAGTAGATAGGCAGAATTTCAAAGGATCATACTTTATAAAGGTACATGAGGTGATTTAAATACAATATATTAAGTAAATGAAGAACTAGTAGTAAAAGAAAAATTCCTGAGATAGGATTAGGAAAAAATTGTCATGGCTAATAAGACTCTGGTAGGAAATAGGAATAAGTATCTGGGGAGAGACAGCTTGTCCAAAATAAGACCAAACATTAATTGTGGAAATGACTCAGTAATCGCTAGTCCTGCCTCTGAGATCAGTGATTTTCAGAGTACAATTGGGGAAAATACATCTTTACCACCATTAGTGGCATTTTCCTGCCTTTACAAAGTTTTAGACTAGAGAACACATCTCCCTTGTTCTATATCTATATATAAATACATATGCATATATATGCATGTGTGTATATATATAGTGCTATCTCCAAGTACTAATTCTCAATTTAACTTTAGAATAGTTTTTCACTAAACGGAAAATGACTTTTAAAGAACAATATAGCTCCAATTTTCTTTAGAATAGAAAAATCCAAATCCCTTTAGACTTTTCTACAAACTGTTATTTTCCCTACCCTTTAATCATTTCTCTTGTTTTCCTCTCTGGACTACATCCATTTTCCAGACACCTCTTTTAACACACTGAAATTAAAATGGTAAAATGTTCTGTTAAGGTCCTGGCCAGTTTTGAATAGCATCTATGTTTCTATGTCTCATTAACACTTCAGAGTTATTGACAGTGAGTCCTTTCATGCTCAAGTACAGCCTGGCTGAGCCCTCTTAAAACAGAATAGTACAAGTAATAACTCTATATCTGTGCTTGCTGACCAAAGGAAGCTGCTGTGGTTTCTTAGAGAGTTTCTGGCTCGCTCTAGACATTTCCAATATAGCAGCTCATAAGCAAAGTGCTTTTAGCAGTGTTTATTTATAGGATCTTCTTCAGTGAAGTGACATGAGTCTCAAAAATGCTGTTCAAATCACTGCATGATGAACTGCACATTAAATGATCTTATGATACTTTGGATATTAACTCCAAAGAATCAATTTAGACACATATGTCTCCTTTCTCCAAACAATGGATAAATCAAATAATGATTGTTTGACTTCACAGGATTTGGAGCTGATCTACAATGTGATTCTGTGTCCTGTAGATACAGTCATCAGCTAGAAATTTCTCAGGCAAAGTAATTAAGCTGCATAGGACTACAGCATTCATAGCCTAAAGGGGAAATGGATCCCAATTTAAGAGCCCATACATGTTAATTTGTATTTATCCCTAATGGTCATCTGCATGCATTACATATTGCCACATATTAGAAAGCCATAAGTTGTTTATATTCCTTTAAGATGTTTGACAGGGGAATTGAAAATAATCCTTGATTTAAATATTGCATAAGTATTAAGTGTTTTCAAAGGGTGATTACAGATGGGATTTGTATCCAAGCCATTTTCCCCCAACAAGTTCTCAGCTACAGGCCACTTAAGTGCAGTTAATTCATTAGAACTCGAAGAACTTGAGTTAAATACATTAGTGATGAACTGTTCATCTGTAATAAGGCTGACTCGTGCTGGTAATTTCTTGCATAGTTATTATTTAGTACGTATTCCAGAGTTCTGAAAGAAAGAGAAGAAAACAATGAGAAATTTAGCTTTACTTTTTGAGTCTGGTTTTGAGAATATTCTTTCTGTGTCACTGGCTTAATTTGAGCATTCCAGTGTTAACAATTCAGAAACAGGTCAGAAAAGAGACTCAGTGCATTTGTATCATACTAGATCACCCAGGGAAGGCTGGAAGGGAAGACCAGAGAGATTTATGAAACAGTATTAAAGGATGAGTGGGGTTATTCTTAAAGTCTCCAAGTCTTCAACTCTACACCTTAAAATTGTCTGTTTGCAATATAGCATCCCTCCTTAGAGCTCGGAACCCACCAGTGGTCCCTTATTCCCTGAGCAAATGAATTAATTTGGCAGTTGCTGTTCCTCTCCCCAGACCATCCCTATGTTATAATTATCAGTTTTCTCCTTCCTAGTTTGGAATAAAATAACTCTATCACTTTCTGCATTTAATCAAAGAAGTTGTCAGCACTTGATGGCCTTTAACATATGCTCCCATTTGTCCTATTTACCTCCCCAGTCCCCGCCACTTGTCTTCTGTCCTACTCAGTGGACAAAATCTCTTCTCCCCTCTTTCTGTGCACTAGCTTAGAAATTTAGTATTTCCAAGGTAAAGCCTCCAAATCTTATTGTTCCTTCTTAGGTGATGTACTTCCAAACCTTATGTAACAAATAATAGACCCAGTGGAAATCCCTTTGTAGAAAGCTTATAGTTGTTCAGAACATACTAGTTGAATGATAAAATCTGTCATCTTTGTATTTTGGGGAAAAAAAAACTGTCATCTTTGTACCTGGGTTTAGTGGATGGATCTTTGGAGATAAATAATGCTTGGTTTTAATGCCAGCTCTAAAAATCATTAGCTGTGTGACCTTGGATTAAACCAAGGTTATTTTGAACTTTAATCTACTTTTTAAATGGGGCTATCAATTTCAAAATGAAGTATTTGTCAGTTCAGTGAATAAGACTCTCAAGTCAGTATAAGGATTGGAAATGATATCTGTTAAAAACAAAGCCTTGATGAATACATGGCAGCTATTATTACTATATTCTCCCCCATTTACAATGGTTCGATTTATGTCTTTTAATCCAGTAGTGTGAAAATGATATGCATTTAGCATAAACTATACTTTGAATTTTGATCTTTTACCACACTAGCAATATACAATATGATGCTCTCATGCATGTTGTCCAACAATAGCCTGATATAAGTGTTCTGAACATGTTTAAGGCAGGCTAGGTTGGGTATGATGTCATTAAACAAATTAAGTGCATTTTAAACAATGATATTTTCAGTTTACCATGGATGTATCAGAATATAATCCCATTGCAATTTGAGGATCATCTATATTAGGACACAGAGATAGGGAAATTTGGCCACACAGGGTTGTTTTTTTAGCTGTTATTGTTGTTTTATTTATTTATTTGTTGGTTGGTTGGTTGTTTTGATACTGAGGATTCAACTCTGGGATACTATCACTGAGCTATATACCCAGACCTTTTTATTTTAGAATTGGGTTTCATCAAGTTTCTCAGGCTGATCTTGAACGTGTTATCCTTCTGCCTCAGCCTCCTGAGTGACTGGGAGTACAGGCATGCACCACGTCCAGTGATGGGTCATTTTAATGAGAACCCAGGGTAGCACTTGGGAAGACCAACTGTAGATGTAATGAGGTTGACTGGCCCTAAGAAAAATTTAAGTTTGCTGTGTTTGATTCATGTCATCTAAAATAACTAAACACTCAGCTTATCTCTGGTGATAAGAGTTAGTGTAAAGCCACAGGGAAGGAAGGAAGGAGGGCAGTCATTCTCCTCTGTGGTGCCAGAAAGCATCATGGAGAATTGGAACTTTGTGACACTCTGATGTATCATCTCTCCACAGAGCTCCCTCTGTCTCTCTCCTGACTCTGTTCCCAGCTCCACTTTTACTCTGAAGTTACCAAATGCTCTGCAGCATATTCCTTTATTCCTCAGACTCTCTTTCTGAATCATGCCTTTCTTTGGCATTCTTTCATCTATCCTTCTCTGTGTCTCAGAATTAACTAATAAAATTAGACCCTGTCTTATAGAAAGTTTAGTCGTAGTACAGTATTGACCATCCCTATGGAGTAGTCTTCTCCTGCCAAGCCCCTCAGAGATGCCTGTGCATCCCCTGTGGGTGATTGCTAATGACTGAATTTTAGCCTCTAGAATAAACTTTGGTGGTCAGCCTGGCAAAGTCAAAGGGCCCGAAGTAAAGCAGTATGTGTCAGGAATCACTTTGAATTATTTGGCCTGGGAGACACTATTGTGTTCACACTGCTTGGAGATTGTGTCAAAGATACTGTGACACTCTGGGTACCCATTGGCCTACTGATCTCTCAGGGCAGTTTCTATTGAGGAAGGAGATTTTATTATGAATAACTTTATAACAACACTAAGCCTTATCTACCTTATAGATAAATCATCTATCAAGATAGTTTAGACCATGTCACACTTGTTTACTAAGTTCTTAAACTTTAAGACTCTCTTCGCTATCATGGCTGAATTATTATAAACATATTAAGCTTAAAGGTAAGACATATTTTTTCTGAAAGAGTGGCATCCAGTACCTAATCTGGACAGTCAAAGGGAAGAGAAGAGGTTGAGTGCTTCAGAGTGTGTTGTCTCTCACATTGTGTTTGAGCCTTGCCCTTAAGGAATAAACTGTCATTACCCTAAAAAAGAAGGTGCTGAAACACAGCAGGCAAATAAAAGAATAACATTCTTAGAGACCCGGTTATAGAAACTAAAAATGTAAAAACATTTCTTCTCATGACCATAATGTCAGACTGTAGCATGGGTGAGGAGGAGGATGGTTTTTCCAGCTCAGCACAATGAGAATTAATACTCAATTAGAGAATATCACTATTGACTGTACATAGCATTCAGAGGGTGGCAGAGGATAAGACTTCCCATGAGCAGAAGAAGAAAGCCACATGGAAGTATGAGGGATAATTCTGCCCCATTTTTCTGCCACTTGAACCATAAAGAAGAATTTAGGGGCCAGGGTTCCAGTGATTGACCTGGATATGATGAGATTTGGCTATTGGTTATCTATTGCTATATAATATTTTTTCTCCAAAACTTTGTGGCATAACATAGCAAATATTTATTATCTCATAGTTTCTCTAAAATATAAATTTCAGTGGTTATGGTGCAGCATCTCTCATGAGATTTCAATAAGGTCAGTTGAGGGCTCAGCAGGTGGACAGTGTTAATCCTGCCTATCCAAGAACATGGGGAGGGGAGGGGATTTCCATCTTTAAGATCTTCTTCAATTGCTTTTTTAATTGTAGAGATCTTTCACTTCCTTGTGTAGATTTATTCCCAAGTATTTTAATTTATTTTTTGAGGTTATTTTGAATGAGATAGTTTTCCTAATTTCTTTCTCAGCAAACCCTTATTGGACTATAGGAAATCTATTGATTTACGAATGTTGATCTTGCATACTGCTACTTCAGTGAATTTGCTTATCAGTTCTATAAGACTTCTGGTAGCGTTTTTTAGGTCTTCTGATCCTCCCCCCAAGGACAACTGCTATATTTGATGACAAATATGTCACCTGAGGATCACAAGGCCAGACCCAATGTGACTACTCATGTCCCACATGTTAGAAAGGTCTTCCTCCAGTTGAGATTAAATTTAATCTTTTTGAGAAATAGAAAGCTGCTCTACTCCAGCTTCTTCAATATAGAGGATGTGAAGCAAAGCAAAGCATAGTGTACAGAGTCATGGAAACGGGCACCTCAGGATTCTCATGAGGACACACATCATGGAACAGTTTTATGATCAACGTCATGGTGCTATCAAACTCTTGACAACTTACATAACTTCATTGCTGCCCTGTTTCTGGCCTGGCCACATTTCCTTCTGTAAAGCCCAATTCTGCTTTCTATGTAAACACAACCTGCAGTCATTCTTACATCAGTTCCAATTCATTCTTATTTACTCTTTATAGTAATTTTAGATATTTTTTACTCTGCAGGATTTTCAAACTTTAGAAATACCGTTAAGAGAATTCCATATAGGAATTCTTTCCTAATTGATGTAATCAATCTTGTTGAACTAATCTTGTTGAGCAAACAGCTTTTAAAGATTTTTAACACATCATTAATGAGGGAGACAGGTCTATATTATAATAGTTGAAAGATTCATCTATACATGTGAAATATTGAAGTGTATTTGCAAATGAATGCCAAAATTTCTTCCTAGTGGGGGAGGGAAGACCACTGAAACTGCCTGGACAAACTTTATTTCCTGTCTCTCCATGAGAGTTATTTGGAATGTCTAGGAGGAGTCACAGACTTTTCACATTTTGCCACATGTACTTTATCTTGCCTCTTTCCCTAATTCAACCTTTCTGAACAGTTTGAGAAGAGTATTTGTGTCTCACACCCCTGGACACTTAATGCCATTACTCTGCTATGAATTGTCCAGGATAGCACATTCTCTCTCATGACCCTGAAAAATTCCTACATTCAGGAAACTAACATTGACACAATACTTTCCTCTAGTCTATAGCCCAATTTGTTAGTTGTCCTGTTGTCATCCTCCATGCTTGATTTAAGTCCAGGCTCCCACAGTTCATACACTTATCACATCTCTTTAGTCTCCTTTATAGTTTTAGAAAATTTTGAAGTTTGCCTACTTCTGAAACTTAGAGACAAAGACTGTGGCATTTCTGTGTATGTGTGTGTGTGTGTGTGTGTGTGAGTGTGTGTGTGTGTGTGTGCACGCACACATAAGCACTGCTTCATTGGTGATTATGTCTTCAGCTATTATGTCAAAAGCCAACATTTGCAAAGCACATTTTATCTCAAAAGTAACATTGCAAAAAAATAGAAAGCAGAAATCAAATCCCAAATATGTAGCACCAGGCCTACAATATAGAAATAGCTGTCGATGTGTCTTCCATGCTTACCAAATTGAGTCAGTCTAAGAACTTGGGAGGCAGGAGGTGACTAGAACTTGACAGCCTTCGAAGGAGGGGTCGTATCCATGGGCTCTTCACTGGCAGCCTGGGAGGTTGGTGGTGCAGAGGCCCTCTGTGCCAGGGTGGAGGATGGTGAGTGGACCTTCACTGGCAGCATGGTAACCACGGGGGCATTGGGAAGAGAGGCTCTTTTCCTTTTTCTGGCTTTTCCAGGGTTCCCAAGTGCAGGCTGAGGGGTGGGTGGTGGGACAATGGGATGGGACAGATTGGGGTTGGGTTGGGAGAACTGAAGGGTTGGGGGGCCGGGGAAGACTGGTCCCTTTGCTGGCTTCCTGTGCTGCCTATGGCGATGGACACTGCGGTGTGGGCCAGAGCTGTCACTGGACGCAGAAGATGGGAAAATGACGGCCATGGAAGGGGGGGTAGTGTCCATGGCCGTGTCCTCAGGCAGCACAGCAGGATGCTTGGAATGGTGAGCCAATGGCATGGCTATGAGGGTTGGAGGGACGGAGTGCTGGCCCTGGGTATTGGGGTTGCGGGTGGAAGGGACAGGAGTGGGTCGTGGGAAAGAATGAGGAGGAGGAGGAAGAGGAGCAGCAGGAGGAGCAGCCAAAGGAGAGGGAACATTAGGAGGAGGAAGAGGAGGAGGAGCAGGAAAAGGAGTTGGAGGAGGAGGGATAGGAGGAGGAGGAAGAGGAAATGGAGAAGGGGGAGGAGGAAAAGGAGGAGGAAGAGGAGGAGGGGGAGGAGGAGGAAAAGAAGGAAGGGGAGGAGGAGGGGGAGGAGGAGGAAAAAGTGAAGGAAGAGGAGGAGGAAAAGAAGAAGGAAGGGGAGGAGGTGGTGGAGGAGGAGGAGGATCAATACACATGGGGGTTGGGGATTCTGTTCTGGAAGAGGTAGGATTGGAGGGGAAAGGGACCTGGGTATGAGGTGTGGGGAGGTGGGAACTGGGAGGTATCACAGGTCTTGACAGTTGTGTTGTTGGGTGAAACACATTAGGGGTAACTCCGACATGGGGACTGGGGCTGAATGGAGAAGGAGGTTTCCTGGGAAGAGGCAGAGGAATATTAGATGAGGGGGAAGGTGGAGGGATGGATTGGTTCAGGGGCCCAGCAGGTTGGAATTCCACCTGCCTGCTGGCAAGGTTGGTTGGGATGGGGGAGGGGTCAGTGGGTGGGGGGAGGGGGCCTGCATTCCAGGTAGGGCCTGCAGGTGGGGAGGATGAATGGACAGTGGTGGTGCAGTCCTCCAGAGCCTCTCTTCCGCCCTGGGCGACCTCTGCCTCAGGCTCCACGTTGTTACTTCTGTCACTCTGAACCCTCCTCAGGGTGCCATTTGTACATAAACGTGGCCGCTTTGCAGGTGGGGGCAGCCCATCCTGATGCCAGGAAATCAGTGATGGCAGGGCCACTGGCATGAGCTGTTTCCTTTTATGCGGCCTCTTGGAAGCAGCAGTTAGTGAGGGCCAACTCTGGGCTAGAACACAGGTCGGCTTTAGGCCCTGCTCTCCCTGGATGGCATCTTGGGAGGCTGGAGAGACAGGCAGATCTACAGGCTCCTGGGTCCACTTGTGGAGCATTGAGGGGCCCTCAGCTTTAAGGAGGGCGAGCACTCCTTGAGCAGGGCAGTGGGAGCTGCAGGTTGTGGGGCTCCCAGATGATAAGTTCTTGGGAGACACCTGGGCCCTCTCTGGAAGGATGTTTCCCTCTGGGGGCCAAGAACTGGGCTCCAGGGCACTGAGGTCTCCCCGAGTGTCCTCCTCCTCCTCCTTCTCCACCTTCTCCTCCTCCTCCTCCTCCAGCTCCTCCTCCTCCTCGTCCTTCTTCTCCTCTTCCTCCTCGTCCTTCTCCTCCTCCAGCTTCTCTTCTTTCTTCTCCTTCAGCTTCTCCTCCTCCTCCTTCTCCTCCTCCTCCTCCTCCTCCAGCTCCTCCTCCTCCTCGTCCTTCTTCTCCTCTTCCTCCTCGTCCTTCTCCTCCTCCAGCTTCTCTTCTTTCTTCTCCTTCAGCTTCTCCTCCTCCCCCTCCTCCTCCTTCTCCTCCTCCTCCTCGTCCTGATGGATCTTGCCTTCGTCTTGCTGTTCCTGGGCCCTGAGCTCAGCTTCCTTAGAGGCACCAATAGGGCAGCAAGAAGGTGTCATGGGCCCCTCAGCGTGGTGGATGAGCTGAGGAACTGAAGGCAGGAGGAGAGGCCTGCGCGCAGGAGGGGGGATCCTTACTGCTCTCGAGGGTCCGAACATCTGAGAGTTCTTCCGGGATAGCACTGGCTTTTTGGGGAGCGGCCCCCAGGACACGGGCAGCAGGGTCCCCCGAGAGAGGAGCGGGCCTCTGTCCCTGCCAGCAGCAGGAGGCCCCCGAGGTCTGTGATCCTGGGGGAAACGCCTGCTGGCAGGGCTGAGGGGAGAGGCAGGTGCAGCGGGGTGGTCCCTGTGAGGAGAGGGAGCCTCCCGGGTGAGGCGGAGGGGAGTGCGATGGCCCAAGAGGGCCCTGCGGCGCAGCCTGCGAACGCACTTGGTCAAAAGACTGCCCATGGAGGGCACCTGGGGCTCGTCACTAGGCAGAAGTCCACACTAGTCCAACGCTAGTCAGCACAGAGCAGCTTGGCTGAGAAGCCAGCTCCTCCTTCAACCACAGGCTGAACTCCAGTTTAGCCTTTGTGACATGTGGCTGGAGCCTGTGACAGAGAAAGGACTTGGGCCAAGATGATTGGTCAAAGGAAGGTTCCAGGGTGAAGAGACCCCTCCCCCCACTTGGTCTGAGCTTAGGTGCCTCCTGACTCTCCCCTGCTTCTTCTCCCACACCCACCGCACAGTTATTCTCACCCTCCAGAGGGTCATTCTGAGGCTGCTTTCCTTTGGGTTACTTAGGCAGTCATTCTACTTGGCTCCGAAAATAAATATCTCCACGATTCTACTGGACGTGACTGTAGCCATCCAGAGTCAAACCACCATCCGTTGCCCTCAGATAACTACAGCTATAGTTCCCACCATACTATCAATTTAGAAAACCATTACAGTTGTCCCTGGAACTGTCCCACAGGATCCTTGATCCAGTAATGGTGCCTGACTGTGATGTTACTTCAGGTAAAATATGTAGTTTGTTTGGGAAGAGTTCCCTCTCATCCTGACCAAAGCACATACACATCCTTCTCTCTACACCATATTGAAGGTGTGCAGTGTTCTTCCTGTGGCCTAGCGTTGCATTTTCCAGAGAGCTCAGTCCATGTTTGGCTGACTACATTGCTCTGGGGCTAAGATGATGCAGAACATTTCATGTCTCAGAGGTGTCAGTCCATGGACAGCCAGCTCCATTGCCCTGGGCCAGAGGTGGAGCAGAACATTAGGGCACAAGGACATTTTGAAGGGCAGCTGCTCACCTCATGGCAGCCACAACGTAGATAGTAAGAAGGAGCAAATGGCAAGATTCATCTCCAAGGGTTTGCTACTAGTGACCTAGTTCGCTACCAGTGGAGCCAGCTTTACTGCAACTTCTCTGGCCAAACTCTGCTACCTGCTGCTCATTTTCACAGTCATCTGGATAAATGCTGCTAGCAATATCCATACCACTGGATGAAATTGAAATTTTTGTGCTGCATTGAAATTTTTCCACTAGAATAATTAAGACATCATCTCTAACTAAATTTAGCCACATAGATAGTGTCAAGACATGTGTAAAATGTTAAATGGAAAATGACAATGAATTTGCTAGAAAGTAACATGAATGCCCTCCAGTCCCTCTTCCAATAGAATAAGCTTTCTCCTCAGCAAAGTCATGAGCACCGTCTTTAATACTGACAGTCCTTTAGCCTCCTGGCCTTCTGAGCTTCCACCAAAATCACTCCCAAAGCTCTGCTTACCATAGTGAAAGCTTTTCCAGATGGCATCTCTAAAGTTTTGAAAATTCCACCCCAAATTCCGAAAGGATCTAGACAGTACTGAACCAGATGGTTAGATTAGTCACAGTGAAGAACTCATCTCTTGGTAACCACTTCTATTCTAGTCAGCTTTTTTTTGCCACTATGATCAAAAGACCTGACAAGAAGAACTAGAGGAGGCAATGTTTAATTGGCTCACGGTTTCACAAGCAGTCCAGAGTCAGCTGCCTCCAGAACTCTGGACATCAGGAAGCAAATAATCATGGCAAAAGAGTGTGGTGGAAGTAAGAAGCTCAGGATATTGCCACAAGGTGGAGAAGTGCTAGTGGGCTCCCTGGGCACAATATATACATCCCACATACAAGCGCTCATTGACCTACTTCTTTTTGCCAACCCCTACCTGCGGACAATCATTGTCCAGTTAACCTGTATCAGTGGATTAAGGGAATGATTGGCTAAGGTTCTCATAGCCTAATCATTTCACCTCTAATATTTCTTGAATTGTCTCACCCATGAGCTTCTGGGGATACCTCATATCTAAATTGTAACACATGCTGTTGTTCTGGTTCAAGCAGGAATATGTCCTGGGATGAGAAGACTCCATTAAACCCGGGTTGACCACAATGAGAATGGATCTGTAGGAGTCCTGGTGAATGGAAAGCGATTAGGTAAACTGTGTTTGTTTTTTTAAACTTATTTATTCTAATTAGTTTTATATGACAGTAGATGGTATTTTGATACATCATACATAAATGGAGTATAACTTCTCATTCTTCCAGCTGTATGTGTTGTAGAATTACACTGATCATGTAATCATATATGCACATAAGCTCATAATGTCTGATTCATTCTACTATCCCTCCTACTCCCATGCCACCTCCCCTCCCTTTACCTCTCTTTGCCTAATCCAAAGCCCTTCTATTCTTCCTTAGGCACCCTCCCCCGTTTTTGTGAATTAGCATCCACAAATCAGAGAAAACATTCAGCCTTTGGTTCTTTGGGGTTAGCTTCTTTCGCCAATGTCATAACTTTGTTCTTTTTTATGACTGAGTAATAGTCCATTGTGTGTATATACCACATTTTCTTTTCCATTTCATCTGCTAAAGGGCACCTAGGTTTCTTGCATAGTTTAGCTATTGTGAGTTGAGCTGCTATAAACATTAATGTGGCTGTGTCACATTAAGTCATTCGGGCATAACTCAAGGAGTGGGATAGGTGTGTTTCATTTTGCAATTGATGGTTTTGTGTTTGCTTTTCTCTCCTGGTCACTCCATATCCAAACATAAAGCGAGTCCAACATCCTTGGGTTTTCTAATTAAGAAACACCGGAAAAGGCACAATTCTGACTTTGACACTCACATTGGCTGCTTCCACTGTGGACCAGTGTAGGGACATGCTCTTCTAGGTGCCCCATGGTGCATGGTAGTCTGCTGTCCCTGCTGCCTATTGCATCACTGTGACCACACCCAGCTGTGACCTCTGCTGGACCCTGCACTGCAAAGACCCATGTTGCTTCCACCTAGGGATCAGGAAATGGAGAAGGCAGGCCAAGGATCAGAGGTGGGGTCACAGCACCTGCACCAGAGGGCACAAACCCCATTCCCTCTGGAAAGGCGGGAAAGAAAGGGACAGGTGTCTGTTTGTCACTGCCACAACGTGCTCCCCATCTTCTCCTGTCCGGTACAGTGGTCCACATGCTGGACTTACAGTTGCCAACACCCTGTCACACAGCCAGGTAGCCAGCTGCTGTCATCCTGTGGAACCTTGACATGGCTTAGATGTGGCAGCTGCCACCACCCCTGTGTCCTTGCTGGGACACTTGTCCACACCTTTGGGACTATTGGAAATAAGATTATCTGTGGAAACCATGTCCCACCCCACCACCCAATGCTGCTTCTATCACCCCCTGATCCGGTCCCTGCAGGTGTCTTGGTTGCCCAGAAGACTCTGCTTGACCACTGCAACAGTCCCTGGCACCAAGGAGGTTTTCTAGGACACAATTACTCCGTATGTCCCCACCCACAGTGGAAGTACTTCTGATGCCCCCACTCTTTATTGAGGAACAACTCTCCCATACGTGACAGCTCAGAGAGACGAGCCCAGTAAGCTTGTGCAGACTGGCATGGCAGTGCAAAATGGGGTCCAGCAGGCAGGCAACTGACTATGTGCACAGACCCACCCTCCTGTCATGGACAACACAATTCCTCGTACGCTCATTGGGCCATTCTGACACCGCTGTTCCATGGACTGCCCACCTTGTGATCCAGAATAGGCCCCAGTAAAGCCTCTGCAGATGAATTTTAAATTTTTTATGTTCTTTTTAGTTATACATGCCAGTGGAATGCATTTTGACACATTATAGGTACATGGAGTATAACTCCCCATATTTTGGCTGTACATGATGAGGATTTACACTGGCCATGAATCCATATGTGAACAGAGGAAAGTTACATCTGGTTCATTCTACTGTCTTTCCTTTTCTCATCCCTTTTCCCTTCCCTTCATTCCCCTTTGTCTTATCCAATGAATGTCAATTCTTCCCTCCCCACCCCTTTATTGTGCATTGGCATCCACATATCAGAGAACAGTCAATCCTTGTTTTTTGGGATTGGCTTATTTCATTTAGCATGATAGTCTCCAGTTCCATCTGCTTACCAGCAAATGTCATAATTTCATTCTTTATGGCTGAGTAATATTCCTGTGTGTGTGTATGGTTGTGTGTATGTATGTGTATGTGTGTGTATTTTTTCCATTCATCTGTTGAATGCCATCTAGGTTGGTTCCAGAGCTTAGTTATTGTGAATTAAGGTGCAAAAAATATTGATGTGGGTGCATCCCTATGGTATGCCAATTTTAAGTACTTTGGGTGTATGCCAAAGAGTGGGATAACTAGTTCAAATGTTTGTTTCATTGCAAGTTTTCTGGCAGATTTCTATACTGCTTTCCAGAGCTTGGGAGGTTGAAGCAGGAGAATTGCAAGTTCAAATCCAGTCTCAGCAATTTAGCAAGACCCTAAACAACTTTGCAAGACCCTTGTCTCAAAATTTGAAAACAAACAAACAAACAAAAAGGGCTGGGATATGGCTCAGTGTTAACCCCCCATGGGTTCAATTCCTGGTACTAAAACAAATAAAAATAATGTTTCATAAATCACTTCTGAAAAAAATCTCCTTAATTTTCTTAACTGGTGTTTTAAGATTATGTCCACATACAAAAACACGTCAACCATTTGACACCGGAACAACATACTGCCTTCAAGATGCAGGAAATCTTGTTATTTGAAACCCTAATGAGCTTTAGGAGACATTATTGTATTTGAAAACAGCAAATGTAGAAGGTGGTGCTCTATGACCTCAATGAAGTGTGGAATCAAAACCAGTTGCTCTGTAAAAGCAGAGAGCAGGATGGTGGTTCCCAGGAGCTCGGGGTTTACCAGTCTACTAATAACATGGATGTAGATTACAGACATAGCAAGTGCAAATGACCTGAGCCTTTAGATTGATGAACACTAGTGGTTGAAATAAGGGCAGTCCTGAGGGGGTATAAGGTATAAGGGTGGTGATATAAGCAAAGACCAGATGATACAGGGCCTTGTAGACTACTCTGAGGATGTGCTCCAGGAAAAAAAAAAATGTCTATCTGCAAACATTTTGTGCTCATCTATGAGTTTGGAAGAAAATTACCATACATAGTCTTCTGTAGTTTTTTAAGGAAATGCTAAGACCTTAAAAAACTTAAGTGTATTATATTTTTAATAATTTAAGAAACTTAACTTTGTGAGGAAAGAATTATTTTAACTTAGACACAAATGTGTGTAAAATTCACATTGTGAGGTAGAGGGTTGGTTTCTGCAGTAACTGTTAGTTAACTTAGAATTAGATGTTGAGATCTCAAAATATATTTAGAAGTTGGTAGAAATGAAAATATGGCGAAGGGAGAAAATATGTATATAATTGCTATAAGTTAGAGAATGCATTTGCCAATTTTTATAAAAAATAATTAAAAAATTTAGACACCATGTTCCCATTTGCATAATGAACTTTGACTAACCCCAGATCTCTGTCTGCTTTTTAAGGGGAAAGTACTTTGTCATCTTTAACTATCTGGACCCTTAACTATCTGGTTCCTTAATCTCTAAGACATTAGGCTATTTAAGATCCATCAGTGTATTAAATGTTTAAATTTTCAGATTTATTTTTAGAATTTGGTCCCTCAAACTAAATGTAATTTAATTTGTAGTGAAATCCTCACAACCTATGGGAGGAAGAATGTTCCCTTTAATCCCTCATGTGAATTACATGGATTTGAGTTTATACAATATGTAATGTTACGTTCTCTTTCATAACTTAATTATTTTATCAAAACCTAAGGTGAAATTGGCAGGTGTCCTTAGTTTAGCATCCAGCCAAAGATGAATCCAAGAGCAATTTGCTGAAAAGAAATAGAGAAACTTTCTCTTCTGCCAAACTTTCTCATTCCTGCTGCTCTTGAAAACTGTCTGTACAGGGGAAAAAATCTATAAACACAGATATAAAAAGCAACAGTTGCCTCTGTTCAACTTCCCATCACATGTGACCTGATTTTCTAGTTCTCTGTGATGCCCAGACCCTTGCTTCCCAGCAAGAGCCAAAGCAAACTGCTTTCAAGAGTCTCCATCTCTGTTTGCAAACCATACCCAGTTTACCTATTAGACAGGCATCTGGCATGGGGACCACAGCACAGCTTCCTCCTGTACCCAAAGTCTGAGACAGGGGCTGAGCTGTATTCTGTCTGGACTCATCTGTAGATGCAGAGGTCAGTGTTTGATGAGATAAATTGACTTGTTTTTGATCCTAGGACAAAACAAAACATTTTGGGGACCATAAATGGCCTGAGGCTGATTTGTTTTCTGGAGAAGGGCAAAGAGTATAATATACTATAGACTGCCCTTGGAAAAAATGTTGCAAGGGGAAAGAGTAACTCTGAAGAAGGGCTAGAGACCAGGGAGAGACTGACTACGTAATTAATAACCCAAAGCTACAGTCTGTTGCCAAATTTTTCTAGTGATTTCCCCTAATCCTTCAAATTCTTCCTAAAGTCTTTTGAAAGATATTTTTGCAAGATACAACATTAACTTCCATTCTATTTTGCTATCATTTGTATTTTTTTCTTTGCTATGTTCATGAACTAGAGCTATTTCCTGACCTTTTGGACAAGGCCATTATTTTCAGAGTCAAATTAAAAATTTTGGTTAAGGATGCTTATGTATTCTGGAAAAGAAAATTCTGAAGATATCATTTGTGTTCTTAGGCAAATTATGACACCTAGGATTGTTTAACCTTAAAAAATTCTTTTATAATTAAAGCATTAATAGAAATATTACTTATATCAGTTTATTGTTGCATAACCAATGATTCCAAAACTTAAAATGGATATTAAAACAATATTCATTAACTTAGTTTATATTTCTGTGGGATGGAAATTTAGGGTGTTTTCATCTTACAGTTCTGGGTCTTGGCTGGGCCCTCTGTGCTGTCACGTGCATGTCAGTTCAGCATGTCTGCTTCTAGGAGCTCTCTGATTGTCAGAATGACTGTGAGACTAGGCTGCATTTCTCCCACCTTCTAGTTGGTTTGTCCAGATATGTTTATATGTGGTCACAAGAGTGGCTTGACTTAGAACTGGTAGACTATTAGCCTATAACAAGTAACAAAATTGGCTCAATTTATCAGGTAGGGAATTAGACTCCATGATTTCATGGAGGAGCTTGTACTGACCTTGCAAAGGTGCAAAGAGGGGCTGTATTTGCAATTGACCTCACTAATCAATGGCACTACATGCTAGGCAATTTATATACATTTTCACCAATTTTTACAATAACACAATATGTTAATGATCACTTCCTCACTTAAGAGTTGAAGGCACTGAAGTTTAGAGAGACTAATTGCCTTGCCCAAGATTGTAAATAATAATCAGACAAGCTCTATCTTGGACAATAATTTGTGTGAAACAAAATCTTTAGGTTAATTTTTTTCTTGTTCAATTTCATATTTTTTTTTCTTTTATTGATCTTATTTTTTAATAAATACAGGACAACAGTGGAATGCATTACAATTCTTATTACACATATAGAGCACAAATTTTGGTATCTCTGTATATAAAGTATATTCACACCAATTTATGTCTTTATACACGTACTTTTTTGCATTACAATTCTTAATACACATATATACCACAATTTTTCATTTTTTATCTTCATAGTTTCACCTTCTGTTAAGTTCTGGAATCAAATTCTACCATCTTTCTTCCTCTGTTAAAAATCTTATTATACTTTAACACTATATTATTTTTTTCCAGTAATAATTTCTTTTTCTGTAATAAAAAACCAAAAAATAAAATATTTTTTTCTTTAAAAAAAATTTGAGAATTTCTTGATTTTTTAAAAATCTAAACCTCATTATCTTAATTTTAAATAGTAAAATCTGGATAGTAGTCTGTAGTATGGATTTATTCTGTATTAAAAAATTTGGGGGGGGCTGGGGTTGTAGCTCAGTGGTAAAGTGCATACTTAGCTTGTATGAAGCCCTGGGTTTAATCCCCAGCACCACCACCAAAAAAAAAAAAAAAAAATACTATTTTCCAGTCCTCATGAGTATAATAAAAATTGGGGTAAGGGAGGAGAGGAAGATGTATGTCCAAAAGACAGGCAGGTGTTATTAGGACAAAGAAAACAAAGAAATAATAAATGTTCTAGAAGAGATGTGTAATTCTATATACATATCTATATGTACCTTGACTAACCTTCCAGGGCAGTAGTAGAATGCAAAGAGCCATGTTCTCAAGTATTTGCATCTAAAGGTTTCTTGCACAACTGACTACTTGTTTGTAGTTGGTGCATCACCTCACTGTTCTAGCCCTCATATTCTGCACTAGAAAACTAAGGGTATTAGATTTATGAACAACTCTGAATTAAAATAATCCAACCTTCTGACTCTCTACACAGGACATCTGGAGGAATGTACTTACGGCTGAAATTTGACCAGCCTACTGTGTAACAAAGTAGTACCTCGTGTAATTTTCAATCTGTGTATGGGGTGAAGGTGGGAGTTCATAACCCACTTGAATCAAAGTGTGGAATATGATATGTCAAGAAATTTGTAATGTTTTGAACAACCTTAGTTTCTCATCTTTCAAACAGTAACCACAATATTTAACCCTTGCCAAGCTAAGCTAAGTGTATGAATGTCCAATTCCTTTCACTGTGTCCAGAACAGAGTAGGTACTCATAACTTACAGCAGTTGTTGTTGTTATAATTATTATTATCTTTATTATTATTTGCCAGACTTGATGCCAGGTATCAGGGGGAAGATGATAAAGGGTAAGACACATCCCTTCTCCTTAAATAGATTTTATTTGAGAAAATGAGCCATGTGTTCAGGGTAACTTAACAAAGCCTTCCAAGGGATCATTAAAGGAGTTGAACAGTTAGTGCTAGACTATAAAGGAAGGAGTGCTTTGAGGGGACCAGGAGAGGGGAGGGGTGCATCCTGATGCATCCTGAGTCACACACTTACACTTTGAGCGGGGGGTACCAGGGATTGAACTCGGGCACTCGACCACTGAGTCACATCCCCAGCCCTACTTTGTATTTTATTTAGGGTCAGGGTCTCAGAGTTACTTAGCACTTAGTTTTTTCTGAGGCTGGCTTTGAACTCACCATTCTCCTGCCTCAGCCTCCAAGCCGCTGGGATTACAGGCGTGCGCCACCGTGCCCGGCAGACCTGCACTTTCTGAGCCTTCTAAAGCAGTGGGTAGCAAATATGGGTCACCAAGTCACCGTCTGTGCATGCCTTAAGCTTCTTGCTGGCACAGGATGGTGAGAATCTTTGGAGATGCCTGGTTGATCTGATTAAAGGATTCCCAAAGCCTGCGCAGATGTGGACCTAAAGAAGCAGGGAGGGGACAGAGAGGCCTGGGGAGCTCTAGATGAGGCCAACCCAGAGGCAGTGGGATGCAGCTTAGGACATGCCAAGCCCTTCCAGCCCTAAGAGGCTAAACTTGTCCACGTCAGAGCTTCAGAAGCCAGAGATATTTGTGGCCCTTTAGTTAGCTGAAAAACATCTTTTCTTCTTAGAGCAGAGGGCCTGCGGCGGGGCAGAGAGTAGAATGGGCAAGAAAGGAGGCAGAGTTAGCCCCTGGGTCATTAGGCAGCCTGGTCCTGTTTTTATTAAGGGTCTGACAGATAAGGCTCTGGAAGCCTGGACCGGTGCCAGAACGCAGGGGTGTGGCGTGGGCTGCTGGGTTAATGTTCAGAAGAGAGACCATCAGCGCCCTCACTGGGTGAGTGTAATTGCTCGCCTGTTAAGCCTGCATTACAAGATCTGAGGAAAAGGACCCACTGCCCCCACTCACCAGTTCCCCATCTCTGTCAAGGGAAACCAAAAGCGAATGGATGTCACGAGGATTTGGACAGAGCCTCAGAGACAGAAGCACTTGCAACTTTGGTGCACCAAACCTTGGCTTGCAAGATGACCTTGACTTGTCAGATCTCTTGACTCTGCTCAAATCTCAGTCGTCCGAGCAATTTTCTATATGGTCAACTCTTTGAGCAACCTGTCCCTAAACCAAGAGTTGTACCTGAATGATGTCATAGTATGAGCTCAATTTCAAAAAGCACTTTTCTTTTTTCTCTTCAGGCCACTTATTCCAGCCATTGAACCAAGCTCTTTCCAGGCCACAGGTTCACAGATTGGGAACCTAAGGCCTGACAAAGGTGATGTGTGTGTGTGTGTGTGTGTGTGTGTGTGTATGCGAATGATCACATGGCCCCTTAGACAAGGAACCTGGAAGGAGCCAGAAATAGACCAATATTTCACAACACAGTTGATGCCGCTTCTGGTTTGGGCTCAGGCAAATAACGTAAGCTCTCTGAGCCCTAGTTTCATCATCTTTAATATAGGGGCAGGCAATGTTGCTTATTACACAGGGATGGTGTGGGGATCTAAGGGGTTAATGATAAGAATGACATCAAGCTCTGAGACTGGCTAGTTCCTAAAGGCCTTTAGGACAAGTGGAATCTTGAATCTGAATTTCAGTAAAGGGTAAGACGTCCTCCAACACTAGGTCAGTTTCACCCTCATATCCACAGACAGCCCCAGTCCTGCGCGTACCTAGGCCAAGTGCATATCTGATAGCCTCCCTCTTTCTCCTTCATCAGCAATTTTCAGGAGCACCCCCATCTCCCAGCTCCTTTGCTAATCTCCCTGTATCTCTCTTGCTTTGCAGCATGGTCATATTGGCTTTGGATTTGGGGGGAGACGTTCCCCTGATCCTTTGGAATGGGCTTGAGAGTAAAAGCACAGAGGTTTGGTGGGGGAAATTGGTCAAGGACAGGCCAAGGGGGTATCACTGCAGTTCTTCAGAACAAACCAGCTTGGGGAATCCTGCTACCCAATCTCAATTTCTCTTCTATCCTCCTCTGGACAGGCTTTTATGGCTTGTTCCTGTCTTCTTTTCCTTTCTCTCCCCCTCCCTTCTTTCCATCCTTTTTTCCTTCACTTTGCATGTTCATTTCAAACAGGATAATGATGCTCGGGAGAGGATCACATTGTGAAATCTACCCCCATAAAGTTCTTCTCCTCCCAGCTAGCTCACCATTTGCAAAATGAGGAAGAATTAAATTTATTTGACAAGGTCATTGTGAGGATTCTGGATAATGCATAGAGCCTGATACATGCTGGACTTTTGATAAATGGCTGTGACTCTGTTGGGGTGTCAAATGCCATTTGTAATGGGGGACTCTATACCTGTTGGGACTATGCCTGTCTCTCCGTTTCCTAGATCTGCTGAATGTGTGATACACAGGTCAATGTGGCAGCTCTAATATGGGAAGAAAACAACAAGGTCCCCAGAGATCTCTTCTCCAGGCTAAGAGGAGCTGGTTCTTCAGTGGTTCCTCATGTGATCTGGACCTTTTCTTGTTCTGTCCATACTTCTTTGGGTTGAGCCCAAATTTATCAGTGTCCCTTTTAAAGGGACACCAGAAATTAACTGTGTGTGTCATGGGAAAAATCACCTCTGAGGCTGCCCTGTCTTACTGTAGACCATGGAAGTTAATGCCTGCTGCCACCAATGACCCATTCCAGGGATGTTCAGTAAGATTTCTGGAGATAGAGGAACAAATAAACACATTAAAAATACATGTTCTTACAGGAGATAAGAAGACTTCAGGAATTCTGGAATGTTCCATTTCTTGATCTGGGTGATGGTTATCTGGGTAACTCATTTTGTAATAATTTGTTAAACTAAATATTTAAAAACAATTTCCTTACTGAGATACAATTCACTCATTTCAAATCTACAATTCATATGTTTTTATAATATTCTCAGAGTTGTGCAGTCATCTCCACGTTCGATTTTTAGAACTTTTCCATTACATCAAAAAGAAACCCTAAGCAACTCAGTGAAACCCTGTTTCAAAACAACAACAACAAAACAAAAAAACAAACAAAAATAGAAAGGTCTGGGGTAGCTCAGTGGTTAAGTGGCCCTGGGCTCAATCCCTGGTACAAAAAAAGACAACAGACCTTGTATACTCCAGCCATCGTCCTCCGCTAGCTCCAACCTCACCAGTCCTAAGCAACCACTAATCTATTTTCTATCTCTAGAATTACCTTTGGGTAAAAGGTGAGATGTAACAGTAAGTGTTACCTGTCCCATTTTACTTATGGGAAAACTGAGGCTGAGAGCAGTAAAAGAATCTACTCAAGCTTCAAGATAATAGAAGAAATCCTTGTCATACCACCTAAGTGCAGTTTGCTGCTTGGAGGGGAACCTGACACCCTGGTTCTGATAAGCCCTGAGTAGCACTGGTGCCAGCTGCTGCCATCAAAGCCTCCAGTCACTTAGCTGTCATTTACTTGTGGTGGTCTGTGGGCAGAGTTCTTCCTTCTCCTTCTACTAGGCGCCCTATCTTGCTGTTTCTAGTTTTGTCCAGGCACTACACATCTCCATTGCTTTGAAAGTTAAGGTAGGCACGTCTGTTGGGTTCTCCAGCAAGCAGATACTTAGGTGGAGTTAAGTCTTGCAGGCAGTAAAACTTGGGAGAGGAAAAAGCAGAATCAGGCAAATTCAATCTAAGGAAGTCTTTTTTTTTTAAAGAGAGAGAGAGAGAATTTTAAAATATCTATTTATTTATTTATTTTTAGTTTTCGATGGATACAACATCTTTGTTTGTATGTGGTGCTGAGGATCGAGCCCGGGCTGCACGCATGCCAGGAGAGCGTGCTACCGCTTGAGCCACATCCCCAGCCCCTAAGGAAATCTTCGCCAGCCCACTGGGCAATGCCAAGGCAGATGTTCATACTACCATTTTTCTTAGTCATTGACTGACTCCCATCTGCCCCCTCCAAGGAACTTGTGACCTCCACTAAGAACCTGAAGTGGACCATAAGGAAGCAGATGATTACCCTCTTCAAGTCCTTTTTGGAAGAATATCTGATCCTTACATGTCCTCATCTGCCAGTGCCCCCAGACAAAGCTAGAAACCCCTGTAGGAAGAGGGAATTCCTGGAATCCAGAACCACTAACTGTAGACCCGACTAAACATTAAAGGGCAGGTTGCTTCTGGTCTCTGTGCACCCCCTTTTCTGTTAGGAGCCATTTGTCACCATGTTGGGGGAATTCTTCAGGGTCTTTGGTCCTTAGTGCTGAAGGACTTGGAATTAGGTGGCTTGCTCTAATGCACTCTGTGCTGTTATTTCTGAGTGAATTCAGATCTCTGCTAATGGTCATAGTCACCATTGTCATTGTCATCACCACCTTCACCATGACCGTCTTCCCCAGCATCAAAGAACATTCTTAAAATACCAACTCCTCTGTGATGCCTGATTGAATTACAATGCAAAGGAAAGATTCCAACTCACTGTCTTCTAGACCTTCTTGTATGAAGGTCAATCATATACTAAACCAAACAGAGAATAAACAGTGAATTTCTGAGATCCATGGTCCTGGGCTTGCAATTTCCTCTCTGTGAAATAAGAATGGCTTTGGCGGCCTCCTGCCCAGCCCTAAAGGATCAGGGAGACTTGAGGAGATAATGGAGGTGAGAGCCTGTGAGCACTCCATTCCACTCTTATCAAAGCATCTTTCGCCCGAGGCTCTTGAAACCTCTTAAAAGCACCATCACATTTTCATCATATAAAAATTGCCCAAGAGAGACTTTGTCATTACCAGCTCTTGGTGGGAATCTGGCATTCATCCTCACATTCCTCTATGATCACAGAGTCTTGTTGATCCAAAGAGACCACAAAGGGCATCATTCTTCTGGCCTATCTGAGGAGAAGTCTGGGGCCAAAGGCAAAAGCACCAGAGGACCTTTTTGTGCCTCCCTCTGCATGGGTCCAGGAAGTGGTTCACAAGTGTGGTCCTCAACACCCTGGTCCTCTTGGCAGGCCAACTCTTTTCCAAGCTAACTTTTATTTAATTCTACTTCCTACTGCAGACCCACTAAAAGGATTTTGCCAGCTGTCCATATTTATGTAGCTAGTATGTCACAGGGACAGAGCATGTCCAAGGTTCTGTGGGAACACGGAAGCCAGGGAAAGCAGTTAGGGACTTCCCTCCACCTCCTCATTCTCAGGTGAGGCATGCAGAGAGAGCAGGCGCAGAGCCTGCAGGACACGGCTCCCTGATTGAAGTGTCCTTGCTCTTGCTTCCAGGGTGTACTGTAAGATGGAAAGAACTTGGGCTTTAGAGGTAATTGGATCTGGTCTGCCACTTACTGACTGTTTGACCTTGGGCAAATGACTTTACCACTCAGAGCCTCAGTTTCCTCAGCGGTTAATTAGAGATAATAATACTCACTCTGCCGAGTGACTGAATCACAATAGGTACTTGATAAATGGTAATTATAATAATCCTTAAATTTTCTGCTATAAATTCCACAGGTAGCTATTAAAAATTTACTCTTTCTTTATTCATTTGTTCAATGAATAAAGAAAAAAGAATGAATGTTCCATCCATTCATAAAATATTTATGAATTCGGAAGTGAGTTGGACTCATAGGAGGTTCTACCAAGAAATGGAAAGCAGGATCCCTGGGGTTGGGGGTTTCACTCAGTGGCAGGGTACTTGCTTAGTACCTACAAGGCTCTGGGTTTGGTCCTTGGCACTGGGGGAAAAAAATTAAAAAGGAAAGAAAAGAAAGAGAAAGCAGAATCCCTGAGCTCAAGAAACTCAAACTTGGAAACAGTTGAATTATAAGATGGGGACAGTTGTACCTTCTTGACTGTGTTGCTATGACAGTTGAGTGAGCTAAGCTTGCCAGGTGTATAGCTTGGTGTCTGGCCCCAAGTAGACTCAATGAGGGTGTAACCAGACTGGGGTTGGGTCTGATATGGGACCTCCCAATATGGCCTTCACTTAGATGGGCTTCTTTCAAGGATCTGTGTACCTAATTCTGTTTTTGTTGTCACTTTGTTTTGATCTGGTTTTCATTCCTGTAGAGGGCCTCTCAAGTTGCATAACCTTCAGGGCCCACAAGTCTTGGATTGCACTTCACAGGGGACTGGGTTTTAAAGTTGGATGATAAAATAGAGATCTCATGCTCTGAGAGTCTGAGAACTACACAGGTAATCAGGATACCTTGAGATCTGAAAGAAAAGTATTAATCAAGGAGAGCTAAATAATGGAACAAGGATTTGAAAATGGCAAGTTACAAGACTGAGAGGAAAAAATGAGATGAAGGCATGTACTTTGAGCAGAATCCCCATTCCACTTTTAGTTTATCTGTTCAAGAAATATGCTGATTTTTGGCCTTTGAAGCCACAGTGTTCTGATTTTACTTATTTCTGTCACTATGGCAGATACCTGAGATAAGCAACTTATAAAGGAGAAGATTTATTTTGGCTTGTGGTTTCAGAGGTTCCGGTCCATGATCAGTTGGCCCTGTGGCTATTAGAGCTGTGGCGAGGTGGTACCTCATGTCACGACAGGAGGAACAAAACTGCTCACCTTAAAGCAAGCCAGGGGCGAGGAGGTGGAGGAGGACGGTTCCACAATCCCCTTCAAGGACAGGCTCCCTACAACCGAAAGACCTTCCAGCAGCCCCACCTCTCACATGTTCTGCCACCTCCCAATATAACCTCCCTATGACCAAGCCTTGAACACATGGGCCTTCTGGGGACACTGAAGAGCCAAATCATAGTGCACCATGACTGTGGACAGACCAAGCAACCTTTTCAGAATTTCAGTTTTCTCATGTATAAAATGATGATAATTGTAATATTATTTAGTAATGCAAGTAATATTGTGTGAAATTAGAGAGATATTTTTGAGAAAGTGCTTTATAATCCGTAAAGAGCTCTGTTGGTCCATATTGATTCCAATTCATTTTCAGGATTTTCCCAGAAGAAAACCTGGCTCATTACATGATTTTAAGCAATTCTCTTAACTTTTCCAAGCCTTGGTTTCCGCATCTCAATCATGAAAATAATTATAGTTTGCCTTCAGTGCAGTTATTAAACACCAATGAAGTCTTTTTTTTTTTTTTTTTTTTTTGTGAGACTGATCTTTAAGTTCTTTGGGAGGAAATAAATTAAGACATTCCAATTCACTCTTATTCTGACCATTACTAGAGGGTCGAAAGGAGAATTTCTCAAGACCCAGTGTCATTGTGCCCACTTGGACATGATGTTAATGAAAACATCAGTGTTAGTGGATGTAGCTGGGTGCAGCATTGTGACAGTGGCTTCTCTTGGTTGAATGCTTGGTGTATGCTCAATGTTTTAACATGTAGCTTTGCTTCAAAGTCTTATGATGCACTTCTGTGCTTGGCATTATGTTGTACTCCATATAGATGAGGAAAATTAGGGTTATGATATTCCCAAAAATACCATTCTTAGTGAACAGAGGAGATTCCAACCCAGGCCACTGTGGTAGTCTGCTTTTCCTGGTGTTCCTAGTTGATTTTCAGCTCCTTTATGGTCCAAAATAAGGGATACCTGAGTTCTATAGGAGGTACCATAAGATCTGTAGACTCTAGTACACTGTGAAGATGTTTTTGTACTTGAGAAAGTCTGCATCTTTGCTTTTACAGCCACTGTGATGGCTCCTGACATCACAGTGGTCATTGCCTATATAACAATGTCCAAAATAGAAAGCTTCAGCTTCTCTATCCATTATGGCTATGTCTGTTAACCAGTCTCTTCAAAGGTCTAATAACAGAGGCCACCATGAAGATGGCTTGACCCAGAAAGAGGCAGGACTTGAGTCCATAATGCCAGGGACAGGCTCTACAGCAAAAATGGCAGTCCATGATGGAGTGCATTTCTTCTGTGATGTTGGACAGCACACAGACACCTCTGAGGGACAGACAAGATCATACCGCTGAGTGTGATACAGATGAGCAGTCAACCCCCAACCTCTAAAACCACACCTGTAGCACTGACCTCTACCCCTACCCTAAAGGAAGTGTTTTCTTCCACCCCACGCTCACATAGGTTGGTTCATGGGTCTCTACTATTAGATGAGTAATGAAGAATAGGGTAGAAGTCTACCCTTCTGGCCAATTCCAAGCTAAAATAACATGTTCAAACACCATGTCATTATTATTACCAATGATAATAAGAGGAATAATGAGCAGGAATTGCTTTTATTAAATAAATCAGGAAAACACACTTTACAACATGCTCCAGAGATGTCAAGAGGCCCTCTAGGTGCTGGGAGGGTGTTGGAGCATGTGTTGCTCTCCATTATAAGGGAGTTTCTCCTCAATTACTCGTCTCTGCACAGCAGGTCAGGACTCATCTTTTAAATATATAATAACATAAACGGATTTTCTGTTTATCAGCTACTATATTATAAGCGTGTGTTTCCTCCCCATAAACTCCCACTTTTAATAGGTGTGTTTTGGAAATGATACCATAATTGTAGCCATTTAAAGACCCAGATAGTTAACCTTCATCTCCTGCTATTTTTCTCAGTTTTGGAATAAGTAGGGAAACCTGAGCTTCTGGAGCCCTGTAACCTTCAGGGTCAAGTGTAGGGCTCTGCTATGCTGGAGTACACAGAGACGATCAAGAAGTGCTTTTTGAATAAATAAATGACACCTAGCTCATCTCCATCACCCCCTGTTTCTCAACAGGACTATACCTGAAACCATCCTGTAAAAGTAACTAGGCTAGGAATGTTGCTCAGTGGTACAACACTTGCCTAGCATGCATGAGGCCTGGGTTCAATTACCCACATGGCAAAACAACAACAACAACAACAACAACAACCAAAAGTAGCAATAGTAATGTAGCAGGACATCAGCTGAAGAGTAAAATATGTCCACCATTTTAGTGGGCTTGGGCTTTAGCTCTGCGGCAGAGTGCTTACCTAGCATGGCACAGACCCTGGATTTGATGCCCCTGCCAAAAAAAAAAAAAATCCATCATTTCATCTCAGTTTCTATATATGGGAGGGGGTGGTATTGGGGATTGAACTCAGGAGCTCAGGTGTGCACCACTGAGCGACATTCCCAGCCCACAGTATGTGTGATTAAGTAGTAATCACAGTCTTTTGGGATGCATTTGATACATTTATAATCATTAATTTCTTTACAACTCCCTTTACATGTCAACATTATTTTTCTTAACAATTATGAAATAGTCATTTTCTTGATTCATTCTTTGGTTTTAAAATAATAATTTAAAAATAATGGATAAATAATCATATTAAAGATATTATCCAAATTTAGTGATGTGTTTCATGCTGAAACCCAAATAAATGATTACTAAGCAACATATCGTACCTTGAAGTTCATACTATTCCATGGTCTTAGATTTTTAACACAGATGAAAACTTTATGTCTTCTCAAAAGATGATAGAATGGAAGTCAGTCAAATTATGTCTTTGCCTTTATATTCACTCTGCTATTAATGTTTATCTCAACTCAACCCTTTAAATTCAAGAATACACGACAGCCCCGGGGCTGCAAATATGACTGTGTCTAGAATAACACTCTAGCTATTCTAAACTGTTATGCCATTAGGAATGGACTGTGGGAACACAGGTATTTAGCTAACTAAGTCTTTGGGGAAGGGGATAGGGAACAGTACTACCCAATTAACTCCTAGGTAGAATAAAATGTTTTTTAAAAATAAGTAATGAAAAGGTGATTATAGATGTAATTATAATTTATATATAGAAATATAATTAAAGTCAATAAATAGTAATCAGAGCAACTCTCTTAGACTTAGACCAATATAAGGTTTGGTCTTGGGGGTGGGAGTGGTGTTTTGTCACTGACTTTGTTTAGAACTGCCGGTGCATGGAAGTTATAAAAGGCAGCTGGACTTTGGTTCCGCTAATGTTTAAAATTCTCTGCAGACAATGTCCACCACCCTGGGCCCTTGAGCATCTCTCTGCCAGCAATTGATCCCTTGGAAAACCCATTTGAAGTAACCATGCACTCAACACAGCGTGACCTTGGCCTCTCACATTGATTCTACGGGTCACTCTCTGGTCTAAGATCTGAGACCTGTTGGGTTGAGGTAATGGTAATGGAAAGGGCTGTTGATTAATCTCCTGAGACTTTAGGGTATAACTAATTCGGTTTTGGGGTCCTCGAAAACACACCATTTCCCAAAAGGAGCAGAAGGTGTTTTGTCCCCTCACTGTAGAATACCTCGGGGGGACCTGAAGTCCCAGAGCAGGAGCCAGTGCCCAGAAGAGGGTGATGAGCACAAACAAGAGGAGACAGTGGCAGAGCCCAAGAAGGAACTGACCACAGAAGCAACCCAGTGGGTGCTCTCAGTTGAAACACCAGATACATCCGTATGTATAAAATGAAGATTTCTGAGGTCTCCAGGTATAAGAACTTTCAATGACTTTATCTCTTTTCCATCTCGTGGTCGTTTTGCCAGGTAGATGCCATTGTTACCAATCTCAGTTCATAGTTTAGAAACTGAGATCCAGAGAGGTTGCTGAGCTCCCCCAAGACCATGGAACCCCCATGGTGTTGAAGCTTGTGATTCTCTGAGCGAATCTTAAGTCTGGAGCAGGCTTGTGGAGAGGACACCATGAAACACCTGCTAGAAATGTGGCTCTTACGCCGCTTGCGAATATGCAATCTCAGATGCCACAAGTGAAAAGCTAAGGACTCTTTTTTTTTTTTTTCATTTTTAAAAATTGAGGTGCGTTTTCATCAGCTTTTTTTTTTTTTCTGCTGTGACTAAAAGACCTGACCAGAACAATTGTAATGGTGCAAAAGTTTATATAGGGTCTCATGATTTCAGAGGTCTCAGTCCATAGACAGCAGTCTCCATTCCTTGGGGCTTGAGGTGAGGCAGGACATCATGGCAGAGACCAGCTCACACATAGAAGCAGAGAAAGAGAGGTGTCCACTTGCGATGCAAATATAGACCCCAAAGCCACGCCCCCAATTCTCACCTCCTCCAGCCACACCCCGTCTGCCTTCAGTTACCACATAATCAATCCCATCAGGAGATTAATTCACTGATTGGGTTAAGGCTCTTGAGAGCCAATTATTTCTCCTCTGAACCTTCTTGCGGTGTCTCACACATGAGATTTGGGGGGACACCTCATAACAAGGTGTAAGTTCATAAAGGTCCCATTTCCAGCCCAACCTCTTTCAGGGTAACTGCTGATCAAGATTCTAGCTCAGAGGCTAATTTCAAGATTTTTTTTTCCTCTCTCTCTTTCTCTCTCTCTCTCGTCATTTAAAATATCAAACAACTCAACAAATGATGTTTTTTTCATAAGACTCACTTATCTTTGTAATAAACTGAGCAACACAGCACCCTCTACCTCAGATTATTCCCACATCTGGAATGAACTTTCGCCAGGTAGCCATGTGCCTTATCCACCTCCGTCAAGTTTTGTTTGAATTCCTTCTTTTCAACCAGGTCTGGCTTGAACAGACCATTCAAAGTTGCAATCCCAGCCCTGGTGGTCCACGCTTACTTCTCAGCATTTCCCACTATCTGATGCTGTGGGTGTGGTTTGCCTCCTCTGAAGCTCATGTTGGAGTTTAATCACCAGAGGATAGAAATGATCCAGATGCAGTGGCCTACTCCTGTAATCCCAGCTACTCAGGAGGCTGAGATGGAGGCCAGCCTCAGCAACTTAGTGATACCATGTATCAAAATAAAAACTGAAAAGGGCTGGAGATGTAGCTCAGTGGTAGAGTGTCCCTGGGTTTAATCTCAGTATTGGAAGATAAAGAAAAGATAGAAGCTTATTCTGATTTTGGTATTTAGAGGTAGGCATTTGGGAGGTGATTAGGGTCAGATCAGGACATCAGGGTGGAACCCCGCCCCCCTGCCCCCGGTTGAATGAATGAATAAGAAGAGAAAGGAGACTTGCACACATATATGACCTCTCCATGTCTTGCCATGTGATGCCCTGCATCACCTTGGGACTCTTCCAGCAAGGTCATCACCAGGTGCAGCCCCTTGACTTTGGACCAGAACTGTGAGCTGAAACAAACCTCTTTTCATTATAACTTACCCAGGATTTGGGTCTGTGTTACAGAAACAGAAAACTCTCAAATACACTGAATCCAGTTTTCCTTATTTGTTTCTTCTCATCTCTGCCCAGTAGAAATGAGCTTTCCCAGAGAGGATTGTTGTAGTCCTCAGTTCATTGTTTATCACCGTCCCACACCCCCACAATAGTATTTGCTGCTTAGTATCTCCTCCGTTAATATTTGTTTAAGAAGTGAACATCCGGTAGACCCACTAAAACACTTGAGCAAATGAGACCTGAAACTTAAACACTCACTTCTAATTCAGAATGTTAAAAATAACTGCATCCATCCATTCTATTGGGAATTACAAACTCATTCTTCAACAGGTCGCCATAACTTTTAATTGTGAACAGAGAAACTCGAAAATCTTTGGAATCAAAAGGAACCCTGGCTCTGCCAATCCCTAATTATATGAACGTGGGCACATTAGTTTACTTTCTCGGGCCTTAGTTTCTTCTCAGTTGAAAAATGAGAATAGTCACATCTGTTTCATAGGACAGCTGTGAACATTATGCAAAGCACCACTCAGTAAGTAGAAATGGTATTATTACAGTGTTCTCAGTCATGTCAGCATCACATGGCTCATACCTTTGCACAGTGACAGGGGCTAGTCTTGCCCATGAAACTGCAGCTAGAAAGGAGGATTTTTTCTGTTTATTTGTTGTTGGTTTTTGTTTGTTATGTTTGTTTTGTTACCAGGGATCAAACCCAGGGGCACTCAACCGCTGAGCCACATCCCCAGCCCCTTTGAGATAGTTGTTTTGCACTGAGTTTCTTAGTGCCTCACTAAGTTGCTGAGGCTGGCTTTGAACTCACGATCCTCCTGTCTCAGCCTCCCATGCTGCTGGGATTAGAGGCGTGCACCACCATGCCCAGATTATTTTTCTTTTCATTTGTTCTTTTTAGGTACACATGATAGTGGAGTGTATTTTGACATACGTACATGGAGTATAACTTGTTTTAATTAGGATTCCATTCTTGCAGCTGTACATGATGTGGAGTTTCACTGGTCATGCATTCATATATTAACGTGGAAATGTTATCTCTGGTTGAGTCTTAGGATCCAGTTTCCGTTGTTAATGATGTTTTCCTGCCTGACCACCATAGGTGCCTTGAGTTGGAAATTGTTTGCATTTACACTGTAAATTTATTAATTTTAATTTATGTAAGGTTGTTTTAGTACTCAATTCTTTAAGAGATGATAAATTTTTGGTTTTCTACTGTTGTGAGAACATTCAGCCCCAGCAACACTTCATTGAGTAAGGAAAAATAAAGTGCTACAGTACAAAAAAAAAAAAGAAAAGAAAAAGAAAAAGAAATGTTACGTCTGATTTATTCTACTGCCTTTCTTTTTCTATCTCCCCTCCCTTCCCTTCATTCCCCTTTATCTAATCCAATGAATTTCTATCCTTCCCTCCCTTATCCCTTATTGTGCATTAGCATCTGCATATCAGAGAAAACATTTGGCCTTTGGTTTTTTTGGGATTGGTTTATTTCACTTAGCATGGTAGTCTCCAGCTCCATCCATTTACCAGCAAATGCCATAGTTTCATTCTTCTTTATAACTGAATAATATTCCATTGTGTGTGTGTGTGTGTGTGTATATATATATATATATATATATATATATATATATATATACACACATATATATATATATATATATATATATATATATATAAAATCACATTTTCTTTATCCATTTATCTGTTGAAGGGCATCTAGGCTGGTTCCATAAATTCACTATTATGAATTGTGCTGCTATAAATATTGATGTGGTTGTGTCACTGTAATACGCTGATTTTAAGTCCTTTGGGTATATGCCAAGGAGTGGGATAACTGGGTCAAATGGTGGTTCCATTCCTAGTTTAGAAAGGGATATTTTGTAGACAAGTGATTATTTTCCTTAAAGTTCTTTAAACCCACACTCATTCTCTGTGATCACAGTCCATATCACTGGGGCAAGAGAAGAGAGAAGAGTTCTGTGGCACAATGCTTATAAGATACACCTACTGTGAAAAAAATGTTCAACATTTCTAGTAATTAGAGAAATGCAAATCAAAACTACTCTAAGATATCATCTCACTCCAGTCAGAATGGCAGCTATTAAGAATACAAGCAACAATAAGTGTTGGCAAGGATGTGGGGAGAAAGGCACACTCATACATTGCTGGGGGGACTGCAAATTGGTGCAGCCAATCTGGAAAGCAGTATGGAGATTCCTTAGAAAACTTGGAATGGAACTACCATTTGACCCAGCTATCCCCCTCCTTCCTAGGTTTATACCCAAAAGACTAAAAACAGCATACTGCAGTGACACAGCCACATCAATGTTTATAGCAGCACAATTCACAATAGCTAAACTGTGGAACCAACCTAGATCCCCTTCAATAAATGAATGGATAAAGAAACTGTGGTGCATACATACACAATGGAACATTACTCAGCATTAAAAGAGAACAAAATCATAGCATTTGCAGGTAAGTGGATGGAGTTGGAGAATATCATACTAAGTGAAGTAAGCCAATCTCCAAAAACCAAAGGCCAAACATTTTCTCTGATGGGTGGATGCTGATCCACAATGGGTATGGCAATGGGAGCGTGGGAGGAATGGAGAAACTTTGGATAGGGCAAAGAAGAGGGAGGGGAAGGGAGGAGGCAGGGGGTAGGAAAGATGGTGGAATGAGATGGACATCATTATCCTAGGTACGTGTATGGAAGACATGAATGGTGTGAATCTACTTTGTGTGCAACCTGAGACATGAAAAATTGTGCTCCATATGTGTACTATGAATTGAAATGCATTCTGCTGTCATGTATAACAAATTAGAATAAATAAATAAATAAATGAGAGAGAGAGAGAGAGAGAGAGAGAGAGAGAGAGAGAAGATGCACGTGCTGATGGGACGTTCATACGAGGTGGTGGATGTAGGAAGACACACATATCTCTTCCTGTTTCCAGATTTATGACCAGGCCATAATTAGTTCTCATTAACTTTGCCACAGGCTCTTCACTGCCACAGATGCAGGGTCCCTGTGTGTAGCAGCTCAGCTAGACGGACTCTCAGCTCCTTCTTCCACTACACCTGAAGACTTGGAGGGAGAAGGAGCAGTGCAGAGCCCTTCCAGCCAGCAGCTGCAGGATGCCTGGGTCGGCCCTGGGACTTGATCTCGTAGTGTAGAAAGGGAAGGAAAGGGCTGATGATGGGGAGAGTCTTGGGCCACGGAGAGCCAGCTTTGTTTTCTTGTTGGCCAAGTTCTAAGGCCAGGGGTGGAAGTGTCCGCTCTTGCTGGATGCCCAGCCCCTCTGTGACTCGCCAGTGTTTCTCACTTGATGGCTTTGCAGAAGCAGTCAGTTGTCCACTGCCCAGGACTTACGATCTCCCCACCCTCAGCCTTTGTTAGGGAGTGGCGGCACCTAGGGAGCTGTGGACCGCAGAGCTGTGTCCAGGATTAAACACAGACCAAAAGAAGAAGGGAGGGTCCCACCGGGAGGGTCCCACCCAGGATTCACACTGTCTGTGGACGTATCTACGGCTGCTGAAACCGTGGGTAACTACATCTCAGTATTACTCACAGAAGGCTTTTCCCTTTCACCTGTAGCCCTTAACAATTTCCGCATGCTGTCCACAGACCAACTGAATACATTTCAATAAAGACTTACTGATTTTATTTGATGAATATTGATTGAGTGCTTGCTACATATTAAACATAGGTCAGGAACCTCCTTCAGGGAAAAAGGCAGATGAGGCCCCTGGCCACTGTGCACCTGGACTTTACATTCTTGAGACTGGTGGTGGGAGTGACAAACAAACAAAAATAAACTGGAAATACTTAGATAGTGATAAGTGCCATAGAAAATAAAAAGGAGCAATGTTAGAGTCTGTAAACAAGTCAAAATAACACCTGGCATTTTGCCAGGGGAATGCTAGAGTTCGTAAACAAGTCTGGATGGTGCCTGGCAAAATGCCAGAGGGAGTGATTTGAGAAGTAACAAAAGAGAGCCATTAAGTGTAGAGATTCCTGATTGGTTGACTGATGTATCTAGTTTATGCTAATTAGATAAGCTGTGTGGAATGTATAAATACTGCTCCTGTCCTGCAATAAACGGTTCCTACTCCTGCTGTATCAATCTACACAAGTTGTTCGTCACCCCCCTGATTATTCTGCTGCAGCCGGACTACGGCAGAGCAAGATGGAGAGTGGCTGAGTGTTGAGATGGTCAAGAAAATCCTTTCTGAGGACATGACATTTGAGCTCAGATCTAAATTATGAGAATAGTGCAGATGAGTTTGTACTGAGGGAGTGGCATGGGCAAAGGCCCTGAGGCAGGAGTCAGTATGGCTGGCGTCACTGAGTCCTTGAAAGGTTAGTGTGCTTAGAATATATAGAGGCAGTGGGAAGAAGCAGGAATGAGGTCAAAGGTCAGCCAACTTATCAGGACCTTGTCAGACACGGTAAGAAGTGTCAAGACATGGAGACAACATCAAGATCAGGGCAATGACATGATGTTACTACTCTCTTGGACATCTGATATCACAATGGGATTGGAAGAAAAATGGGCATCTTTCACATGCATGAGCTACATCACAGTGGAAAGGACACTGGCCTCTACCTGGAGTGAGAAGCAGCAGCTACACAGCTTCCTGCTTGCATTGCATTGGGTGTTCTCACTGCTCAGTTTTGAAGCCTGATTTCCTTATCCATAGAATGGGATAACTGCACCCTGAACCACCTCCTGAAGGTGTGGTACGGGTCAAATGAGACATTGTGAAAGGTGTGCATGTGCAGAGGGGTGGAAGGGATGACGGTCTGTTGTGTTCAGAGGCAGTGGCCTTGATCGGAACCTCAAAACACTGGACATTTGTGATCATTCCTTTGGAACCTTGGAACCTGCGGTGCTTTTCAGACTGCGCTCCTCTTACTTGGGTGGTTTTTCCCCCTGAATGAAAGTCAATGCTGCCTCCATTTACTCCCAAGGCCTCAGAAGAGAGCCCCCAGCTGCTGCTCACAATGGGAACCCTGATCCTTGCGCTGGCACCACAGGGCTGACCAGCTCTCCAAGACGTTATCTTCTTTGATCCTGGCAACTCCACCAAGGGGCAGGTAGTTTGATTTCCCGGGTAGAACGCCCCCCCTTCCCTGCCTCATGTCATCAGGCACTTATCCACAATGTTTCCAGACTAAAAGGTTTGCATTTGTCCTCGAACAGAGGCTCTTCCTAAGTCAGGTGAGGCGTGTCGATTTCCCAGATTTTCTGAGAACTCTCCCTAATGGCTGCCAAGTTGAGTTCCTCCACAGGAAGCCTTTCTTGCTCTCTGACAGAAATCCTGATGGTATCTGAGCACCTGACCTCTGGTTCTGCCTTCACATGTACCCTCTCTGGCATCCAGATATCTGTGAGACTCACCCTTGCAGCTTGTCGAAGTGAGAAGGAATCTCAGAGACCAGGGAACCTGAGGTCTGGCAGGACATGGCCCCAGAGTGACAGACTCCGAGGCTCTGTCAAACTCCAGGCAGTATGGCACCACTTATTCCCCAAACACCAGGATCTGTGGTTCAGGAGATGGCAAATTCTCAATGCTCATAGTATAGTATCCTAGACCCAGAGCTGATTTGCTGGGTCACTGAGAGAGGAGCCTTCTAGTTTCCTGCTAACATAGACCTTCTGGGTGAGGAAACTGAGAAGCCAGGTGAAGCTTCAGCTATGGGCCACATCCTTGGAGCTGAATGGACTGCTTCCTGGGGGTGTGGGGTGGCACAGGGGGAAAGGCAGGCTTGGGAGTTGGGCAGATCCAATTTCACAACCCTGTTCTCTCACTTACAAACTATAAGTCAGGTGACTGTCCCTGAGCCTTGGTGCACTCATCTGTGAACCAGGGAGAAAAATCATGAGCTATTTGGGAGGATTAAATCTACTCCTGCATGGTGCCCGGGCTCCCCTCCCCACTATTAATTTGGGTGGCACCTCTCTAGCTTCTGGCCTGAGTTGGAATTGAGAGTAGATGGACTCAGATGACCAGGAAAGAGGGGCTGGGGTTGTGGCTCAATGGTAGAGCATTTGCCTACCGGGTGTGAGGCACTGGGTTCGATTCTGAGCACTACATATAAATAAATCAATAAAATAAAGGTCCATCAACATCTAAAAAAATTAAAAAAGAAGAAAAGATGACGACAATGACCAGGAAAGAAAGTCATCTTAGTCATTGACTCTCAAAAATCAGACCTTGAACTGGGCGCAGTGGCACACACCTATAATCCCAGCTACTCAGGAGGCTGAGGTGGGAGGATTAAGAGTTCAAAGCCAGCCTCAGCAACAGCGAGACACTAAACAACTCAATGAGACCCTGTCTCTAAATAAAATACAAAATAGGGCCGGGGATATGGCCCAGTGGTCAAGTGCCCCTGAGTTCAATCCCTGGTACGCCCTCCCCCACAAAAAAAATCAGACCTTGTGGAGCTATTTTCAATGAATCAGAGACCTCTGAATTAAAGGTATGGAAATCAAGGAAGAACATGCTGGGGTCAAAATACTTTTTTTGGGTTGTGCCAGTTCAGGTTCTTCGGAAAATAGACCCATGGGTGATGCATGGCTGAATCTGGACCCTGGCTGGTTCCCCAGCCACCGCAGGGTCTTGGGTGGCTGCTGACACGCAGGGGAGGACCCAGGGTTGTCTTCACCAGCCAAAGCCACAGCTGCCCAGAGTCAAGATGAGCCAGGGGAGACGGGCTCACACTGTATAAAGGGTTCACTACACAGATCCTTTAAATATGCACGTGCCAAATGCACTCATTCCCTAAACATTGACTGACAACAGCGGTCAGTAGGCAGACCCTGGCATCCTGACCAGGACAGAAGGGAATCTCAAAGCCTTTGGAGTTTTTTTTTCGAGATTTTTTTTTTTTCAGGGCAGGGGTAGGCAGTGGACTCACAGGACTACTTTAAAAAAAAATAAAGCATTATAAGGACAAATTTTTCTACTTTCTATTGATGATGGATTAAAATTGGAAGATAATTTTGGACTATTTCAACTCTTGGTAACAAAAATTAAAATAGTCTATCTTTGTGCCACATAACAATGTTTTAGTCAGTGAAATACCACTTCTATGACAATGGTTCCATAAAGCTACAAAAGAGTTGAAGAACTCCTGCTGGCTAGTGACATTGTAACATCATAGTGCAACACGTTATTCACGTGCGGGGTCCTCCATATGTGAACAAACCTGCTGTCTACCAGCTCCATGACCACACCATTATGTGTGATACACAATATTTGGTAATGATAATAAACAACTATGTTGCTGATTTAGGTGTTCACTAGTTTGTACTTTAATGGTTATTTCATTTTATTCTGCAGTACCTGGGATGGAACCCAGGGCCTTGCACATGCTAGGAAAGTGCTCTATCACTGAGCTACATTCCCAGCTCTTGGTGGTTATTTTAGAGTGTATTCCTGGTTACATATTTTAAAAGATTTATTATAAACAGTGTGCCCTGTTATGCTGGCAGCAGACTCATAGATCTCATATATACCCGTTTCTTGCCAGGCACAGTGGCAATCCCAGCGGCTCAGAGGCTGAGGCAAGAGGATCTCAAGTTCAAAGCCGACTTCAGCAATTTAGCAAGATCCTAAGAAACTTAGTGAGACCCCATCTCAAATTTAAAATAAAAGAGTTAGGGATGTGGCTCAGTGGTTAAGCACCCTTGGGCTCAATCCCTGGTACCAAAAACCAAAACCAAAATAAAGAAAAACCCAACCCTTGTTTCTCCATAGCATCAAGAGGCCACATTGAGTGACTGACCAGCTAGACTTATATAAATGCACTTAATGTACTCTGATATTCCCATGGACAAAATTGCCTAGGGATGAACTTCTCAGAATGTATCCCCATTCTCTTTCAATTTTCTTTCTTTTTTTTTTTCTTTAACACTGAGCTGTATTTCCAGTCCCTTTTTTTTTTTTTTTTTTTTTTTGAGACAGGGTCTCATTAAGTTGCTGAGGCTGGCCTCAAACTTACCATCCTCCTGCCTCAGCTTCCTCAGTTGCTGGGATTTCCAGCCCAGGCCACCATACCAACCTGTTGTGTCCCCACTCTTAAATAACTCCTGACTGTGCTTACCTCTTACTGAGAACTTATTGAGTACTGGACATTGTGCCAAGAACTTCACAAACATCACCTACTTTCGAATTTCACAGCAACCTAAGGGGCATTACTCTCCCCAGCTTTCAAGCAAGGAAACTAAAAATTAAAAAGAACATGTAAATGTCCCCTAATCACACAGTTAGCAAATGACAGAAGTAGGATTTGAACCAAGGTGGAGGAGAAACTCAGAAACACCACCGTTCGGTGTCTGAGTCCACATCATGGTTCTGGTATTATACCTTCTCTCTTCTGTGATCCACGCATATTTATCATTTAGCTTATTTTCCAAGGATGCAGCTGTGCTTCTCAGGGGGAACTGGTGTTGCTGATGTCCCTGTGAGGCACAGGCTGTAGACATCCAATTATTTTTCTAAGGTAATATATTTTTTCCTTTCTCATAACCCTGTTTTTTTCCCCTAGCACTAAGTGTCACTTGATATTTTATATCTACTGCATTATCAAGATGTGGTCTGGTGGCCCAAGTGAAAGGAAAACTCCAAGGCAGGGGCTACATCCGTCCTGTTTCCCTCTCGACTACCCAGGGCTTAGAACAGTGCCAAGCACAAAGTGGGAACCGAATTAGTATATATTTGTCAAATAAATGAACAAGGGCAGGGACGGCTTTGCAATCGTTCCTGTGCATTATTTGTTCCTGGCTCCTTCCATCTAGTGACCATGTCTCTAGAATTATCTAGCCAGTGACTGGGTTAGATTGTAACATACTCTATGAACGTGCATCCCAGACAATGGGAGACACAGTCTCAGAATCCCTGGTGGGGTTTCCCCCAAATAAATTCGCTTGCCCGTTTGTTCCTAACCTCAATCCCACCCTCTCTTTCTGACCCTTCTGTTTTACTCTCCTAAGAACTCTCTGAGGGCAGGGTACATATCTGAGTCATGTTTGGTATTCCACACTTGGTACTCTTCCAGCACTCTGCAACTGTGCGGGAAATTAGTGAATCGCACTCGTGGTCTTGGTCTCTTTAACATGGTGCTCCAACCACCTGGGCCAACAATGGCTCCATCTACACATGTTTGAGGACCAAAGCTGCCTTGAGCTGGGCGCAGTGGCGCATGTCTGTAATCCCAGTGGCCTGGGAGGCTGAGGCAGGAGGATCCTGAATTCAAAGCCAGCCTCAGCAACTTGGCGAGGCCCTAAGCAACTTAGCAAGACCCTTCTCTAAAAAAAGAAAAAAAAAACTGGCTTGGCTTGCCTTGAAGGCGGAATCTAACTGGGTTGATGATTTTAGCTCTGCAGGGCCAGGAGAGGGAGATGGGGAGGGAAGGAAGCTCTTGCTGAGGGTCCTACCTGCATGCATGCCAGGGTCCTATCCATTGCCGTCCCCAGGAGTGATATAAACCTAAGAACCTCACCAATAGAAATAGATTAGGAAGATTAAAACAGCATCCCAACTAGGTTTGAACATCACTCTGGAGCAGGTTTCTTAGCTCACCCACTCTGAAGGTCTTTCTCTGCAAAATGGAAACAACAGTAACTTATTGGGTCGCTGAGAATAAAGGGAGAGGGTGTATACAAACAACTAAAAAAAAAAGCCATTAGTAAATTGATTATCAGCTTTGAAATACAATGCTGATGAAGGGGATGATTAGTGGACAGTAGGAGGCTCCCCAAAGGTCTGGGAGAGGACCCTCCCTCTGGCCTCCCTCCTTGGCCGCTCCCCAGATGCTTGACATTCCAGCCCGTGGCCCTCAGAAGCCCAGGTTTACATGCAGATTGTATCTGGTACTGTTAATGGCATTCATTCACCTTATTAGCACCTTCACTGTAATCAGATTAGCCTCAGTTGAAAAATAAAAAAGTCCTGGGCCCAGAAATGTGAGGGGAAAGGTAAAGAAGAGGGTTCACAGGACACAAAAAAAAGGTCCTTAACTGCAGGTGGCCTTGGTGGAATGATAAAGAGGCGTGAGAAGCTGTGAGCACAGCAGGTGCCCTCTGTGGACCCTGAGCTGGGGGATGGATGGACAGGTATAGGGATGCATGGGGCCCTGCTCTTCTCAGTGTGTGTCTGCAGGAGGCCACTGGGATGAATGTACTTGTGTTGATTAATTTATTTACTGACTTATTAAAAAAAATTAAGGCATTAAAGGCTCTGTGTGATCCTGTCATTTCTCAATCAAAAGACTTTAAAGTTTCAACCACTCTCCTAGGGAGGGTAAGGGGAGAGAAAGAGGAGAACTAGTATGTAGGGTCTTATTTTTTAGATCAGTTTTATCTTCACAGAAAAACTGAGCAGAGTACAGAGTCCCCATGTCCTTCCTCTCATCCCCTTTCCTTTCCCCTGTCATTAACAACTAACCATGGTGTGATACATTTGTTGCAATTGATAACTGATATTGAAACATCATTATTGACTAAAGTGTACAGCTGACATTAGGCTTCACTCTGTGTTGTGAAGTCCTAGACATTTTGCCTAATCCACAATGTCCTGATCCCATCACTATCACATCATATACAAGGGTGACAGTGTGCAGAAAGTCCCCTTGATGGGTCCTTATCCCAAAGGCTGGTTTAGACTTGGGACTCGATTGGGGGAGTGACTTTTTGTGATAAGCACAAGTTAGGGGTGCAGCACCTGGGGAGAGACACAGTCCCACATGTGGGTCCCTTGGAGGGGTAGAGAGAAGGCGGATCTCAGCCTCTGTGGGACACGATTCAAAGTTTCTTTATTTCCTACCCCATTTATTTTCCCCTTCCTTCTTGCCTTTCCTTTCTTAATACTTTTCCCTCTTTAGGTTTCAAATCTTTTGGCAGGTACTTAATAAAATTGGGAAGGCCCTTTGTCATTGGTTCTTAACCCCAAGTTACACATTTGACTTTCATAGAAGTATTTAAAAAGTCATCCTGATGCCTGGGGCCCATCCTGGTTTGGTTTAATCAGATTTTCTGCAGATGAGGTCCAGGTCCAGGGCCTTATTCAGACTCTCCCAGTGGTCCTAAGGGCAACCAGGGTCCTAGGTAATGTACCTGTAGCCACTCAGATTCTCAGGGGGTGCTGAGGTCCAGAGAGCTGGGCCTCCTTTGGGAAGGAGTGTCCCCCCTACTGTACAGGAAGAGATCACAGGTGTCTTTATTGGGAAGGTGTCCAGGCAGAGATTGTTTCATGTTCTCACACATGTTCACAGATAGAAACTGGATGTTGGGGTCCATCCTATTGAAATAGTGAAAATTGGGGAAAACCTAAATGTACACAAAGAGCAGATGATTACATAAAAGTGGCAGCCCAAAGCACTACATAGCAATTTTTTTTGAATATTTATTTTTTAGTTGTAGTTGGACACAATACCTTTATTTTATTTATTTAAATGTGGTGCTGAGGATCGAACCCAGGGCCTCGCACATGCTAGATGAACACTTTACTGCTGAGCCACAACCCCAGCCCTACATAGCAATTTAAACAAATGACACCAAACCTGTACATATTGACACACAGGGCAATATTCAAAAGAAGCAACCCCAGTGCTGGGGGTGTGGCTCGGCTGTGGCTTGGTGGTAGGGCCATTTGGCATGCAAAAAGCTTGGGGTTCAATCCCAGCAGCGCCAGTACACGTGTGCATGTGTGTGCACCCACATACAAACAAGAAAGAAAAGAAATGAAATATGTCACTCTGGTCTGAGCACGGGTGGTGACCAGAAACTGGCCCTGCTGTTATGCTGGTACATCCAGGAGGAACATCAGTTCTGCTGACACATGAAAAAAAAATCATCTCCAGGGTGTTGTTAAGTGGAAAATGTCAGTCCTAGCACAGCATGCAGAATGTGATCCCTTTTATGTAAATAAAAAACAAGCCCTAAAAATAGACATAATATACATATTTGACAGTAAATGGAGAGAGAGAGAGAGAGAGAAGAAGAAGAAAAAAAGCCAGGAAGAAAAATGAGGCTGCCAGGCAGAGTTTTAGACCTAGGAGTGGTGTGGGGATGGTGAAGAGAGTTGTGGTATTTTGCTGTATGTAACTGTGCTATTTGAAAAAAAAAAGTATGGTAAATACATGTTCATACATGATAAATGTAATGAAAAAATAGATAGTTTTTTTTTTAATGAGAAGAAAAAATTGGCTTTAGGGACAAAAATTATGTGGACTATAGTCCTGATTTTTTTACTCATTATTAGGGCTTGCTACATAATCCTCTGCACCTCAGTTTCCCCATCCATGCAACGGGGATAATACTATTTCATACTCATAGGGTGTAGTAATATTCAATGAATTGAGGTATATGATCTTGGGTATGGATAAAAATGTGCAACTCCCTAGGCATGGTGGCACACACCTGTAATCCAAGCTACTTAGGAGGCTGAGGAAGGAGGATGGCATGTTCAAGGCCAGCCTGGGCAACTTAGCGATACTCTGACTCAAAATGAAAAATAAAAAGGGCTAGAGAGGCTGCTCAGTGGTAGAAGGCTCCTGGGTTCAACCCCAGTACTGCAAAACAAAGTGCAACTAAAGAGATGGAGAGGGTGATTTATTTTACTGGATAAATGTGGGAATGGTTTACTTTTCAGCAATTCCCCATGAAAAAGAATAAAAATGATCAATACGTAAAATAGGTCAATTAGAAGCTCTGTGCCAATGAGAAGAATTATTCATTGGCTGCTTCTCCAATTTACAGGTAAGTACCTCTGTTCTTCTTCATTTGTTTATTAACCCAATCATCAAATGTATGCTAGGCAAATGCTGTGGATTAAATAGTGTTTTCCAAAAAGTCAGGCCTAAATTCTAATCCTCAGTCCCTTGGAATGTGACCCCATTTGAGGATAGAGTAGTTGCAGCTGTAATTATTGAAGAGGTCAGATTGAAGTAGGGTGCACCCTTCATTTAATATGACTGATATTTGAATGAGAAGAGGAAAAGAGACAGAGACAGACACATGCAGGAAGGATCCCATGTGATATTAGAGGCAGAGACCCAAGTGCTGAACATGCAAACCAAGGGATGCCCAGGACTTCAGATAAATCACCAGAAGCCAGGATGGGGGAAAAAGGAGTCTCCTTTCAGAAGAGCATAACTTTTACGTGTCACCTTGATTTTAGACTTTGAGCTCCAGACCTGTGACACAATGGATTTCTGCCTTCATAAGCTGGTTGGTGGTATTTTATCTAGTTGGTGGAACATAACATAGCAAGCAAGATGGGAAGGTAAGAGAGCATATTTGGACTTTGAAATCAGATCAGGGTCTACATTCTGTGTCATTGTCCTGGTTATTTGATTCCAGATACACCACTTAATGTACCTGATTCCTAATTTCCTTATCAATAGGGACTGAGATGAGACTAGTGCCTGGGTCAGATAATCACTGATATTAAGCGAATAACATATATGAGGTATTTAGCTCAGTCATTGGCCCAGGAGAGACATTAAGTAAAACGTTAGTTTCCCCTTAAGCACTTACTACACTGTCAGCTCTGGGTTATATGTGCTATGAAGTTTAAAAGAGCACGGTCTATCCTTCAAAGATCTGGAATTAAGGAAATGCAAAGTAAATTGAATTCTTGTTTCACCATGGCTTCTCCCTTCAATATCCCTCTTGGGTGCAGTGAAACCCTCTGCTTGGTCCATCAAGAGGGGAAACCAACATTTACACTGATGTGGCCAGCACCTTACAGGGCGACTCTGATGGGGACTGTTTTAGCCTCACCACCACTGAAGAGACGTCATTTCTACTGAGTCAAACCTCGTTCAGACCTTGTGCAGATCATTCCCAGCCCAGGTTTGTTCCAGCCTCCTAGATGTACCAAGCCCCTCCAAGGATGCCGCAAAAAAACAGGTGGAAGAAGTTCTCCCTGTGTTGAGGCTTGTGCCTCTCTGCCTCCCAAGAGCGCAGAAGTCTGGAATAGCTGAGTGTGAATCCTCTTGGTCCTATCACTGCACAGCAACCAGGTCTGCGCAGGCTGTGTACAGCTTCGTCCAGGTTCTCCTATCCTCACTCAGCTGCCTCCTGCTTCCTGGCCAGGGCCCGGGCTTCCCGAAAGTCCACTCATACAGGCACAACTTGTGGGACCACCCTTGAGCAATAGGGTGCAGGCATTTGGGGATAAGTGCTGAGAGCCATAGCCAAGTCGGATTGACGCATGGCATTTTTGCCAGAACGGAGTGGTTGAGAGGTGAAGCCAGCAAGCCATTGAGATGATAATGGTTATGTTAAGCTGTGTATTCAATTGTATATTAGACCCCTGCTGCCCGCCTGGGCCTGCTACTTTGGAGTTCTTGCAGGGATTCCTGGAGAGTTCCCATTGGTTGGAGAACTGCCGGAGGAGGGATTTCCGATTGGTGGGTGGTGTGTCCCAGGAGAAGGCCACATGCTTGGCGATCGTGGGAGTGCGGAGAATAAAGGAGTTCCTGTTTTGAACCTACAAGGCTGTGTGGCGGCTCGGTTATTTTGTGCCCAGCCAGACTGCGGCAGATAAATGCCTCATCCTTTGCTGTCCAGAGCTGTGGTTCCCAAAGGCACTTCCTCAGCTCATCAGGGCTCTCGTGCGATCTAGTATCCCTCGCCCTTAGTAGCCGCCAACCCAAAGCATTCTTGTACAGAGATGTTCCCTTCTTCCCTGCTCCAGACGTAGAATCACATTTTCAAGGAAAATACCTGTCTCAAGCTCTACTTTTGGGAAGACACTTGTATGGTCACTTTTTAAGATGCAGGTCAAATATCCAGAAATGGAAGCCATCCTTCCACCCAATCCCACAGTCTATACATTTCTGCACATAGAGACGGGTTCAATCTTCAGGTGCCCCAGGCAATTCCAGCTTCCCACCACTTTGTGCAGATTGTGTGTGTGTGTAGGGCGGGTATGGGGATTGCACCCAGGGGCACTCTAACGTTGATATCCCAGCCCTTTTATTTTATTTTGAGATGGGACCCAGGCTGGCTTCAAACTTGCAATCTTCCTACCTCATTCTCCCAAGTAGCTGGGATCACAGGCATGTTCCATTAGGCCCAGCATCTACTGCACTAATTTGTTTTCGTGTGTGTGTGTGTGTGTGTGTGTGTGTCTTAGGGATTGAACCCATGGCCTTGCACAAGTAAGGCAGGTGCTCTACCACGTGCTTCATTCCCCATCCCACACTGCACTACTTGGTAATTGCTCCTGGTGAGTTCTGCAACCAGACAAGTCCAAGGAGGGAAGACTATATGTCTTTTCTTCATTTTTAGCACCCAGTGGAGTACTGTCATAGCAGGAGCTAGACAAATGCACATTAAATCTACTCTCGGTTATAAGGGCTCTCTCCCTGACAACAAATGCGACTCGGTGGCACAGTAAACAGCTTGGGTTGTGTTCTAGTGGCCCTGGCTCTGATTCCCCAAGACTGCTGAGGTCCCTGCCTCCCCCCACCTGTGGCAGGGTGTGGGGAGGTCCACCCGTTCCTGGGCTATTTTGCTAATGTTTCCTCCTGCTCCACCACTTGGTTGGCTTCACCTAGGACACCTGTGGTCATCTCTACCTCTTCTCCCTCCCTATCAGATATCATGCCTTCTGTTATGGTTTGGATTTGGATTGTCCCTCAAAGACTCAAGTTTTGAAGGCTTGGTCTCCAATACAGTAGTGTTCAGAAGTGGGGCTTTTGGGGAGTGATTGGATCATGAGGGCTCTGACCTTTTCAGTGGATTCATCCACTGATAACTGAATGAACTACTGGGCAGGGATGGAGGCTGTGGGAAGTGGGACCTGGTCAAAGGGAGTAGGCCTTCATGGGCATGCCCTTGGGGACTATACCTTGTCCCCCCACTTTTCTCTCTCTTTCTCTCTGCTTCCTGGCTGCCATAAGCTGAGCAGCTTTCCTTGGCCACGCCCTTCTGCTATGATGTTCTTCCTTGCCTCAGACTCAATGTGATGGAAATAGCCAACCATGGACTGAAACTTCTGTAACCGTGAGTCTAAATAAACTTTTTCTCTTTTAAGTAGTTTATATCAGGTATTTTTGTCATAGTGATGAAAAGCTGACTAACACACTTTGTAAGCCGGACACCTCAGACTCTCCAGCTCCCTTCTTCAATACGCTTGGGTGACAAGGTGTTGAGTCCTAATGATTTGTATTATGTACAAAAGCATTTCTTCTGGAGAACGTGCTGCCTGTATTATGCAAAAAGAAATGACCATATCAACACAATTGTAATTCTGAACCAGGAAACAATCAGAAACCTGTACTGAATGAATACATTTCAAATGAGAAAGTGCTCATGATTAAAGGAAATGATCAAGATACAAAAGTATACACAGCTGAGCCAACATCAGTAATTTAATATGCAAAACGCTCTCTCTTAACACACACACCCACCACTGAATAAAATTAAATGCTCATGTTTAAAAAAAAAAAAAAGAACTGAAAAGTAATCACCAAAATGTTGTTGTCTTTAGTGGTGATAGTATGTATTTTTTCTTCCTTACTGCCTTTATATTTTCTGCAATGAACTTATATATTGCTTTATTTTAAAGTGTGTTTCATATGTACGCTATGCCCCCACAAAAGGGCATTGAATAAAAGCAAGTCCCCCATCCATTCCTCTCCCCCATCTACCTGACTTCTTTCTTCACAAACAACCACAACTGCCAGCTTCCTCACACACCACACACACATATATATACAATATATTTTATACAGTGGTAGCACAGTGTATACATTGCTCTATATTTTGCTTCTGTATTTTAGTGGATTTTCTGTGGCAGAACAAATAGCTGCCTCACTTTTTTTTTTTTTTTTTTTTCGTTTTTGAGAAGGGGGTCTTGCTCTTTGGCCTGGTTGGGCTTGAATCCCTGGGCTCTAAGTGATCCTCCTGCCTCAGCCTCCTGAATAGCTAGGACTGTGGGCACACACCATTGCACCCAGCTCCGTCCCACACATTTAATAGATGATGCACAGTATTTCATTATATATATGATATATATCCTATGTCCTTGTAAGCACATTTTTCATACAAGAAGGTATATTTGCAGAATATATGCTTGGAAATGAAATTGTTGATTCAAAGCATACATGAATTTAGAATTTTGCTAGTTTGGCAAATGTAACTGCATAGAGGATGCATCAATTTGTACTCCCATCAAAATATGCAAATGTCTGTATTCCCACATTCTCATTAGTACACTAGGTCATCAAACATATAAAAAAAAAACTTTACCAACCTTATAGATGAAAAGATTTTTTATAGCTTTAATTTGCATTTCTTTTATTATTAGTGAGGGTAACAGTTTTTTCATATGTTCAAGAGCCATTTGGGTTTCCTCGTCCGTGAGCGAATTCTATTCTTTATTCATTTTTCCTTTAGAAAGTTTGTTCTTATTTACATTTATTATTTTTATTTAAGGAATACATTTTTTCCTGTCCTATGAGTTATGTTTCCCCAAATTTCTTGTTTATTTTTGTCTTTACTGAGGAGTCATTTTTACTATTATTATTATTTGTAGAAGTGATATAAAGTTTTTATAGGTTAACATTCATTACTTTTTCTTTAATGTGTTGAGTTTTGTGTCCCTTGGACATGAGGTTATACAATACTTCTCACACCTACTTTCTAGTCATTGCATGATTTCATTTAAATCTTTCACCTATCAGAATCTAGTTTTGAGTTACTTGTGAAGTTGGGATCAACTTTCTTGTTGTTCACACGGATATACAGTTGAGCCAACATCGCTAATTTACTATGCAAAACTCTCTCATGTACTTTAACTTATTTTTTAGTTTTCTATCTGGTTTTGGTGGTCTTTCTCTCTGTTCACGTTGCTTTGGTTAGGGAGGACTTATAATGGTTTTTATACATGGCACATTTAACCTTCCTTGTTACTCTTAATTTTTCTAAAAAATTTCCTGGCTATTCTTAGTAATTTTTCCACATGAAATTTAGAAGCAGCTAGTTTAGTTCCCCTGGAATACTCTTTTGGCATTTTTATCGGGATCACAGGAGATTTATGGATTTCCCTATCTTTGACAGCTTTATGAGGCTGAGAACCTAAGGACGTGGTGAGCTTTTCCATTGTGAAGCATTCATTCATGTCCTTCGGTAGCATTAAACTTTCAAACTATAAATCCTGCATACTTCTCATTAAGTTTATTCTTAGTAATTTTATTTTTTGTGGCTGTTTTGAATAGGATCTGTTCTTTATATCTTCTAACCAGCTATTTTTTTAGATGGGAGTGCTGTTTGATTTTTCATATGTAAAAACGGAATTTATTGAATTCTGTTCAAGTTTGTAATGTTTTTATTTGATTCCCCCCCCCCCGCCCCACCCAACTTTTTTTTTTTCCTGGGTATGCAGGGGCCTGCAAACTGTAGCTGTGGGCTTGATCCACTGTGGCCTATCTTTGTACAGCCAAGAACTCACTTTAAAAGGACTGTTTAAGGGCTGCAAAGGAAACTCAAGTGGTTCAGTGCTTGTCTAGCATGCTCAAAGCCCTGGGTTTGAGCCTCAGAACCAAATTAATTAGAATATACACACATATATATCTAAATGTTATGTGTCAACTAAAAACTTTAAGTGTTTAAAAATGAAGTAAAAATTTGCCTAAAGGATGCAATGATACCACTTACATATAAGGACAATTGATTTCCACATTTCCAGTTTTTATATGTTTAATTTCTGTTTCTTCTTCAATTGCATTTCCCAGTACCTGATGATAGTGAACACCCTTGGATATTTCTGAGTTCAGTAGGATTCCTTCTCATGTTTTGAACTTATGGTAGGTACATACTGTCATTTTAAGAAAGAACTTGTCTGTTACTATCTAACCTTTTACAAAAAAAGAAAGTATTTTATTTTCACCTTCTAGTAGAATTTTATCTGTTAATCTATCACAATGAAGAATTATATTAATTATTTTTCAATATTGAATCATCCTTCAATTCTGGAAGCATCCTTCAATTCTGCTGTGCTTTGGTATTTGAAAGTGGGCATAATTTGTTTTAATCTAAACTTTGTCAGGTTCACTTTGTTCACAAATATAATGAAACATGTTGCCTTTCTCAAAGTCAAAGATGAGTGTGTCAACAATTCAAAGGAGTAAATAATTTTATGAGATTTATTAAAAGAGGAGTCTCTTGCTCCACTTCTTATCCCATTTTCTAGTCCCTAGAAGCAACTACTTTTGATTCTGTTAGTCATTTATTTTGATATTATTTGGTATTTAGGTACACCTTTATATCTAAATAATAATTTGTATTTCTACTTCTTGAATTTCTACTTAAGCATTATTTGTTAAATTTCCATAATGGGATGGAGAATTACCTTTCTTGTGGGCTAGGGTTGTGTCTCAGTGGTAGAGTGCTTGCCTAGCATGTGTGAGGCAGTGGGTTCGATCCTCAGCACCACATAAAAAATAAATGAATAAAATAAAGGTATTGTGCCTACAGCTAAAAAAAAAAATTAAAAATTACCTTTCTTTCTTCTACTCCAACTCTCTCACAACACAAAAGTATATTT